>NC_087267.1:22437466-22751216 GCF_015220805.1 Pogoniulus pusillus | reverse complement strand
TCTCTTTCTCAGTTGCAGTGTAATTTGTCTCTGAACCTCTGTAACAACGTCCCCAGAAACCAAGTGGACGACCACGTGTCTCATTTGGAGCTCTCTGCCAGAGACTCCAAGTTGGACCATTGTCACTGGCAGCCGTGTACAAAATGTTTTTAATGTCTGGACCAGATCTCACAGGTCCCAAGCCCACTGCATGGACTATTTCTCGCTTAATCTGATCAAAGGCTGCTTGTTGTTCAGGTCCCCACTCGAAATTGTTTCTCTTACGAGTCACATCATGCAGAGGTTTGACAATCTGACTGAAACCAGGAATGTGTAGTCTCCAAAATCCCACCACGCCAAGGAAAGAAAGTGTGTCCTTCTTACTGGTGGGAACTGCCATGGTAGAGACTTTGTTGATCACATCCTGAGGAATGTAACGGCGACCATCCTGCCACCGCACTCCCAGAAACTGAATTTCTCTGGCAGGTCCTTTGACCTTGTCTCTCTTAATGGCAAAACCTGCTTGCAACAGAATGTCAATGATTTTGTTACCTTTCTCGAAGACTTCCTTAGCAGTTTGGCCCCACACAATGATGTCGTCGATGTACTGGATGTGCTCTGGAACTTTACCTTTCTCCAGTGCATTATGGATGACTGAGTGACAGATGGTTGAGCTGTGTTTCCACCCCTGAGGCAAACGATTGAACTGGTACTGGATTCCTCTCCAGGTGAATGCAAACTGAGGCCTGCACTCTTTTGCTATGGGAATAGAGAAGAAAGCATTAGCAATGTCTATGGTTGCATACCACTTAGCCTCCTTCGATTCCAGCTCGTACTGGAGTTCCAGCATGTCTGGCACAGCTGCACTCATGGGTGGCGTCACCTCATTGAGGGCACGAAAGTCAACTGTCAGTCTCCAGTCGCCCGTAGGTTTGCGCACAGGCCAGATGGGACTGTTGAAAGGTGAATGAGCTTTCTCGATGACAGCCTGACTCTCCAGTTGATGAATCAGCTGATGAATGGGCAACAAAGAGTCACGGTTAGTTCTGTACTGCCTATGATGAACAGTTTGAGTTGCAATTGGCACTTCCAGGTCCTCTATGTCATGATGTCCCACAACTGCAGATTCATCAGAAAGTTCAGGTCTAACAGACAATTTCAATTTATCATCCTCAATCTCTACAGATGCTATTCCAAAAGCCCATTTATGACCCTTAGGATCTTTGAAACAACCTTGTCTCAAAAAGTCAATTCCCAAAATGCAAGGTGCATCAGGACCAGTTACAATAGTATGTGTCTTCCACTCTTTACCAGTTAAACTGATCTCAGCCTGTACCTTAGTTAACTCTTGAGAGCCACCAGTGATTCCAAAAATAGAAATGGACTCTGTCCCTTTACAATTTGATGGCAATAAAGTACACTGAGCACCTGTGTCAACTAAAGCCCTGTATTTCCGAACTCTTGAACTGCCAGGCCACCTAATGAATACATTCCAATAGATTCGGTTCTCTCCACAATCCCTTTCCTCCTCCTGGCTGGAGGCAGGGCACCCCTAATGCTGAACATGGCATGTAGGGTGTACACAGTGATTGGTGTTGTTGTGAGAGGAATTGCAACTGTTGGAACAATTGCAGTTGCTCTTGGGAGCTGAAGAAGTGACAGCTACTTTTCGGGCATTACTGCCTCTGTTTCTGCCACTCTGCAGTTCCCTGACCCTCTTTGAAAGAGCTGAAGTAGGTTTACCATCCCATTTGTTCATGTTCTCACCGTATGTGTCACGCAGAAGTATCCACAGTGACGCACGTGATTGCTGCTGTCTAGGTGGAATTTGTCTCCTCCTAGGCTGGAATTGCCTTGCAGGAGGTGGGCGTCTGTTCCTGACTGCAGAAACATGCACCCATTCAGATGATGCAGGAATGGTATCCTTTACCAGATTGGAAATTGAGGTTGTAAGATCCTCCTTCAGTTCTTTCATGCTTTCTTTGATGCCATCCCTTATCTCTGTACCTAGAGTTTTTATGGCAGAGACTAGGCCAGATTGTGACAAGCTATCCTCAATCTGCCTGAGCTGATCAGTGAATTCACCAACAGTGAAAGATCTTCCATTATCACTCCTTGCTAGGAATTTACTGGCCAAGATGTTAGCATAGGATGAAGGAGCAAGCTTAATCAGCTTCTTCATGAGGCCTGTTCCCAAAGGAATATCGTCAGGCTCATGAGTGCCATGATCTCCATAAAGCACTTCCTTCACAGCAAACTCCTTCAGAAGCTTAATTCCCTGCTCAACAGTGTTCCACTTCTTGGCAGCCCATGGCAAATCATCTCGGGAAGGATATCTCATAGCCACAGCCAACAGAAGGCGTGTCCACAAGCTAACCCTACCAAGAGGACTTGCCAGGTGTTTGTCCACTCCACTCTCCTTAGTGAGTGGTCCCAGCTGCTTGGCAGACTTGTCTCCTACCTGCAGAGCATTAGCACCAATGCCACGGCATCTCACTAACCAGCTTAAGATTGGCTCACCTGATTCCCTTGTGTATTCCTTCCTAACTTCCCTGACCTCTCTGAGTGGATCCTTGGAGCCTTGGATGTCATCTTCCTCCTCTTCTTCCTGTTGTTGATCTGGTGGTACTGGGCCTAACAGAACTTTCCTCATAGCATTCCTAAACTCATGGGAACCATCCTCTCTCTTGGCAGCTAACCTCACAGAGCTCCTCTCACTTGAGTATTGTTGTCTCAGCACATCTACAAGGTCTCGCAGACTAACTGCCTCCTCTTCCTCCTCTTGCTGCTGATCACCAGAGGTCCCCTCTCTTACATCCTCCTGCGAACCACTCTTTGTCTTAGCTTTTGCATTAGCAGGTGCCAGAAGGGCCTGAGCAGCAACAGACTTGGATGTGTCTGCTGGAGGATTTGAATCTTTAGGAGTCTGACTTGGAGGGTTTGAATCCTTAGGAGTCTGACCTGGAGCATTTGAATTATTGGAGGTCTGACTTGGAGCACTTGTATCCTTAGGGGTCTGACCTGGAGCTTGTGAGTTCAAATCTGCCTTGCTTTTAACAGGAGGATTTTGGTTCTGGTCTGCTGGCTGGGGGTTCGAATTGGCTGAGCTGGTGTCATTAGGATTTGGACTGACTGGGCTAGCGTTACTAGCACTAGCAGTGTTATTATTTGCCTGTCCTCCTGGGATGCCTGCCAACCCTGACGTGTTTTGATTGTTGCTAGGAACATTCTGATTTTGGGTACTTGCCTGTGCTCCTGAGGCTCCTGCTAAACTCTGTGGCTTGTTTTGGTTATCCTTATCATTGTTTACGTTATTGGCGGGAACATTGGCTGTGTTCCCAGCACTTGGAGAAGGAGGGGCAGAGGCTGGCAAGGGGGAAGCTGATAACTGTGTTCCCTTGTTTTGCTGTGAAAGAGACTGCTTCTGAGACACAGAATTTTTCCTAGTTCTTACAGAAGCTGGTTTTGAATTTTTCACCAATAATGCCAAAATTAATATGAATATTAAAATCATGAGGCAAATATTAAAAATTGTGAGAAGAAAAACAGTTTTACACGAGCATGTACCTAGGCAAACAGTTGGAATTCCTGTCTTAGGCTGAATAACTCTCATTAGAGCCATATTTAAAGCAGAATTTCCATTGATTGTCACATTATTGACCAGAGCTCCTGTAATGTCCTTGGTAATATTCTCAGAGATATTAAAACCAGCATAACCAAGAATAAAATCACCCCAGCTCCAGAACATATATGAAACCTTAGCTTTAGCCTTATTATAAGCCAGATCAATAAAATAAGCAACAATTTGACCTTTTAACCAACTAAATGCCAAGAAAACAAAACCAGACCAGAGCAATGCACCAACCAAATACAATAGCTGCTTGATTAGCTTCATCTTAATTCCCAGAGCTAATTTCCACTCACTGAAATATCTAGCCCCACGTTGGGCGCCAATTAAAAAATGTGATGGTTTGGGGGTTACCCCGCCCCCCCACACTTTGTATTTGCCCCAGCTAACTCAGACGGACTCTGGGAATATAGATGAAGCAATTTATTTACAGCTAGCAGAATTTACAAGCAGCTATTTACAATATATACAGTTATATACAGTTATATACAGAAATATACAAAGGATAAACAATACAAAAGCACAACTCCCCTCCCAGAAACCTAGGTCCCCAGGAGGGGCTCTCAAACCACCCCAACACCTCCCCCGGCCCCTCTCAACCTTACCCCAGTTCTCAGGAAGAAGAGAGGTGCAGCCAAGAGGTTAGGGAGCAAGGTTAGTAGGAGCAGGGTTAATGAGATGTGACCAGGTCTAAGGCAAAAGCAAGAGAGAAAAACAAAATGGAGAAAAAGTCTTTCTTCTTCCCAGAGTTCTCAGCGAGACTGTGAGAGAAGTTGATATCAATTGTTTTCATTTCACTGCCCGTTATCTAGTTTTGTTACCAAAACATTCTAGCTTGCTTCAATTCTAGCTTGCTTCAAACTAGCACAGATAAGAAGTTGTCTTCCACACATTCCAGAAACCTTCTAGCCTGCTTCTTCTCTGCAGTGCTTAAGTCCCAGCAGATGTCTGGTAGGTTAAAGTCACCCACCAGAACAAGGGCAGGTGATCTTGCAACACAGTATCTTTATGACCGCAAATAATCTCTGTCCTATGTGGTGTACAAAGAGCTGTTTCTAATGGTTTTCTTAATTGCATGCATTTGAGTAAACTAGTCCAAGTGGATTAATTAAAGTCTTCTTCTGTGCCATCCATCTAATATTCCTGTATATTTAATGCTTATTAAGTTGTATTATATGCTAAATGTACATCAGTTAATTTTTTACAGCAGCTCTTCAGATTGCAATATTTCTCCCCCTTCTCCCAATCTTGTATTTACTGAGTCCTTAGGAACATGAAAGTTTTGCATTTAATTTTTCCTCTGCCTTCCTTACCTGTGAGGAACTTCTTCTTGTTAGTACTGTTGTGGTAGTTTAGCACCACACACAATTTGAGATTTACCCCCAAAGGATTTAATAACAACACTTAGATTTTGGAAGTTAAATGAAATTATTATTTGCAACATGAAATGATTATTTACAAAAGTAGGTTTAATACAAAAGATAATAAGTACATACACACAAATATGAGCTTGCAGTGTGCCCAGATGGCCAAGAGAGCCAATGGCATCCTGGCCTGCATCAGGAACAGTGTAGCCAGTAGGACAAGGGAGGTTATTCTTCCCCTGTACTCAGCACTGGTCAGGCCTCACCTTGAGTCCTTCATCCAGTTCTGGGCTCCTCAATTCAAGAGAGATGTTGAGATACTGGAATATGTCCAGAGAAGGGTGACAAAGCTGGTGAGAAGCCTGGAGCACAGCCCTGTGAGGAGAGGCTGAGGGAGCTGAGGGTGTGCATCCTGGAGAAGAGGAGGCTCAGGGGTGACCTCATTGCTGTCTACATCTACCTGAAGGGAGGCTGTAGCCAGGTGGGGGTTGGTCTCTTCTCCCAGGCAACCAGCAACAAAATGAGGGCACACAGTCTCAAGTTGTGCTGGGGGAGGTCTAGGCTTGATGTTAGGAGGAAGGTCTTGGCAGAGAGAGTGATTGGCATTGGAATGGGCTGCCCAGGGAGATGGTGGAGTCACCGTCCCTGCAAGTGTTCAAGCAAAGCCTGGATGAGGCACTTAGTACCATGGTCTAGTTGATTGGACAGGGCTGGGTACTAGGTTGGACTGGATGATCTTGGAGGTCTCTTCCAACCTGGTTGTTTCTGTGATTGTATGATATATACATATATAAACCAACAGTAGCCCAGACCTCTCCTGCACATCCCACTGGACACAAGTCCCAGAGGGCTGCTGCCAGCTAACAAGGTTCAGCTTCAGGTTGTATATAGGAATTTTGCAGACCCGTGGAATGGGATAATGATATCTCCTATGGGATAGGGATATCTCCTATGTTCTGTTCAGCTCCTTGGGATGTCCATCTGCCCAGACTCTCTCAATCTCTGGAAAACCTTTATTTACAATGAAGTCATTAGTCTTAAACCTGTAACAGTAACTTTTGGTCTGATCTTCAGTTCTTCCTCCACTTCAAATAATATTGTGTTCACTAGGGATTATTTTCTATTTTCTCATCCCAGTGGAGGAAGGAGAATTATTCAGTGTTCTGATAACCAGTTTAGGATTATGTGGTGTGTCTGCCACAGTTTTCTCTTGGCTGGATTGGTATTCTGATCATTTAGACACTTTTCATTTCATCAGCATTTTACATAGTTGCTGGGAAGTCTCTTTCAAATCATAAGGTGAAGGCTCCTGCAACGTGAAAAATATCTCTTGCTATTCCATTAGATACTTGAAGCCTGGTATGCAAATGTAGGGACACAGTGGTAATTTGTATTCTTGCAGAGTATTATCAAGCCTTACTCAGATCATTCTGAGACTGAAAAAAATGGAGAAAACATTTTATTTTATCTTAGCTCTAACTCATATAGAATCATAGAATCATAGAATCATTGAATCAATTAGGTTGGAAGAGACCTCTTGTCTTCTTTTACAAACCATACAAATAATATTTTTAATATCTTGTTGTGGAGAGCAGGAATTAATATGTGGCCAAGTCGGGAATTTATCAAAAATAGTTATTTTTTATTTTCCCAAAAACCTGCCCCCACAACTATATATACAAAGATTAATTTAGTTTAATAAGCAGATTCAGTTGCATGAGAATTAACCTACAAGGATACCATCAATAATCTGACTATATTGGACTATATTGGAAGTCAGAAGTTGGAAAAGGACTCAGCTATTAATTAATAGCGGTTTCTTACTAAATTAAGCTAAGCCAAATAACTCACTCAGGCTGACTCGTGCAGTCTGTCTTCCTCTTCTTTTCCAGCGGCTGCAAGTGAATGGTTAAGAGGTCGTTAAGGGTCGTTAGGCACACAAAGGTGTCAGTAGGAATGCGAATCCTTGGTCTCTCTGCAGTCCAGCCGAGGGGAGTGTGTGAGCTCAGGCAGACACATACGTCCAGGCACAGGCAAACTCCAAAGCGGGAACCCCCAAAGGCGGGAAGACCCCCAACATTTATAACCTTCGCTAGACAAAGGGCAGAGTTACCACACCTTAGGCGTGAAAGCGCACGGCCAATCCCAGCCTGGCTCCAGCGCAGGAACTCACGGGGCAGTCCTCCCCCCCTTCACAGCTGCAGGGCAGGAGAGGAATTTAGGGGTACAGGACTCCAGGACATGTCTGTGAAAAATTGTATTTGTGTCAGGAAGTTGCAAGTTTTAACAACAGCTGCCCCTGCCCCATCTGTCTTATCTATGTTAGCCCATCTATTGCAGCTTGGGATTTTTGGATAAACACAAAAATCTATTCTCATGCACACAGACAGATATCTAAACAATGCAAATATCAACAAGACCAAGTGCAAGGTCTTGCATCTGGGTTGAGGCAATCCCAAGCATAAATCCGGGCTGGGCAGTGAGTGGCTGGAGAGCAGCCCTGAGGAGAGGGACTTGGGAGTCCCGGTGGACGAGAAGCTCAACATGAGCCAACAGTGTGCACTTGTAGCCCAGAAAGCCAGCCCAGGGGCTGCATCAGGAGAAGTGTGGCCAGCAGGTTAAGGGAGGTGAATCTCCCCCTCTACTCTGCTCTGGTGAGACCCTGCCTGGAGTACTGCATCCAGTTCTGGAGCCCCCATTACAAGAAGGGTGTGGATGTGCTGGAGTGTGTCCAGAGAAGGGCATCTGGGTTGATCAGAGGGCTGGAGCACTTCTTCTATGAGGAGAGACTGAGGGAGTTGGGGCTGTTCAGTCTGGAGAAGAGGAGGCTCCAAGGTTTTGAGGGGGTCTCCAAAAAAGCTGGGGAGGGACTTTTTAGGCTATCAGGGAGTGACAGGACTAGAGAGAATGGAGCAAATCTGGAGGTGGGGAGATTGAGACTGGATGTGAGGAGGAAGTTCTTCATCATGAGAGTGGTGAGAGGCTGTAATGGGTTGCCCAGGGAGGTGGTTGAGGCCCCATTCCTGAAGGTATTTAAGGACAGGCTGGATGGGGCTCTGTCCAGGCTGATCTAGGGTAGGGTGTCCCTGGGCATGGCAGGGGTGTTGGGACTAGATGATCCTTGTGATCCCTTCCAACCCTGACTGATTCTGTGATTTCCATGATTCTCTCCTGTTGGAATAACTGTAGAATTAGAATGTAAGGGATAAAACACTGTACAGCTAAAAACAAAATATGCAACTTTTAGTTTTAATATGTCCAAGCGAAATAATTTTGTTCCCTCAACAAATGTTGATAAAATGGTTGTCTTATGAAAATATCACAGGTAGGATTTGAAGATACAATTTTTTTGTGATGCATTTTCGTATTCTGCAGACAAGATGCTTAGGTGTGTCCCTTGATCCTCTGCTTCTATAATGGAGAAGACTGGAATGATGTTCATGTCCCATAAGTTATGCTCAAGTGACTGCAAACCATCATCTCAATTAATGCTGCCAGAAAATTACTCTCATTCCAATGGTTCTTGTGGTCCCTTCCAACCCTTACTGATTCTATGATAATGAATCCCTTTGCTTGTTTCTTTCTACCTATACCCGAAGAAGTATTCAGAGGAAGATGTAAGGGTTCAGTAGACTCTGGAAGGTCCAAAATGAAAAGCTTTTCCAAATGTGTTCAAGTCAATCAGCATGAGTCAGGAATGCCATGTTCAATTCTAGTGCTGCTTGCACCAGATCTAGTAACTGAATAGTTCTTTAGTCCTTTGTTTATATTGTATACATTCTTTGTCCTTCCCTTCCTTAATTTCCCTTTCTTAAACTCTCTGTGTATAAATTTCTCATTTGCTTCCATCTACTTTTCTGTATCACACTTTCCCTCCTCACTCTGAGGTGTTCTGCTGGTTTCACATACAAGTGAAAATACGACTGTGGATCTTGAAACTAGCACCCTTCTGAATTCCATGAAATGCCTGCTGCTTCTTCTTAATTAATCAGGCTTTTCACCTTCAAGTTTTTTTACAGCTATACCTACCAAGCATTTTTATGTCTCTGTAAATCACTTGTTAGTGGAAACAAAATATTCTGATATATCTTAAGTTTCATTCAGGTATATAATTTTGTCTTTGGAATGGCAATTAAAGGATGCTGAAGAAAGTTGATTAACAGCAATGGCATTCTGCTTCCTCCTCCTATAAATCCTGATCTAGAGTGGGGTGTCCCTGCCCATGCAGAGTGGCTGGAATTGGATGATCCTTGTGTTCCCTTCCAACCCTGACTGATTCCATGATTCTATGAAATGACCCATTCTATTGGCAAGAATAGGTTGCCTAGAGGGCAAATCACTCCTACCAGTATTAGTTTCACTGCTGAGATTAAAATGCTGCACTTTATGAATAAGCATTGCAAATGTTGCTCACCTGTGTGAGTGAAATCTGCATAGCTAAAAGAAAAAGGGAAAACCAAAACCCAAGCCATCACAAAACCCCAGGTCTAGGTTGTTCATGATTACTATAAGATGTTTTGTAAACACATAGAAAAGGAAACCTGGGTTTGTAGTCCACTCAGTTTTACTGAGCCTCTATAGTAATTTGTTTAAATTCACAGGTTTGAGGTATTCAGGATTTTTGGTGTTGCATTATGGAATTATTCAAATCCAAAATACACTGCACTGAGGACTAGGTTACAAACAGATAATATCAATTGAATGAAAAAAACTCAGTTTTAAAGATGCATCTGTTCTTCTCAAGAACATTTAACATCTTTAAAGTATTTGAATGCCAGTTGGAAAGATTTCTGTAGTTCTAATGTTGGTATTATTTTATCTATCATTTGATTTCTCTTTTTATCTTTTTATTTTTAATGGACTGTTGTACATTCATTAACATTTATGTGCTTCTTTTTTTTTTTTTCCTTCATCCATCTCTCTCCATCTCATGAAAAGCATATCTGGGTAAGTTATAACACCATGGCTGCTGAACAGACTCATTTTCAGCACCATGTTTATTTTCTGTGTTTTATTGTTATTTCATTTGGTGTTTCATGAACGGCCCTCAACAAATCCATGCAGAGAACTGCCTCAAGTCATAACTTTCAAAGCATTCGAGAGAATGGTTAACCTCAAAAGCATACTACAAATTAAGGTCAGGAATTGTTTCTGTAGGGCTCAACATAGAGATCTCTTCCAACCTGGTTGATTCTATGATTCTGTGGTGGGTTAGCTGCATGGAGATAACTGCTGTTGATTTTTAAAAACTAAACATATTTTGGAAGGCCTAAAGCCCAGAATCACAAAGACATTTGGAAGTTTAAGAGAAAAAAAAAAGTGAGAGAGAAGGACTAGACTAACAAATGCTGTTAACCATTAAATCTCAGAGAACTGAAACTCATGAATACTTTAGTAAAACAGAATATACAGTCTATTTTTTCCTGTTTGAGTCACCATACTTTGTATTAGCACAATATTTCTGCATATAATTTTTCTCTTTTCCAGTAATTTTTTTTTAGTTTTAGAATCATAGTATCAAGCTGGTTGGAAGAGACCTCCAAGATCATTCAGTCCAACCTAGTACCCAGCCCTGTGCAGTCAACCAGACCATGGCACTGAGTGCCTCATCCAGGCTTTGCTTGAACACTTCCAGGGACAGTGACTCCACCACCTCCCTGGGCAGCCCATTCCAATGGGAAATCACTCTCTCAGCCAAGACCTTCCTCCTAACATCAAGCCTAGACCTACCCTGGCACAACTTGAGACTGTGTGCCCTTGTTCTGTTGCTGGTTGCCTGGGAGAAGAGACCAACCCCCACCTGGCTACAGCCTCCCTTCAGATAGATGTAGACAGCAATGAGGTCACCCCTGAGCCTCCTCTTCTCCAGGATGCACACCCTCAGCTCCCTCAGCCTCTCCTCACAGGGCTGTGCTCCAGGCTCCTCACCAGCTTCATCGCCCTTCTCTGGACACATTCCAATATCTCAGCATCTCTCTTGAATTGAGGAGCCCAGAACTGGACGAAGGACTCAAGGTGAGGCCTGACCAGTGTTGAGTACAAGGGAAGAATAACCTCCCTTGTCCTACTGGCCACACTGTTCCCGATACAGGCCAGGATGCCATTGTCTCTCCTGGCCACCTGGGCACACTGCTGGCTCATGTTCAGCTGCTATCTATCTGTACCCTCACATCCCTTTTTTTACTGGCTGCTCTCCAGCCACTCTGTCCCCAGCCTGCAGCGCTGCTTGGGGTTGTTGCAATTTTGGGGTTTTTCTTAAATCTTCACCTAATGTCAAGTTTAAAGTCTTAATCTTATCTATGATCTATCCTGCAAATGTTTTAATTGTTTTTTTAAATAAGTATTAGAACTCAGAGAGAAAAGTTCATCTGCTCAAAGTATGTGTAAGTTTTAACTTCCTAAGTGTGTAAAGGATGAAAAACTCAGAGAAATGGAATTACTACATGGATTCGGTCTCTTCTACATGGGGTCGGTCTCTTCTCCCAAGCAACCAGCAACAGAACAAGGAGACACAGTCTCAAGTTGTGCCAGGGAAGCTCTAGGCTGGACGTTAGGAGGAAGTTGTTCAGAGAGTGATTGGCATTGGAATGGGCTGCCCAGGGTGGTGGTGGAGTCACTGTCCCTGGAGGTGTTCAAGAAACGTCTGGATGAGGCACTTGGTGCCATGGTCTAGTTGATTGCACAGGGCTGGGTGCTAGGTTGGACTGGCTGATCTGGGAGGTCTCTTCTAACCTGCTTGATTCTATGATTCAGAATATGTTGCTACATTTATTTAGAATATGTATTCTTGAAACTTTGTAAGAACAGATCTGATAATGTGTAGTCAACCTGGCATCCCGAGGATCAGTAACAGAGCACAATACATGCAAGGCTGCAAGGCTCTCTATTATGTAAGTCTCTTTATTTCACAGGTGTCATATTTATTTTTTAATAGTAGCTTTCTCAGAGTCTGTATTAAGCATTCACAGAATCACAGAATCACAGAATATTAGAGGTTGAAAGGGATCTCCAGAGATCATTGAGTCCAACCACCTTGCCAAAAGCAGAATCACCCAGGGTAGCCTGTACAGGAATGCATCAAGGCAGGGTTTGATAGTCTCCAGTGCAGCCTGATCCAGGATGCTGTCACACTCACTGTAAAGAAGTTTCTCCTCATGTTGAGGTGAATCCTTCTATGTGCAAGTTTGTACCCATTGCTCCATGTCTTATTACCATGGACTACTGAAAAGAGACTGGCCTCACCCACTTGACACTCTTCTCTCAGATATTTATAGACACTATTCATATCTTGTCTCAGTCTTCTCTTCTCCAGACTAAACAGCCCCAGGGCTCTCAGGCTCTCTTCACAGGGTTGATGCTCAAGTCCCCCAGTCATCCTTGTGGCTCTCCACTGGAGTCTGTCCATCAGGCCCCTGTCTCTCTTCAACTGGGCAGCCCAAAAGAGAGCATGATATTCCAGGTGTGGTCTCACCAGGGCAGAGTAGAGGGAGAGAAGAACCTCCTTAGCCTTACTGGACAGACTTTTCTTGATGCACCCCAGGATGCCATTGTCTCTCTTGCTCACAAGGGCCCATTGCTGGCCCATGCAGAACTTGCTGTCCACCAGGGCCTCATTCTTCAGCACATGCTTCACTTAGCTTATTATATGTCTTAAGAAAAATAGAGAATGCTGCTTTCCAGGTCACATGCACTCAATAGGGACTGAGAAGTGGCTAAACTGTAGAGCTCAGAGTTGTCCAGTTGGAGTCCTGTAGCTAGTGGCATTCCACAGGGGTGAGTACTGGGTCCAGTCTTGTTCAACATCTTCATCAACAACCTGAACACAAATCTGAGAGCATACTTTTAGCAAGTTTACTTGCTCCCTATTGAACCAGTAGGACTGGCTGATGTATCAGAAGACTGTGCAGATAGTTAGTAAGGTCTAGACAGACTGGAGAGCTGGGAAAAGGGGAACCTAATGAGGTGCAACAGGAGTTAAGTGTTGAATCCTGCACCTGAAAAATAACATCACCATGTACAAGCACAGATTAGGAGGTCAACCTGCAGGAAAGCAGCTCTATGAAGTAGGACCTTGAAGTCCTGGTAGGCAGTAAGTTATCCACTGGACAGCAATGTGCCCTTGTGGCCAGGAAAGCCAAAGGTGGATCCTGGGGTGCATTAAGAAGAGTGTGACCAACAGGTAAAGGGAGGTTCTCCTCTCACCTCTAATCTGCCCTGGGGAGACTACATCTGGAGTATCGTGTCCAGTTCCAGGCTCCCCGTTTCAAGAGATACAGGAAAATAGTAGAGAGAGTCCAATGGAAGACTAGGAGAATAATTAAGAGAGTAGAACATCTGTCTGAGACACCTGGGGCTGTCTAACCTGGAGAAGGCTGAGAACAGATCTTATTATGAAGGGTGGGTGTTCAAAAGAATAGGCCAGTCTCTTTCCAGCATTGCCCAGTAATGGGATGAGGAGCAATGTGTACAGACCTGAAGACAGGAAGTCCCAGCTCAGCATAAGCAAAAACATCTGCACTGTGAGGGTCACAGAGCACTGGAGCAGGTTGCCCAGACAGGTTGTGGAGTCTCCTTCTCTGGAGATTTTCAAAACCCACCTGGACTCATTTCTGTGTGGCCTGCCCTAGGTGATCTTGCTTTGGCAGAGGGGTTGAACTTGATCTCCAGATATCCCTTCTAAGTCCTACCATGATTCTATGGTTCTGTGACTGTGCAGACCTCTATAGTATAATTACAGCACTGTTAAATATCCTTTGCTAATCTGGGGTGCTGTTAAATTTAAATCATCCTTCCTTGTTCTATGGATTTTACAACTTTATAAGTTGCATATTGACTTCTGAATTTCAGCTTTTTTTTCCCTGAAAGTCCTTAAATTTGGATAGAAAACATTTCATTAAAAAAGGAAAATTAATTTTGCCCTTTGTTCTGTCTTGACTAAGTATCAAAAAGGAGAAAGAATGAAGATTTCATGTGATGTAGAAGCTGAGTCATCTAAATGCCAGAGCTGAAACAGGATCTGACCCAATTTTTAATTACTGCAGATTTTAAATGAGATGGATCCTTTCTGTTGAAATTAAATCAAAATTAGATGGCAATGTCAACTCAGTCTTCACTTCTACTTTGTACTTTAAAGTCATTGTTAGTCTTACAGAAAATGCAGAGATAAAGTGAAACCAATTTTATATCAAATATTTGACATAGCCACTCGTTTATACAAATTCAGATATTTTATTTTGTTACACAATGACCTCCACGACAGGATTCTAGTGTCTCTTACACATAGAGCAGATGACAAATCCAGCTTAATTCATTGTAAATCCTCTCTCCTGGATTTTGGAGTCTTTCAATGTGATTATGTTCGCATTCGAGATGCAGTTGTGGTTAATCTTTGCTTGAAATCATAGGATTGCTTGGATAAATGTGCCATATATATGGGGACACAGTCTCAAGTTGTGCCAGGGGAGGTCTAGGCTGGATGTTAGGAGGAAGTTCTTGGCAGAGTGAGTGATTGGCATTGGAATGGGCTGCCCAGGGGGGTGGTGGAGCCTCTGTCCCTGGTGATGTTCAAGAAAAAACTGAATGAGGCACTTAGTGCCATGTTTTAGTTGACTGGCTAGGGTGGAGTGCTAGGTTGGACTGGATGATCTTGGAGGTCTCTTCCAACCTGGGTGATTCTGATTGCCTTGTTCGGCAAGAGAGCAGGACCCAGGCTAGCTCAGCTGAAACGCGCTTTCCCGCAGCCTTTTTTCTCCTCTTTTCTTGAGGCTCTCTCGCTCTGAGGAGCCCAGAGGGAGGGAGGGAGCGGCAAGCAGGCGCTAAGTACTCGCAGGAAGGTGAGTCAGAGGGCGGTGCCTGGCGAGCGGCACATTTAAACGAGGAGCGGCAGAGGCGAAGCCACAGCCTGGTTCGGCAAGAGAGCAGGACCCAGGCTAGCTCAGCTGAAACGCGCTTTCTCGCAGCCTTTTTTCTCCTCTTTTCTTGAGGCTCTCTCGCTCTGAGGAGCCCAGAGGGAGGGAGCGGCAAGCAGGTGCTAAGTACTCGCAGGGAGGTGAGTCAGAGGGCGGTGCCTGGCGAGCGGCACATTTAAACGAGGAGCGGCAGAGGCGAAGCCACAGCCTGGTTCGGCAAGAGTGCAGGACCCAGGCTAGCTCAGCTGAAACGCGCTTTCTCGCAGCCTTTTTTCTCCTCTTTTCTTGAGGCTCTCTCGCTCTGAGGAGCCCAGAGGGAGGGAGGGAGCGGCAAGCAGGTGCTAAGTACTCGCAAGGAGGTGAGTCAGAGGGCGGTGCCTGGCGAGCGGCACATTTAAACGAGGAGCTCACTGCTGTTGTCTCTGCTGAGCCCAGCGCGCGCCGCTGGTAAAAAAAAAAAAAAAAAAAAAAAAAAAAAAAAAAAAAAAAAAAAAAAAACCACCACCACACCTAACAACTCGCAGCGGACCTTCAGGATAGCAGACATGGTTCGAACTAGGTCCAAGCTGTATAATAATTGTAAAACTGTGGGCACCCAAACAGAGCCCACCTGTAGGAGTGCAGGCGTCCAGACGTCTGGATGTGAGGAGTGCTGGAGCCTGGCACTCGACACAGGCAATGGCTGCATTAGGTGTGAGCAGATTGATTGTCTGCTTAACCTGGTGGCTGAACTAAAGGGAGAGGTGGAACGACTGAAGGCTGAAAGGGAAGGTACAAAAGAGCAACATGCTCTGCAGTCCCCCTTGCCAGAGGGAGATGAACAGAGCAACCAAGAAGAATGGATGCAGGTGCCTGCCAGAAGGGGCAAGGGAAAACCCTTCCAGCCATCTTCACATCCCCAGCTGCCCTTACATAACAGATATAGGGCACTAGAGGTTGAGGATGAGGTGATCCTGGAGCAGGCAGAAGCATCACTGGCTGGGAGGGCAACTGAGACAAATCAGTTGCCCCCTCGCATCAGAACAAGTACCCAGAAGAAAAAGAGGAGGGTAATTGTTATTGGTGACTCCCTTCTGCAGGGAACAGAGGGCCCCATATGCCGGCCAGACCCCTTCCACAGGGAGCTCTGCTGCCTCCCTGGGGCCTGGGTCAGGGATGTTACCAGGAGGCTGCCTACTGTAGTGCAGCCCTCTGATTACTATCCCTTATTAGTTATACAGGCAGGGAATGATGAGATTAATAACAGAGGGCTAAAAGCTATCAAAAGGGACTTTAAGACACTGGGGAAAGCAGTTGAGGGAGCAGGGGCACAGGTAATCTTTTCATCTATACCCTCAGTCACAGGCTGGAATACAGAGAAGAATAGGAAAGCATATTTGATGAACAAGTGGCTCAGAGGTTGGTGCATCCAACATAACTTTGGATTCTTTGATCTTGGGGAACTTCATCTTGCCACAGGTCTGCAATCAGCAGATGGGACACAACTATCACAGAAGGGGAGAAGGACCCTGGCACATGAGCTGGCTGGGCTTGTTGAGAGGGCTTTAAACTAGAATGGAAGGAGGAGGGGGTTAAACATGACAGCACCAGAGATAAATCAAAGGGAATTGAGGATGGTAGGCTAGAGCTAGGAGTAAAAGCAGCAGCCCAGCTGAAGTGCATGTACACTAATGCACGCAGTATGGGTAACAAACAAGAGGAGCTGGAAGCTCTGGTGCTGGAGGAAAACTATGATATTGTCGCCATCACTGAAACGTGGTGGGATAGCTCACATGATTGGAGTACTGTAATCAATGGCTACAGACTCTTCAGGAGAGACAGGCAAGGGAGAAAGGGCGGGGGAGTGGCTCTGTATATTAGGGATGCTCTGGATGTCGTGGAGGTAGAAATCAGGGATGATCAAGTTGAGTCATTATGGGTGAGACTTAAGGCGAAGGCCAAAAAGGCTGATATCCTGGTTGGAGTCTGTTACAGACCACCCAACCAGGAAGAAGAGGTTGATTTATTACTCTTTAAGCAACTGGAGGCTGCCTCAAGATCACCTGCCCTTGTTCTGGTGGGCGACTTTAACCTACCAGACATCTGCTGGGACTTAAACACTGAAGAGAAGAAGCAGTCTAGAAGGTTTCTGCAATGTGTGGAAGACAACTTCCTATCCCAGCTGTTACGTGAGCCTACCAGGGGGGCAGCCCTGCTTGACCTGCTGCTCACAAATAGAGAGGGCCTGGTAGGGGATGTGGTGGTTGGAGGCTGCCTGGGGTCCAGTGACCATGAAATTATAGAGTTTTCAATCCATGGAGAAACCAGGAGGGGCATCAACAGAACCTCCACACTGGACTTCCGAAGGGCAGACTTCAGCCTATTTAAGGAACTAATTCAGAAAGTTCCTTGGGAAATAGCCCTTAGAAACAAAGGGGTCCAGGAAGGTTGGACCTGCTTCAAGAAAGAACTCCTGAAGGCACAGGAGCAGGCAGTGCCACTGAGCCGGAAGATGAGCCGACGAGGGATGCAGCCAGGCTGGATGGGCAGGGAGCTGCTGAAGGAATTAAAGATTAAAAAGAGAGTGTATCACCTTTGGAAAAGAGGGGAAGTGTCCCAGGAGAAGTTCAAGGAGGTTGCTAGGTCTTGTAGAGGAAAAATTAGAGAGGCAAAAGCCCACTTGGAGCTCAGGCTGGCCACGGCTGCCAAGGAAAATAAAAAGTGTTTCTTTAAATATATGAATGGCAAGAGAAGGGCCAAGGACAACCTCCAGTCCTTACTAGATAGAGAGGGGAACATAGTGACAAAGGATGAGGAAAAGGCAGAGGTGCTTAACACCTTCTTTGCCTCAATCTTCACTAGTGGGACAGGTTGTCTCCAGGACAGCTGGACTCCTGAAGTGGTGGATGGAGTCAGGGACCAGTACAGTCCCCCTCTAATCCATGAGGAAGCAGTAAGGGATCTGCTAAGTCACTTGGATCCTCACAAGTCCATGGGACCGGATGGGATCCACCCTAGGGTGCTGAGAGAGCTGGCAGCTGAGCTGGCCAAGCCACTCTCCATCATTTATCAGCAGTCCTGGCTCACTGGAGAGGTCCCTGAAGACTGGAAGCTGGCCAATGTGATTCCCATACACAAGAAGGGTCGTAAGGAGGAGCCAGAAAACTACAGACCTGTCAGCCTGACCTCAGTGCCAGGCAAGGTCATGGAACAGGTCATCTTGGGTGCCATTACAAAGCACCTACAGGATAGCCAAGGGATCAGGCCCAGCCAGCATGGGTTTAGGAAAGGCAGGTCCTGCCTCACCAACCTGATCTCCTTTTATGATCAGGTTACCCACCTGGTGAATGTGGGGAAGGCTGTGGATGTAGTCTACTTGGACTTCAGCAAAGCCTTTGACACTGTCTGCCACAAGAAGCTCCTAGCCAAGCTGGCAGCTCATGGTTTGGACAGATTCACTCTGTGCTGGATCAAGAACTGGCTGGATGGCAGAGCTCAGAGAGTGGTGGTGAATGGTGCCACATCCAGTTGGCAGCCAGTCACTAGTGGTGTTCCCCAAGGATCAGTGCTGGGCCCAGTCCTGTTCAATATCTTTATTGATGATCTGGACGAGGGCATTGAGTCCAGCATCAGTAAGTTTGCAGATGACACCAAGCTAGGAGCAGGTGTCGATCTGTTGGAAGGTAGGAGAGCCCTGCAGAGGGACCTGGACAGGCTGGATGGGTGGGCAGAGGCCAATGGGATGAGATTTAACAAGGCCAAGTGCAGGGTTCTGCACTTCGGCCACAATAACCCCAAGCAGTGCTACAGGCTGGGGACAGAGTGGCTGGAGAGCAGCCAGGAGGAAAGGGACCTGGGGGTACTGATAGATAGTAAGCTGAAGATGAGCCAGCAGTGTGCCCAGGTGGCCAAGAGAGCCAATGGCATCCTGGCCTGCATCAGGAACAGTGTGGCCAGTAGGACAAGGGAGGTTATTCTTCCCCTGTACTCAGCACTGGTCAGGCCACACCTTGAGTACTGTGTCCAGTTCTGGGTCCCTCAATTCAAGAAAGATGTTGAGGTGCTGGAGCATGTCCAGAGAAGGGCAACGAAGCTGGTGAGGGGCCTGGAACACAAATCCTATGAGGAGAGGTTGAGGGAACTGGGCCTGTTTAGCCTGGAGAAGAGGAGGCTCAGGGGTGATCTTATTACTGTCTACAACTACCTGAAGGGGCATTGTAGCCAGGTGGGGGGTGGCCTCTTCTCCCAGGTAACCAGCAATAAAACAAGGGGACACAGTCTCAAGTTGTGCCAGGGTAGGTATAGGCTGGATGTTAGGAAGAAGTTTTTCACAGAGAGAGTGATTTCCCATTGGAATGGGCTGCCCAGGGAGGTGGTGGAGGCACCGTCCCTGGGGGTCTTCAAGAAAAGACTGGATGAGGCACTCAGTGACATGGTCTAGTTGACTGGCTAGGGCTGGGTGATAGGTTGGACTCGATGATCTTGGAGGTCTCTTCCAACCTGGTTGATTCTATGATTCTATGATTCTATGATTTCTATATTTGCTCTGCTGGTTTTGTCTCCTTCTCTGTAGAAACCAATCCTGTGTGATGCTTTGTTATAATGCTAAATTTGTATGTGATTATGATGATGATAACAATAATAAAAAATAAAATAATAATTACAACAACAATAACAACAATAATAATGATGATAATGACGATTATGATGATGTGATCCTCTGCTAGGTCATCTATTATCTTTTCAAAAAAATGCCTACAAAGCAGGTGAGAGGCCTAGAGCACAAGAGGAGAGGCTGAGGGAGCTGGAGGTGTGCATCCTGGAGAAGAGGAGGCTCAGGGGTGACCTCATTGCTGTCTACAACTACCTGAAGAGAGGCTGTAGCCAGGTGGGGGTTGGTCTCTTCTGGCAGGCAACCAGCAACAGAACAAGGGGACACAGTCTTGAGTTGTGCTGGGGGAGGTCTAGGCTGGACATTAGGAGGAAGTTCTTGGCAGAGAGAGTGATTGGCATTGGCATGGGCTGCCCAGGGAGGTGGTGGAGTTGCGATCCCTGGAGGTGTTCAAGCAAAGCCTGGATGAGGCACTTAGTGCCATGGTCTAGTTGATGGCTAGGGCTGGGGGATAGGTTGGACTGGCTGATCTTGGAGATCTCTTCCAACCTGATTCTGTGATTCTATGATTCTAAGACCATTTCATAGGATCTAAAATGCCTGTTAGCTAGCATTTTAAGCTAGATTCTGCTTGTCATTTGCTAATGTGCTGTGGCCCTTGGCTTCACCAACCCTCGTTTTCAATTTCTCTTCCATTTATGATTCCACTTTAAGAGACATTATGATATGTGCAATACAGTATCCCTTAGGGCTTTTAATGTGAGCCCTGCTGGAAGCTTCAGAGTAAATGCTGCTCTTTGCAGTAACATGAAAATCCGTGTTGAAACATTGTTCCTTTCATTAAGATGTTCTGCACTTTTTTGTGTTGCACAGCATATTAACATCTATCTGAGACCCTAAGCTGTTATTTCTTGCTTGCTTCATAGAGAGAAGATTTGTCTTCATAAAGCAAATTGAATGTCAGTGAATGATAAGTCGAGTGCTCGTGAGCTTCCCACACAAAGGCTATTTAAAGATAATTCTTATTTTTAATCAAGTTATTTGAGTTTTGTGTGACAAGTTGGTGAGGAATCACAGGATTCTAGGGGTTGGAAGGGATCTCCATACACCATTGAGTCCAACCCCACTGCCAGAGTAGGATCATAGGCTCTAGCTCAGGTCACACAGGAATGCATCCTACCAGGCCTTGGAAGTCTCAAAAGAAGAAGACTCCACAACCTCTCTGTGAAGCCTTTTCCAGTGCTCTGTGGCCCTCACAGTACAGTTCTTTCTCATGTTGAGCTGGAGCTTCCTGTGCTGTAGTGTACATCCATTGCCCCTTGTCCTATCACAGTGCACAACTGAGAGAAGTCTGTCACCTCTTTCTTGACACTCAGCCCTCGGATATTTATAGATGCTGATGCTGATGCAGAGCTAGAATCTTCCCAGTGCAAGGGAAGGTTATATAAAAAAATAGAAAATTTGTAGGGTAACAGGCTTTTGCTCTTTTCCCCCTTCCTTTTGTACACAGGCTGGATGTTAGGAGGAAGTTCTCCCCAGAGAGAGTCATTTGCCATTGGAATGGTCTGCCCAGGGAGGTGGTGGAGTCACTGTCCCTGGATGTGTTCAAGAAAAGAGTGGATGAGCCACTTTGTGCCATGGTCTAGTTGACTGGATAGGGCTGGATGATAGGTTGGACTGGATGATCTTGGAGGTCTCTTCCAACCTGGTTGATTCTATGATTCTATGAAGCATTCGTAGTTCCCATGGCACAAGATAGCTGTGCTCTCATTTTGGTAGGTTGGTGATGCTTTGGGAGGTTGTACTTGTGTCTTAGTTGCTAAAGGACATGACCCAGTGTAACATTATCTTTAGGAAGTCATTTTAGGAGGATCAAACATTCTGGGAAGCCAGCCCTGCTCCTCTGACACACAGCTCCACAATTTAATACACTTTGATATCTTTTTTCTTCTCTATCTGGAAAAAAAAAAGGAGTGAAGACAACCAATTTTGAGGCACTTTTTTCTTAATGCAAACACCTATCAAATTTTGGATGAGTGCTAAACAGTATTAACAAGGCCTCCTGACTTTGCAAACCCAGGCTCAGAGTAACGATATATTTTAAATATAATGGCTGCACCCTAAGAGTGGCTGTCAATGGCTCCATATCCAAGTGGAGGCCACTGACAAGTGGAGTCCCTCAGGGATCAGTCCTGGGACCAGTCTTGCTCAACATCTTTGTCGATGCCATGGACAGAGGCATTGAGTGCAGCCTCAGCAAGTTTGCTGACAACACCAAGCTGTGTGGTGCAGCAGACAGGCTGGATGGCAGGGATCCATCCAGAGGGACCTGGACAGGATGCACAGGTGGGAACAGTCCAACCTCATGAGGTTCAACAAGACCAGGTGCAGTGTCCTGCATCTAGGTTGAGGTAAACTCAAGCACAAATCCAGGCTGGTCAGTGAGTGGCTGGGGAGCAGCCTAGAAGAGAGGGGCTTGGGGGTGGATGAGAAGCTCAACATGAGCCAGCAGTATGCACTTGCAGCCCAGAGGGCAAACCAGATCCTGGGCTGCATCAGGAGATGTGCGGCCAGCAGGTTGAGGGAGGTGATTCAAACCCTCTACTCTGCTCTGGTGAGACCCCACCTGGAGTACTGCATCCAGTTCTGAAGCCCCCATTACAAGAATGATGTGGACGTGCTGAAGCGTGTCCAGAGAAGGGCCATTGGGTTGAGCAGAGGGCTGGAGCAGCTCTATGAGGACAGACTGAAAGAGTTGGGGCTGTTCAGCCTGGAGAAGAGGAGGCTCTCAGGTGACCTTTTCGCGGCCTTTCAGTATCTGAACGGGGTCTACAAAAAAGCTGGGGAGGGACTTTTTAGGGTATCAGGGACTGACAGGACTAGGGGGAATGGAGCAAAGCTGGAGGTGGGGAGATTCAGACTGGAGGTGAGAAGGAAGCTGTTGAGCATGAGAGTGGTGAGAGCCTGGCATGGGTTGCCCAGGGAGGTGGTTGAGGCCCCGTCCCTGGACATGTTTAAAGGCAGGCTGGATGGGGTTCTGTCCAGCCTGATCTAGGGTAGGGTGTCCCTGCCCAGGGCAGCGGGATTGAAACTAGATGACCCTTGTGGTCCCTTCCAACCCTGACTGATTCTATGATTCTATGAAATAGCGTATTTCAGTGTGCTCCTGTAATGTCTCTGGGAAGAGGATTTTACTGTTGAGCAACAGTAATGTTATCTTTAAAATTACAGCTTTAATTTGGAGTTCCTTCCAGTGTCAGTAGGCAGTTTAAAGCCTTATCTGTGAAATAACAGCATTTATAGCAATGCCTAATTCAAGTTAGTTCTTCCTTCTCAGTGTGTTTTCATGTGCTGCCAAAAAACCAAACGAGCATAAAAACAATTACATGTTAATTCCCTACCTCCTTACCAGTGCAAAGTGGATGCATTCTAACAGGTAGTACTCTTCTGACAAAGTCGTAGAAGGAGAAAATCTCCACATTTCCCTGCAAAGCATCTTCCACATGAGAGAAACTGTGTGATGCTGTTCACAATCTTCAGAATTTGGGTATGCAATGAAATGAAGAGGGCATAATGAACTTCATGGCATTCAGCTCTTAATCCTCCTGTAATCAGTTGCATGTTTTTGTAAGGAAAATTAAACTGCAGTCTCAAATATTTGGGTTTTAAGACCTAATGTTTTCAAGAAGTCCATGACTGTACCAGGACCAGTATTATTCAATTTATTCATTGATGACCTGGATGAGGGTATGTCGTGGAGGGGTATTCTGCTACCTACGCCAGTTTTGGTGGAGGGGAGAAATTAATTGGGGTGAGATAATATTATATAAAAATATTATCTTTATTAAACTCAATATTCTGAACTCTCGCCACCCCCAACCACTGTATATTAATATGCTCTACATGGTTATGAAAACATTCTAGGATAAAATGTTTTCAGTGACTTATTAATTAACTAGTAAACATTCAAACTGTAAACAGGGAGAGGATTTTTCCCCACAGCAAATACCATTTGGGGTCTATACACTATTAGTCCAGCAGAGCGGGCTGGAAACTGATTCTGCTTTATGGTAGAGGCAACTTATATTACAGAGGTATTAAAGCTTTTACTCACAACTCTTATTAATTATTAATCACCCTCTGGGGTTATGTCACAGCCTATGCCAGTGTCCAATTCTCCAGGGTCTTTGCCTGTGGACTTTGAGGCTGGAATCCTCCCAGCTTGAGGGGAAAGGATGAATCTTCCCAGTTTCTGGGGAAATGGTGATCTCTGACCTCGTTCTTCTGGCAAAGGATGCAATCTCTGCCTTTGTGCTGCTGGCTTCTTCTGGATGCTCTGTTCAGGGATACGTAGCAGGCAGGATCTCAGGTGCAGGAGGAGAATATCGTGCAGTCTCTAGCACAGTTCTCACACGGCTAGCAGGCCGTGTGTGCAGACAATCTAGAGTCTGCTTCCTGGTTATCTTAGCAGCAGTGACATGCTTACCAGGCAATGATAGACAGCGGGCATGCAGGGTGCACGGCTGCTGGGAGTCTGAGCTCCACAGGTAAAGACAGGCAATACAGGATCTGGTCCTGATAACACAGTGGCGTGCAAGTGTGCACTACTGGCTGGGAGACTATAGGCTCCACAGGTATATCTATAGGCAGGCTTAAATGAGCTCTGCAACTAAGGCACGCAGGCAGGGGTCTGAGCTGCTGTATAGGGTTAACACTCCTGGGGGAGTAACCCTGAACCTGACCCTAGGGGTCTTGGCCCCTCCCCAGGGGTGGGCCACACTCCAGGTGATGGTTAGCCCACTCCCCCCCACTTCCTGTGGTATAAAAGACAGAGGAGTTTCCTGTCTCTTCCTCTTTTTCCTGCGTTCACTCTTCACACACACACTGATACTGTATACCAGCACACCACGTGGCAGCCACGAGGCAGAGGCACCATCACATTACTTGGGTTGTATCCATCCCTTTTTTGTATTTTGCTGTTTTCCCTTCCTTATCCTTTGTAAACTCCCCTACCTCCAATACCTTTTCTAAGTTATTGTTAAACTTTTCCTTTTTAGCTTCCAAATCGAGTGAGATTGATTTATTTGGGTATCCCTACCTTTCTCTCTCTCCCTGTCTTTTGGGAAAAAAAGGAGGGGGAAGAGGGGAGGGCACTCTATAAATTCTATAAATTGTCATTGGGTCTACTAAATTTATTAGAGTCTCTGGGAACCTGCATTTGAACCCAAGACAGCTGCGAGTGAGGCTCTGAGTGTGAGCAATGGCATCCAAGCACCTGAGCATCTGAGCTATGCAGGGGTCTGAGCGTGGGGGTCTGAGCACGTTGTTTACCTGTGCACTCCTATTTATTGAATGTGGGCCGAGATTAATGGGCCCTTTGGCCATTGGAATGACCAATCAGGCTGGCAGTCAGCCAAACCTTACCATAATAGGCAAAAGCACTTGCCTGGACTTTCCCCAAATATGGGAATCACATGGGCTTACATCAGGGAGACACGAGCTGGGTGTGTGGGGGCTTACATAACCTGTTTACAACCAGAGGTCCTGGCAGGGCAAGGCATAAATAAGCCTATTTTCGGGCCTACATGCCCTCCACGACAGGGTGCAGAGAGCCTTGTCAGAAAGTTTGCTAATGACACCAAGCTGGGTAGAGTGACTGACACAGTAGAGGGTTCTGCTACCATCCAGAGAGACTTAGGCTGGAGAGTTGGGTGGGGAGAAATTGAATGAAGTTCAACAGGGGCTGTGATGGTTTGGGTGTTCCCCGTGCCCCCACACTTTAGAAATCACCCAGTCTAGACTCCACCAGCTCTGGAAATATGAATGAAGCTTATATTTACAGCCAGCACAATATACAAGCAGATATTTACAGTATATACAGTTATAGACAGAAATATACAAGGTAAAAGGTAATACAGAAACACAACTCCCCTCCCAGAAACCTGAGTCTCTAGGAGGGGCTCTCAACTGCCCTTCTCCTTCCCCCTACCCTTCTCAACCTTACCCCAGTCCCAAGGAAGAATAGAGGTTTGGCCAGGAGGTTAGGAAGCAAAGTGGATTAGTCCCAAAAATGGAGGGTGAGGTTAGAGAGATGCAACTCAGCCAGCAGCCCAAGTTAGAGTGGTGCTGAGTGTGTTATCTATGGTTTGACTTATGTTTTTATACATCTCAGCAAGCCTATGAGCGAAGTAGACATCACCATTGTTTTCCTTTTACAGCCTGTAATCTACTTCTTCCCACCAAAGCATTCTAGCCTGCTTCAAACTAGCACAGGGGCAAGTGTAGAGTTGTGCACCTGGGAAAGAACAGCTCCATGGATCAGTGCTGGGACCGGTGATGTTTAACGTCTTTGTCAGTGTTGTGGACAGAGGAATCAAGTGCACCCTCAGCAAGTTTGCAGATGACACCAAGCTGGGTGGCACAGTTGACTTGCTAGGGGCAGGGATCCATCCAGAGTGACCCGGACAGGCTGGAGAGGTGTGCCCAGGCCAACCTCACGACATTCAACAAGACCACGTGTAAGGTCCTGCACCTGGCTCGGCACAATCCCAGGCACAGATACAGGCTGGGTGAGGAATGGCTGAGAGCAGCCCTGAGGAGGAAAAGGACCTGGGGGTCTGGATTGATGAAAAGCTCAACATGAGCCTGCAGTGTGCACATGCAGCCCAGAGAGCAACTGTGTGCTGGGCTGCAGCAAGAGAAGTGTGGCCAGAAGGGCAAGGGAGGGGATTCTGCCCCTTTACTCTGCTCTCATCAGACCCCACCTGGAGTACTGTGTGCAGTTCTGGAGCCCCCAGCTCAGGAAGTACATGGAACTGTTGGAGTGAGTCTAGAGGAGGGCCATGAAGATGCTCAGAGGGCTGCAGCAGCTCTGCTATGAGGACAGGCTACAAGAGTTGGGGCTGTTCATCCTGGAGAGGAAAAGGCTTCGAGGAGACCTTATAGTGGCCTTCCAGACCTTATAGTGGCCATCCAGTACCTGAAGGGGGCCTACAAGAAGGCAAGGGAGGGACTACTGACAAGGTCTTGTAATGACAGGATGAAGGGTAACAGGTTTAAACTGGCAGAGGGGAGATTCAAACCAGATGTTAGGAAAGGGTTCTTTCCAGTGAGGGTGGTGAGACACTGGCACAGGTTGCCCAGGGAGGATGTGGATGCTCCTTCCCTGGAGGTGCTCAAGGCCAGGTTGGATGAGGCCTTGAGTGGCCTGTTGTAGTGGGAGGTGTCCCTGCCTATGGCAGGGGGTTGGAACTGGATGATCCTTGAGGTCCCTTCCAACCTAAATCATTCTATAATTCTATGATGAGCATAGGTTGGGGACTGACCTACTGGAGAGCAGTGAAGGGGAGAAGGACTTGGGAGTCCTGGTGGATGGAATTATGGCCATGAGCCAGAAGTGTGCTCTTGTGGCCAGGAAGGCCAATGCCATTCTGGGCTGTATTAGAAGGACTGTGGTTAGTAGATGGAGACAAGTTGTCCTGCCCCTCTACTCTGCCCTGGTGAGGCCTCATCTGGATGGAGTATTGTGTCCAGTTCTGGGCTCCCCAGCTCAAGAAGGACAGGGAGCTGCTTGAGAGAGTCCAGCACAGAGCCACAAAAAAATTTAAGGGAATGGAACATCTTCCTTATGAGGAGAGCCTGAGGGAGCTGGGGCTCTTGGGCTTGGAGAGGAGATCAAGGAGTGACCTCATTCACGTTTATAAATATGTAAGGGGTGAGTGCCAGGCTCTGCTGGGTGATGCCCAGTGACATGAGAAGGGGCAGTGGGTGGAAGCTGAGGCATAGGAAGTTCCATCTGAACCTGAGGAAGAATTTTTTTCCCTGTGAGGGTGACAGAGCACTGGAACAGGCTGCCCAGGGAGGTTGTGGAGTCTCCCTTTCTGGAGATAGTCAAGAACGGTCTGGATGTGTTCCAGTGTGATCTGCTCTAGTTGATCCTGCTCTGGCAGGAGGGCTGAACCCAATGATCTTTTGAGGTCCCTTCCAGCTCCTTACGTTCTTTGACTCTATGGTTCTATGACTGTCTCCCAAGGACAGTAGTATGTTCAGGCTGTTCTGAAATATTCAGATTCTATTCCAAAATAGGTGGATCACTGGATTATTGTTTCTGCTAATTTGCACCAGTGATCAAAATGATAATTGACTTTTCCTATGCAACACTTTTAATGTCTTTTGAAAGAGTGGAATTTCTTTCCCCTGTAGTGCTGGTTCATCTAAAAGGCCCCAGAGTTATTTTTTTTTATGACCAACTAAAGACTATCTCTCTTAGTCAAGAAATAGAAATTATTGGGTTAGGTCTGGTTTCAAAATGGAAGATCCAGGTTCTGCAGATCTTAGTGTGTATTAAAAAGTAGTCAAAGAATATTCCTCAAAAAAAATAGACTCTAATATTGGAGAGGTGTTTAAATGAAACTTGTGAGGGAGGGCAATATATAGAATCATAGAATCATAGAATCAACCAGGATGGAAGAGACCTCCAAGATCATCCTGCCCAACCTAGCACCCAGCCCTATCCAGTCAACCAGACCGTGGCACTAAGTGCCTCATCCACTCTTTTCTTGAACACTTCCAGGGACAGTGACTCCACCACCTCCTCTTCTCCAGGCTGCACACCCTCAGCTCCCTCAGCTTCTCCCCACAGGGCTGTGCTCCAGGCCCCTCACCAGCTTCGTTGCCCTTCTCTGGACATGTTCCAGTATCTCAACATCTCTCTTGAATTGAGGAGCCCAGAACTGGACAAAGGACTCAAGGTGAGGCCTGACCTGTGTTGAGTACAGGGGAAGAATAACTTCCCTTTTCCTACTGGCCACACTGTTCCTGATGCAGGCCAGGATGCCATGTTTAGAAACAACCTGAGTCTCTCTTCCCCTCTGGATGAGACAGATAGAATTGAGAAGCCCAAAACTGGGCAGAAGGTACTGCAGAGAAGAGGCAGACTAGAAGGTTCCTAGAATGTGCAGAGGACAACATCTTATCTCAGCTGTTACATGAGCCTCCCAGGGGTGCAACCCTGCTTGACCTGGAGCTCACAAATAGAGAGGGGCTGATAGGGGATGTGGTGCTGGGTGGCTGCCTGGGGTCCAGTGACCATGAAATTATAGAGTTTTCAGTACATGGAGAAACCAGGAGGGGCATCAATAGAACCTACACACTGGACTTCTGAAGGGCAGACTTCAGCCTATTTAAGGAACTAACTCGGAAATTTCCTTGGGAAAGAGCCCTTGGAAACAAAGGGGCCCAGGAAGGTTGCACCTACTTAAAGAGAGGACTCCTGAAGGCACAGGAGCAGCTGTACCATTGAGCCGGAAGACGAGCCGATGAAGGAGGCAGCCAGAGTGGATGGGCAAGGAGCTGCTGAAGGAATTAAAGATAAAAAAGAGAGTGTATCACCTTTGGAAAAGAGGGGAGGTGTCCCAGGAGAAGTTCAATGATGCTGCTAAGTCTTGTAGGAAAAAAATTAGAGAGGAAAAAGCCCACATAGAACTTGGGCTGCCACTGCTGGTAAGGAGAATAAAAAATGTTTCTTTAAATGTATAAATGGCAAGAGAAGGGCCAAGGACAACGTCCAGTCCTTATTAGATGGAGAGAGGAATATAGTGACAAAGGATGAGGAAAAGGCAGAGGTGCTTAAAATCTTCTTTGCCTCAACCTTCACTAGTGGGACAGGTTGTCTCCAGGACAACTGGACTCCTGAAGTGGTGGATGGAGTCAGGGACCAGTATAATCCCTGTGTAATCCACGAGGAAGAAGTAAGAGACATGCTGAGCCACTTGGATCCTCACAAGTCCATGGGACCGGATGGGGTCCATCCTAGGGTGCTGAGAGAGCTGGCAGCTGAGCTGGCCAAGCCACTCTCCATCATTTATCAGCAGTCCTGGCTCACTGGAGAGGTCCCTGAAGACTACCAATGTGATACCCATCCACAAGAAGGGCCAGAAGGAGAAACCATAAAACTACAGACCTGTCAGCCTGACCTCAATACCAGGCAAAGTCATCTTGAGTGCCATCACAAAGTACCTACAGGATGGCCAAGGGATCAGGCCCAGCCAGCATGGGTTTAGGATGAGCAGGTCCTGCCTGACCAACCTGATCTCCTTTTATCATCAGGTTACCTGCCTGGGGAATGTGGGCAAGGCTGTGGATGTAATCTACCTAGACTTCAGCAAAGCCTTTGACACTGTCTTCCACAAAAAGCTCCTGGCACAGCTGGCAGCTCATGGCTTGGATAGATTCACTCCGATATTGCTCAAGAACTTACTGGAAGGCTGGGCCCAGAGAGTGGTAATGAATGGTGCCACATCCAGTTGGCAGCTGTCACTAGTGGTGTACCCATGGGATCAGTGCTGGGCCCAATCCTACTCAATATCTTTATTATGATCTGGACCAGGGGATTGAGTCCAGCATCAGGAAATTTGCAGATGACACCAAGCCCTTCCAGCCATCTTCACATCCCCAGCTGCCCTTACATAACAGATATAGGGCACTAGAGGTTGAGGATGAGGTGATCTTGGAGCAGGCAGAAGCATCACCGGCTGGGAGGGCAACCGAGACAAATCATTTAACCGCTCGCATCAGAACAAGTACCCAGAAGAAAAAGAGGAGGGCAACTGTTATTGGTGACTCCCTTCTGCAGGGAACAGAGGGCTCCATATGCCGGCCAGACCCCTTCCACAGGGAGCTCTGCTGCCTCCCTGGGGCCTGGGTCAGGGATGTTACCAGGAGGCTGCCTACTGTAGTGCAGCCCTCTGATTACTATCCCTTATTAGTTATACAGACAGGGAATGATGAGATTAATAACAGAGGGCTAAAAGCTATCAAAAGGGACTTTAAGACACTGGGGAAAGCAGTTGAGGGAGCAGGGGCACAGGTAATCTTCTCATCTATACCCTTAGTTACAGGCTGGAATACAGAGAAGAATAGGAAAGCATATTTGATGAACAAGTGGCTCAGAGGTTGGTGCATCCAACATAACTTTGGATTCTTTGATCTTGGGGAACTTCATCTTGCCACAGGTCTGCAATCAGCAGATGGGATACAACTATCACAGAAGGGGAGAAGGACCCTGGCACATGAGCTGGCTGGGCTTGTTGAGAGGGCTTTAAACTAGAATGGAAGGGGGAGGGGGTTAAACATGACAGCACCAGAGATAAATCAAAGGGAATTGAGGATGGTAGGCTAGAGCTAGGGGTAAAAGCAGCAGCCCAGCTGAAGTGCATGTACACTAATGCATGCAGTATGGGTAACAAACAAGAGGAGCTGGAAGCTCTGGTGCTGGAGGAAAACTATGATATTGTCGCCATCACTGAAACGTGGTGGGATAGCTCACATGATTGGTGTGCTGTAATCAATGGCTACAGACTCTTCAGGAGAGACAGGCAAGGGAGAAAGGGCGGGGGAGTGGCTCTGTATATTAGGGATGCTCTGGATGTCATGGAGGTAGAAATCAAAGATGATCAAGTTGAGTCATTATGGGTGAGAATTAAGGGGAAGCCCAACAAGGCTGATATCCTGGTTGGAGTCTGTTACAGACCACCCAACCAGGAAGAAGAGGTTGATTTATTACTCTTTAAACAACTGGAGGCTGCCTCAAGATCACCTGCCCTTGTTCTGGTGGGCGACTTTAACCTACCAGACATCTGCTGGGACTTAAGCACTGCAGAGAAGAAGCAGGCTAGAAGGTTTCTGCAATGTGTGGAAGACAACTTCCTATCCCAGCTGTTACGTGAGCCTACCAGGAGGGCAGCCCTGCTTGACCTGCTGCTCACAAATAGAGAGGGCCTGGTAGGGGATGTGGTGGTTGGAGGCAGCCTGGGGTCCAGTGACCATGAAATTATAGAGTTTTCAATACATGGAGAAACCAGGAGGGGCATCAACAGAACCTCCACACTGGACTTCCGAAGGGCAGACTTCAGCCTATTTAAGGAACTAATTCAGAAAGTTCCTTGGGAAAGAGTCCTTAGAAACAAAGGGGCCCAGGAAGGTTGGACCTACTTCAAGAAAGAACTCCTAAAGGCACAGCAGCAGGCAGTGCCACTGAGCCGGAAGATGAGCCGATGAAGGAGGCAGCCAGGCTGGATGGGCAGGCAGCTGCTGAAGGAATTAAAGATAAAAAAGAGAGTGTATCACCTTTGGAAAAGAGGGGAGGTGTCCCAGGAGAAGTTCAAGGAAGTTGCTAGGTCTTGTAGAGGAAAAATTAGAGGCAAAAGCCCATTTGGAGCTCAGGCTGGCCACGGCTGCCAAGGAAAATAAAAAGTGTTTCTTTAAATATATGAATGGCAAGAGAAGGGCCAAGGACAACCTCCAGTCCTTACTAGATAGAGAGGGGAACATAGTGACAAAGGATGAGGAAAAGGCAGAGGTGCTTAACACCTTCTTTGCCTCAATCTTCACTAGTGGGACAGGTTGTCTCCAGGACAGCTGGACTCCTGAAGTGGTGGATGGAGTCAGGGACCAGTACAGTCCCCCTCTAATCCATGAGGAAGCAGTAAGGGACCTGCTGAGACATTTGGATCCTCACAAGTCCATGGGACCGGATGGGATCCACCCTAGGGTGCTGAGAGAGCTGGCAGCTGAGCTGGCCAAGCCACTCTCCATCATTTATCAGCAGTCCTGGCTCACTGGAGAGGTCCCTGAAGACTGGAAGCTGGCCAATGTGATACCCATTCACAAGAAGGGTCGTAAGGAGGAGTCAGAAAACTACAGACCTGTCAGCCTGACCTCAGTGCCAGGGAAGGTCATGGAACAGGTAATCTTGAGTGCCATCACAAAGCACCTACAGGATGGCCAAGGGATCAGGCCCAGCCAGCATGGGTTTAGGAAGGGCAGGTCCTGCCTCACCAACCTGATCTCCTTTTATGATCAGGTTACCTGCCTGGTGAATGTAGGGCAGGCTGTGGATGTAGTCTACTTGGACTTCAGCAAAGCCTTTGACACTGTCTGCCACAAGAAGCTCCTAGCCAAGCTGGCAGCTCATGGTTTGGACAGATTCACTCTGTGCTGGATCAAGAACTGGCTGGATGGCAGAGCTCAGAGAGTGGTGGTGAATGGTGCCACATCCAGTTGGCAGCTGTCACTAGTGGTGATCTCCAAGGATCAGTGCTGGGCCCAGTCCTGTTCAATATCTTTATTGATGATCTGGACGAGGGCATTGAGTCCAGCATCAGTAAGTTTGCAGATGACACCAATCTAGGAGCAGGTGTCGATCTGTTGGATGGTAGGAGAGCCCTGCAGAGGGACCTGGACAGGTTGGATGGGTGGGCAGAGGCCAATGGGATGAGATTTAACAAGGCCAAGTGCAGGGTTCTGCACTTTGGCCACAACAACCCCAAGCAGCACTACAGGCTGTGGACAGAGTGGCTGGAAAGCAGCCAGGAGGAAAGGGACCTGTGGGTACTGATAGATAGTAGCTGAAGATGAGCCAGCAGTGTGCCCAGATGGCCAAGAGAGCCAATGACATCCTGGCCTGCATCAGGAACAGTGTGGCCAGTAGGACAAGGGAGGTTATTCTTCCCCTGTACTCAGCACTGGTCAGGCCACACCTTGAGTACTGTGTCCAGTTCTGGGCCCCTCAATTCAAGAAATATGTTGAGGTGCTGGAACGTGTCCAGAGAAGGGTGACAAAGCTGGTGAGGGGCCTGGAACACAGCCCTGTGGGGAGAGGCTGAGGGAGCTGTTGGTGTTTAGCCTGGAGAAGAGGAGGCTCAGGGGTGATCTCATTGCTGTCTACAACTACCTGAAGGGAGGCTGTAGCCTGGTGGGGTTGGTCTCTTCTGGCAGGCAACCAGCAACAGAACAAGGGGACACAGTCTTGAGTTGTGCTTGGGGAGGTCTAGGCTGGATTTTAGGAGGAAGTTGTTGTCAGAGAGAGTGATTGCCATTGGAATGGGCTGCCCAGGGAGGTGGTGGAGTCGCTATCCCTTGACGGTGTTCAAGAAAAGAGTGGATGAGGCACTTAGTTCCATGGTCTAGCTGACCATCTAGGACTGGGTGTTAGATTGGACTGGATGATCTTGGAGATCTCTTCCAATCTGGTTGACTCTATGATTCTATGGACACAGTTTCTAAGGGAAAGAAGTCTTATTAAAAAATCCTTTTAACTTCACATAACTAAGGGAGGCACAGGCCTTATGATATCTGCAGTCCCTGGGCATCTCCAAGTAAGAGATTTTATCTTTAGACTAAAAATATTTTCAAAACTGAAATATTTCCCTTCTACGTGCCCAGTCCCTTTGGATTATATTTGTCATGCTGTAGTCCTTGATTAGAGCACCCCAGTTCTGACCTGGGCTCATTTTCTGCAGCCCAAATCAATAACTACATTTATATTTTCCTTCAGCTCTCTGAGCCAGATTTGCTCTGAAGTAACAGAGGTGCTTTCCTACTCTGGAAAAGTGTATTTGTTTGAGAAGCATTGAAATAAGTCTAAGTCTCCATACCAAGCCCCAGGCCAGTTCAAATGTTCAGTGAGGACTCCCTAGTAATAGGCATTTTTTAATTCTAGCAAAAAGGAAAGAGGTTTTTAATGGACCTGAGGATTTAAAGTACCAATACCTATTTGGCAGACACTTTGATTCCTCAGGCCACACAGGGATTTAACACCAAAGTAATTAAATAGCCCAGAAGTTCTTCCAGAGTCTCACTTCCTTGTAGACCACATGCTCCTTGTCTCTTGCTTGGAGCAGGAGACTAACACAAGCAAGGAAGGCCAGTGAAAAGCCATAATCTCAAAGCCATTATCTCCTTTTTTACTTCCTATGATAGCCAACCTGCTCTTTCAGTTTGTATCAGTGAAAAGAGTATTCCAGGTAAGGAAATATGTGGGATCAGGTCCCACTGAGACTGATGCCTCCATGGGACTTGAAGCTGTAGCTGGGGCTGCTCCTTAAGCTTGGGCTGGCTTTGGGCAAAGAGCAAGTTGTGCAGTGCTCTGCCATCATACACTGAATGTGGCCCCATGAGAGGCATCATTCCCAAAAGCTTGAATCTCCCTTAAGATAGTTATGCCAGCTTGCAGCCCTGGTGGCAGCAGACACCACGCAGTCCTGTTGTAGCACCTCAGGAAGGTACAGCACTGACACAGGTTTGCAGGCACCCTGCAGAATTGACTCTGAGGAAAGGCTGCAACCCAAATACCTCATCCACAGGTAGATGGGAGGTGGCTGTTTCTGGCCGTGCCTTAATTCTGCTTTTCTAATCAGCAAAGCGTATTTCACTACTGCCCTTCACTGCTTGTCTCCCTGGGAATATTGTAGTACTGTACCTCTAGCATCTGCTGAGAGTAACATGATATTTGTGTGCCCAGAGAGTAATTTCTCATTTTACTGAGAATATTGCAAGGATGGCCCTAAGATGCCTTTGGACATCTGTGTGACAAAGGATAATGTGTGCTGCAAAGAACTTGTGGAGAAGAAGCTTCAGTAACTCTACCAAGCATGTATAATATTACATATTACTGCAGCATAAACTTAACAGCTATCTTTCTGTTAATATTCAGAGCCAGGGACTCAAACACAGATGCAGTGTTGTGAGTTCCATTTTCTACTAAAACCAGATTTTCTCAGTCTGGGCCTTTGGCAGTGCAAAAAAAAAATAAAGGAGTGCTCCTTACAAATAAGATCATTTAATCACTTTTATCTGCTGTGAGTTTGTATTGTGTGTGTATATATATATATATATATATAAAGCTGCGGGGATAACCACAAAGGCTGTAGTAATAAAGGAGAACAGAGCAAAACTGAAGCTATAATTCCAAGATTTCCTTGTTTGTGTTTTAATGCTACACCAGTATAGTATTTGTTTCTCTAATTTGTTTTCCAGTACAGCTTATTGCAGAGACCATCCTTTTTTGTTTCACTCAGTAGGAGGCAGTTGAAAGCATGTTGTTAAATACAAACAACAACAACAACAAAAAGGAATTTCAAAGGGTTGCTTTTTATGTGCCACCAGTGGATCCTTTATTCCATCTCCATTTGTCAGGTCAAATGGGTGAATGTGTTTAATACAGAGCATTTCACCAATAGTCTAATTGACTGACCTATACATAACTTTACCAAATATGTAATGCCACTGTACTGGAAGTATATTTTAGGTTTGAAAATGAACCTCATTACAGGATCACAGGATGTTAGGGGTTGGAGGGAACCCAAAGAGATCAAGTTCAACCCCTGTGCCAGAGCAGGACAATACTGTCTAACACAGATCACAGAGGAACACATCCAGACAGGCCTTGAAAGAGAAGGAGACCCCACAACCTCTCTGAGGAGCCTGTGCCAGTGCTCTGTGACCCTTACAGTAAAGAAGTTCCTCCTTGTGTTGAGGCGGAACCTCTTCTGCTGCAACTTACACCCATTTCTCCCTGTTCTATCACAGGGAGCAAGTGAGCAGAGCCTGTTCCCCTGACACCCGGCCAGACCTCAGATATTTGTAAACATTTATCAAATTCCCTCTCAGTCTTCTCTTTTCCAGACTAACAAGTCCCAAGTCTCTCAGCCTCTCCTCATCAGCCATGCCCTCCAGTCCCCTAATCATCCTTCTACCCCTCCGCTGGACTCTCTTCAGCAGATCCCTGTCCCTCTTCAACTGGGGAGACCAAAACTGAGCACAGTATTCAAGATGAGGTCTCACCAGGGCTGAGTAGAGGGGGAGGACAACCTCCCTTCATCTGCTGGACATACTCTTTCTAATACACCCCAGGATGCCATTGGCCTTCTTGGCCACAAGGGCACATTGCTGTGCCATGGTTAAATTGTTATCCAGTCCACTGGAAATATTACAGTCCACAGAAGCTACAAATGTAGGAGCTGGACTGATAAATTCAATAGAAAATATATCTACCTATCTATCTACATGTATAAAACTGAGCAACCACATCAGTTCTGTGTGGGAGGGTAATCTGAGATGAATAATAACAATCGAGTGCTGGCCTTGGTTTCCCACAGCTGCTGGCTACTTTATCTCATTAATGAGAAAAACAAGGCGTGGTTTATGAAAAGGACTGGGTTGTTCTTGCCTAATTATGCTAATGTATAGGTGTGTGATCTGTGCTCAAGACTATATAATGAGAGCCAAAACGATCAATAAAGAGTCTCTGGTATAATTAACATTGAATGCCCTGGACTCCATGTGGCATTGCTTTTGATCACACTGATCTGTGTGAGCTTTGACCACATTTCTGCTGCTGCAGCCAGTGTAGCTGCAACAGTTCTGTAATTATTAAAGTGATTACATCAGCAAACAATATACATTTATTTTTTATATATATTAGCAGTAATAAAATGATAATAACAAAACCAAACAAATAAGCAAAGACACACACAACAAACCCCCATCAAATTATTAAAGAATCAACCAACTCTTACTAAGTCGTGTATGGCTTATTTAAGATGCAGAATAGCTGTAGTCCAGAGACCCTAAAATTGTGCATACTTAGTCCACCATATTTAATGTTTCAGGGTTTAGGTCACAGAGACCTCTCAGACCCAGCTGTATTACATTTATGCTTAGCTCAGGTCTAGAAGTTGGCAGGTTTGATTCTTTCTGAGTCATTAACAGACCAGAGTTAAACTCATCATAGGAGCAATCCCTCATTTTGTTCTTTTCACCTATGTCTTCACCTCTGAGTGATCCAATTATATAGGATATCCCAGTTCAATGTTTCTTCAGTTAAGGACAAAGAGAAACCTTATATTTTGTGTGTAGAATGTTTAAAGGGATGTCAAAGTATACCCAGAGGAAGAAGAAAAAAAAAAAAGAAAAAAAAAAGGAGGTTAGGAACCAATTAAGGAATACATTTTAAAAGGGGAAGGAGCTGCATCATTCAGTGGTCTTTTCCATACTTTTTCTATGCCTGTCATCATGTTTCACTGTCACTGTCCTTAACAGAAAGGCATGGTTGCATTTATACTGCCCCTCTCTAGACCTCTGTATATGTAACATATTTTGATCCATTTTTAGACATGAACTTCTGGAAGAAGCCCGGAGGAAAGGTTTGCCTTTTGCACAGTGGGATGGGCCAACAGTGGTTGCCTGGCTGGAAGTAAGTGTTGGGCATAAGTTTTAAATGACAGTCATGTTTTTAGGCTGCTTCTATGTGTTTGTTGTGATGGTTTGGGTGTTACCCTCTCCCCACACTTAAGAAAATCACCAGACTAGACTCAGTCAAGCTGGAAATTAAAGAATGAAGCTGTATTTACAGCTTAGCACAATATAGAAGCAGATATTTACAATCTATACAGATACAGACAGAATAGACAAGTTTAAAAGGTAATAGAGAAACACAACAGCCCTCCCAGAAACCAGAGTGCCCAGGAGGGGCTCCCAACAACCCTTCCACCCCTCTACCTTATCCCAGACTTCGCCTTATGTTCAAGGTGAGTTTGGAAGATCAGCCAGGGGAGTTAGGAAGCAGACAGATTAGTTAGACAGACAGCAGGTTAGAGAGAGAAGTGCCTGCAGCCAGAGCCCAAGAGCAACTCCGTTATCTATATTTATGTTCTTGTTCTTATACATCTCAGCAAGCCTATGAGTGCAGTAGGCATCACCATTGTTTCAACAGAATTAGCAGGAAAAGGACAGGGCACAAGGATTATCAATTGCACCTGAATGCTAAGTTTATGAGATCTTCTGATTTCTCAACCTCTAAGTATGTCAGAAGATCACAGACAGAGCTCGTGTAGGGTAACATACTAAGGAGAAAACAAAATTTAGCTGTCCAATTATGTTTGAGGTTAACACACAAGCTAAGTCTTCACAAGTGTTAATAAAATATCATAGGAAAGGACTGATTTACCTAGATATTGCTCAGAGCAGAAATAAAAGGGATCTTCCTTTCAACACTTTCACCTGAGATGTGGGAGATCAAGGATGAAATATCTGATTTGAAGATAATGCATCCTTCTTCTGAAACCAAATCATAGACTCATTGAATCATAGAGTCAGCCAGGTTGGAAGAGACATCCAACATCATCCAGTCCAACCTAGCACCCAGCCCTATCCAATCAACTAGACCATGGCACTAAGTGCCTCATCCAGGCTTTTCTTGAACACCTCCAGGGACAGCAACTCCACCACCTCCCTGGGCAGCCTATTCCAATGGCAAATCACTCTCTGCAAGGAGAGCTTAAATGAACAGATTTTGGGACTCATCCAGGAAAAAAAACCATTCAGCAGAGCTGTCTGTGAATTTTGACACAAAATTATTGAATGTTTTAGGTGAAAGGATTATTCAAAAAATGTCTACCCAAACATTGTTCTTTTGTGGCTCAAGCCACTTCTATGCCAAGCAAGTCTATCTATTCCCACCTATTCTCATGTCTGCTGTAGGTATCATCCAGTGATCATCAGAGACAATTTGTAGAGTTTTTCCTTTCAATTTAAATAAAAAATAATTTAAAAAAAGTTCTTCTCCAGACTTTTAACAGGAATATATTCAGGGAATTCAGGAATGAAAGCAGGTAGTGTCTGTAAAATTTCTGCTTTGTATTGGAATTCCTAAAGGTGCCTAATAAAAAAAAAAAAAAAAAAAAAAAAAAGAGAAATGAAAAGGGCAGAAAGGCAGTTCAAAAATTTGCCATGACCTTGGGAAAATGGAATCTCTTTCTTCCCCCACAAAAATGATTCAGTAAGTTAGAGCCACAAAAATGATTCAGTAAGTTAGAGCCACAAAAATGATTGAGGAAGTTGAACATCTTCCTTAGAGGAGAGCCTGAGGTTGCTGGGGCTCTTGAGCTTGGAGAGGAGAAGACTAAAGGGTGACCTCATTCATGTTCATAAATATGTAAGGAGTGAGTGCCAGGAGCCAGGCTCTGCTGGGTGATGCCCAGTAACAGGAGAAGGGGCAGTGGGTGGAAGCTGAGGCATAGGAGGTTCCATGTGAACCTGAGGAAGAATTTTTTTCCCTGTGAGGGTGACAGAACACTGGAACAGGCTGCCCAGGGTCGTTGTGGAGTCTCCCTCTCTGGAGATAGTCAAGAACTGTCTGGATGCGTTCCAGTGTGATCTGCTCTAGGTGATCCTGCTCTGGCAGGAGGGCTGGACCAGAAGGACAGGCTCTTCTCACTTGCTTCCTGTGATAGGACAAGGAGTAATGGGTGTAAATTGCAGCACAAAAGGTTCTGCCTCAACACGAGGAGGAACTTCTTTACTGTAAGGGTCCCAGAGCACTGGAACAGGCTCCCCAGCGAGGTTGTGAAGTCTCCTTCTCTGGAGACTTTCAAGGCCTGTCTGGATGTGTTCCTCTGTGATCTGTGTTAGATAGTATTGTCCTGCTCTGGCAGGGGGGTTGGACTCAATGATCTCCTTGGTTCCCTTCCAACCCCTAGCAGCCTGTGATTCTGTGATTTTTTGAGGTCCCTTCTAGCCCTTGAAATTCTGTGATTCTATGATATCTCTATTAATATAGAACATTCACATACTATGGGAAGAAAAAAGTGATACAAAATTATTTTAGCAAGCCTTAATTGAATCCTCTCATTATCTCATTGCTTTTGTGCCAAAATAGACTGTCCTGGTTTAAGACAGCCCAGCCTCACAAGCCAGCCTCCCCCCAAAAATAAAAGTCTTGGAGGCAAAGTAACACAAGAAGCCCTGTGGCTGAGATAGAGTTGAATGAGATGATCTGAGGTACAATTAGCTTAGCCATTCCACAGAAAAGCACCGCAAAAGCAGAAGTAGCAGCAGAAGTCAGCCAAAAAATTACTCCCCTACTCCTTCAAACCTGAAGCCAGCCCAGCAGAAAAGACACCTGAAAAACTGGGAAGAGGATGCAGCAACCAGAACCAGGAGAGTGATTTGCCTTTGGAATGGTCTGCCCAGGGAGGTGGTGGAGTCGCTGGTCGTGGAGATATTCAAGCAAAGCCTGGATGAGGCACTTAGTGCTGTGGTCTAATTGATTGGACAGGGCTGTATGATAGGTTGGACTGGATGATCTCAGAGGTCTCTTCCAACCTGCTTGATTCTATGATTCTAGGAAGCCTCTCATGTTGCAATCCAAACTACAAGCCCAAATATAATTTGCTCTGGGCTGCACTTTCATTTTAAAGCTGGCATCTAGGGGCATTGGAACTAGATGATCCTTGTGGGCCCTTCCAACTCTGACTGATTCTATGATTCTATGACTCATCATACAGTGGAATCCTCATCAGCAGATTCAGCTGAGCTCATGGCACATACAAAGATCTATGTATTTCCTAATACTGAGAAAAAAAGCTGGCAAATGGAGCCCTAATCTTTTTGTTTTATTCACTTCTTAGCTGTGAATTAGGACATACAGTCTGATAGGGGTTGTAAAAAGAATGGATGTCTATGAACTTCTTGGGAAGTATGATAAGCATAGCACAGGAAAGCCAGTGGGGAAAATGATGTTGCAGTATTCAAGGCAAATTGAGTACTGATGATAAAAAGATGTGAGAGCAGGTGTGCTTCATTTACTGAGAGAGCATTGGTGCGTGCAGTCAGCAGATAGACAATCACAGAATCATAAAATCAGTCAGGGTTGGAAGGGACCACAAGGATCACCTAGTTCCAACCCCTCTCCCATGGGCAGGGACACCATACCCTAGATCAGGCTGGCCACAGCCTCAGCCACCCTGGCCTTAAACACCTCCAGCCATGGGGCCTCAATCACCTCCCTTGGCAACCCATGCCAGGCTCTCACCATTCTCATGTTGAACAACTTTCTTCTCACATCCAGTCTGAATCTCCCCACCTCCAGCTTTGCTCCGTTCCCCCTAGTCCTGTCACTACCTGAATGTGTGTATTCCAACTGGCAAAATGAAATGAATGTAAAGGCAGACAAAGGCCCAAATTAAAGAGGTAGATGCAATCACAGTTGTGACATTTCCAAACTTTTTAGGACTGAACTTTATAGCTTTAGCATTTAATCTCATCATTTTTATACAGCACAGACATAGCTGAGGAGAAGAGAAGGCTCTGGGGACACCTTATAGCACTCTTGTACTAACTGAAGGGGGCTACAAGACAGCCAGGAAGGGACTTCTTTGCAAGGGCTTGAAGTGATAGGACAAGGGGGAATGGATTGAAGCTTGAGGAGGGCAGATTTACACTGGGTGTTAAAAAGAGATTCTTTACAGTGAGGGTAGTGAGACACTGGAACAAGTTGTCTAGGCAAGTTGTGGATGCCCCCTGCCTGGAAACATTCAAGCGGAGCAACTTCATCTAGTAGGAGGTGTCCCTGCCTGTGGCAGGTGGGTTTGAACTGGATGATCGTTAAGGTCTGTTTCAACTCAGACTGTTCTGTGATTCCATGGTACTTTATGGCAGGTGCATTTGAACTAGATGATCTCTAAGGTCCCTTTCAACCCAAACCATTCTATGACTCAATGATATTTTCCGAACTGTGGATTTTCTTAAGCAGTCTGGGCAAAGCACATCAAACCTGATAACTGGCTTCTCTGCCTAGAATAATTACTCTGCCCTCTTTTGGGAGACTAATTGCATCTCTGATAGAGACAGTTGTTTGCTAAGGAACTAATTTACCTCATAAGCAGCAAACATTTGAATCTCTTTCTGAAGGGGGAACAACTAATATTTAGTATTTCCTGCTTTTCAAGTGCAAATGTGAAGAAAGAAAAAACAAAATGTAATTAAATGAGATTATTAAATACATTTAGAAATTATGCATGGTTTCCTCATGGCCTTTTATTCAAGCACAGCTGGGTGTAATCTACATAATTTTTGGTTTCAGCTTTTGACCGAGAGCAGCCATGAGGAGAGAGACTTAGGGGTGCTGGTGGATGAGAAGCTCAACATGAGCCAGCAGTGTGCACTTGCAGCCTAGAGGGCCAACCAGAGCCTGGGCTGCTTCAAGAGAAGTGTGGCCCGCAGATCGAGGGAGGTCATTCTCCCTCTCTACTCCACTCTGCTGAGACCCCACCTGGAGCACTGCATCCAGTTCTGGTGCCTCCATTACAAGAAGGATGTGGATGTGCTGGAGCATGTCCAGAGAAGGGTCACTAGGTTGATCAGAGGGCTGGAGCAGCTCTGCTATGACAACATACTGAAAGATTTGGGGCTTTTCAGTCTGGAGAAGAGGAGGCTCTCAGGTGACCTTCTTGTGGCCTTCCACTATCTGAAGGGAGCCTCCAAAAAAGCTGGGGAGAGATTTTTTAGGGAGTGACAGGACTATGGGGAAAGAGCAAAGCTGGAGGTGGGGAGATTCAGGCTGGACGTGAGGAGTAAGTTGTTCAGCAGGAGAGTTGGTTATATGAACTGCTCTTGGTTTATTTCTACCAACAAAACAAAAGCTGAAACGTAGAAGATTGTGCCTATGAGGGCTACTGTAGAGAAAAGGGAGAAAGTCAATTTAGTACAAAAGTAAACAAAATGCTTAATCAATCCCCCTCAGGTTGTTTCCTGTGTATAAGACTATTAAGTGGGCAGCAGCACTGCTTACTCATTAAAGGCCTGGGAAAGAAGCCCAGGTGATGGAGGTATACAGCTCTAAAAATAATTCAAAATATACATTGCTCTAACTTCTCTTTACACTAAAAGTAAAAGAGTTCAGATGAAGCCATGGCAATTTCAAAGGCCCTGAGCCGATTTGATTGCATCAAAGCATTGATATCGGTTTGTATGTGTTACCATGTCTGTCCCGACTGGCAGGCTGATAATTCATTTCACTTGAAAAATGAAGCAATGCTTTGGATGAACTGGTCTTTTCTCTCAACAGCTCTGGCTAGGCATGCCAGCCTGGTATGTTGCTGCCTGTCGTGCCAATGTGAAAAGTGGAGCTATCATGTCTGCTTTGTCTGATACTGAGATTCAAAGGGAAATTGGAATCAGCAACCCTCTTCACCGCTTAAAGCTCCGATTAGCAATCCAGGAGATGGTATCCTTGACAAGTCCATCAGCACCTCCAACATCCAGAACGGTGAGTTCTACTAGCTAACTTCTTTTCCTCCCCACCTTCACACAGCAGGAGTCTGCAACAAGACTTTTGTAGTAAGAGAGTGGCTCTAAGGCTAACACACACTTCCCACAGAGTGGAAACTGTCCTATGGAGACTTAAAAGGACTTGTTCCTCACTGGCTTGCTAATCAGTGATATTTCTCCTTTAGCAGATATTATTAAATTTTGTTGGTTGTAAAGTCATGCCTTTAACCTTGCTGTTAACTGGATGATGAATATGGAGCTCACAGTTTGTAATTTTGCCTGGATTTTTGCCTGTCTTTTCCTTCAAGTTACCTTTCCCAACCTTTTTGTATCCTTTTGAATGTTATCTGATCTGAATTGACTGGCTTCAGGTTCGTTGTGCTTTTAAAATGAAGCAGTGACTGGAGGTGTGAGGAGAGAGTCTGGAAGGGGAAGATGAAGCCTGTGTGTCTGGTGAGGAAGGAAGAGAGTGGCAACAGAGAAGGAAGCAAGTAAAGAAGAAACATAGTTGCAAGTTGGAAAGGAAAGGGGAATATATCTACAAGAACAAGAAAGCAGATTAGAGGAGTGTAAGAATGTGTGCTAAAAGGCACCATGTAGTGGAAAATGAAGAAAAACAGAACTGATGAGAAAAAAAGAAGATAACAAGAGAACAGTTCATACTGAGAGGCTGATGGTGATGACTATTGTGATGGTTTGGGTGTTACCCGCCCCCCCACAGTTAAGAAAATCACCCAGACTAGACTCAGTCAAGCTGGAAATTGAAGAGTGAAGCTTTATATTTACAGCTTAGCACAATATACAAGCAGGTATACACTATATACAGCTAGATACAGAAATATACAACTTGAAAAGGTAATACAGAAACACAACAACCCTCTGTGGTGGTTTAGGCTGTTACCTGCCCCCCCACACTTTTGGAAATGCCCCAGCTAACTCAGACGGACTCTGGGAATATAAATGAAGCTATTTATTTACAGCAGCACAATATACAAGCAGCTATTTACAATATATACAGTTATATACAGAAATATACAAAGGAAAAGTAATACAGAAGCACAACTCCCCTCCCAGAAACCTGAGTCCCCAGGAGGGGTTCTCAAACCACCCCAACACCTCCCCCTGCCCCTCTCAACCTTACCCCAAATCCTGAGAAAGAATAGAGGTGCAGCCAAGAGGTTAAGGAGCAAGGTTAGTGGCAGTGAGGTTAAGGAGATGCGGCTCAGTCTGAAGGCAAAAGCAGAGAGAAGACAAAATGGAGAATGTTATCTAATGTTTACTTCTTGTTCCCATACTTCTCAGTGGGACTGTGAGAGAAGAGACACAACCATGTTTTCCTTTCATAGCCAATTATCTACTTTCTTTCATCAAAACATTCTAGCCTGCTTCAAACTAGCACACCCTCCCAAAAAACAGAGTTCCCATGAGGGGCTCTCAACCACCCTTCCACCTTCTTCCCACCCCTCTACCTTACCCTAGACTTTGCCTTATGTTCAAAGGTGAGTTTGGAGGGTCGGTCAGGGGAGTTAGGAAGCAGAAGGATTAGTCAGGCAGCAAGTTAGGATAGAGAAAGCAGTACAGCCCAGAAGCCAGAAAGAAACAACCATTGTTGTTTCCTTTTCACAGCCTGTAATCTAATTCTTCTCACCAAAATATCCCAGTTAGGGTCAAACTAGCACAACTATGAAAGAGGCAACAGAGACTGAAACAAAACCAAAACTTAAAAAGGGGGCAAAAGCTGAGGCTTGATCAGATGGGAAGCATGGTGTAGAAATGAAGGAAAATGTCTACTGCTTAGGTAGTGCAGGCCAGACTATAAAGTGATTGTGATCTCATTAGTAGAAATCTCCTATCTTCATGGAATTCATGGAGACTGTTTCGGTGGAAATTAGATTTTAGACCCCTTTGAAGAGTGCCAGATACACTGAGCTATATAAGACCCTGGGCATCAGGGCTCTAATATTACTGTTGGTTGACCTTTCAGCTTCATGTTGTTAAGGCTCTTTAAATATTATAGTTCCCCATCTGACATTTTCTCCCCTCAGAATAGGTATGTATGTCAGAACCATGGCAATCATAATGAATTTCTTGTCAGTCAGCACAGACTCAACTTGAAGCCAAATTAGTAAACAAAACCAATTTTGATTTTAAAAGCATATTTCAAAGCATAAAAGCATTGACATCTATGGAACCAGATGGTGCATTTGAGCCAGAAACACTGAAGAATAATTTTACCTTGTTTTTTGGGGTTTTTTTTTTTTTTTAATTCTCCTTGAGTTATTGGCAGTACAAAGCTGCCTTGCCCTGGAATGTGCATTTTTGAGTCTCAAGACTTTATGTCTCCCCTCTTTGTCAAGTAAGGAGTTCTTTGACTTCATCTCTCAAGAAACCACAGTGCTTCCACACACAATTGTCTCAAGTTGTCTCTAGTTGCAGCCTGGTGGAGGCAAGAACATGGTTGTGCTGATGGTGATGCTATACGCTATTAACTTACAGTGGTGCTGCCTTTCTTCTTTACCACTGCTTACCTAATGTGGATCCCACCTACCTTCCTGTGGGCCTTGTCCATAGCCCTCAGGCAATGTTTGGGTGACCCATGAAGAAATGGAGAACCTTGCTGCTCCAGCTAAAACGGTTAGTCTTTCTACTTCCATTTAAGATGGCTTGAAAGAGAGAGTAGGATGCACCTACTGAAATGCAGATTCCAGATCTTCTGTAGGATGTGTCTCAAGCATGTCATTAGAAATTCACAGAGGGGCAGTGAAACTGAATTTAGAGAAGAGCTGCATCCTTTGTCAGCGATAGACATTTACAAGCTCTACAGCCATCACAAAAACTGTGTAAACCTAAACCCAGTGTTGGGAGTTTTGCAGGATGTAATAATTTCACTGCCAGCATGAAATCTCATTTAGTTAAATGAAATTGTCCTGGTTACCAGGTGCAACATTTTCCCTGCAATTCTGCTCCCTTGTATCTCTTCTAAAGATGGTTTTATATCTGCTGAAATGGAACAACAACAAAAAAAGAGTTTAGAATGCCACAACTCAGTGTTTTCATTAGTGCTGAGTCTTTTGTTTGTGCATCCACACTCCTTGATTTAGTGTGCATGAAGGACATCAGTCATTAAATATATATACGTAAAATAGAATATAGAATAGAATATATGTATATAATAGAAAAAAATATAAAATAAATATAATAGAATCATAGAATCAGTCAGGGTTGGAAGGGACCACAAGGATCATCTAGCTGCAACCCCCCAGCCATGGGCAGGGACACCCTACCCTAGATCAGGCTGGCCACAGCCTCAGCCACCGTGGCCTTAAACACCAGCAAAACCCTGGGCAACCCATTCCAGGCTCTCACCACTCTCATGCTGAACAACTTCCTCCTCATGTCCAGCCTGAATCTCCCCACCTTCAACTTTGCTCCATTCCCCCTAGTCCTGTTACTGCCTGATACCCTAAAAAGTCCTTCCCCAGCTCTTTTGTAGGCCCCCTTCAGATACTGGAAGGCCACAAGAAGGTCACCTGGGAGTCTCAGCAGAACAGAGTAGAGGGGGAGAATCACCTCCTTCCACCTGCATGCATATATATATAAATTTAAATAAATACAAATAAATATAAATAAATTATAAAAATCTATATAATTTCATTTAATATATAACATAACCAATATTTTATATAAATAAATATATGTAAATAATTTATCTAATAGATTTATATAAATAAATTTAAATAAAATTATATATATGCTTCTTTTTACATATATATATGTATGTGTGTGTGTATATATATATATGAAAAACTTTATATATATAATTGTATTTCTGTTTTTTCCTCGAGACCCTTCCCTGCTTTTGGGCATGTAAATAACTGGGAGCAGAATTTATTCAGTAATTCTGACTTCTCTTTTTTTTAAATTCACTGGGAACATATTTTAGATTTTGGTTTTAGCATTTTGTCATAACGTGACAGCTCCACAACAAGGCTGATAAAACACAATGCAACACTGAAAAAGCTCCTCTCAGTCTGGAAAACTACTGCAGTCCATAGATGATGGAGGAGGTACTGAAGCTAAATATGGATGTAAGGCTTCTTTCTTAGAAGTCTTATTTTAAGTGCTCTTGTGAACATTCATGAAGCAGAGTCTCATCAATATTTTTCCCTTACGAATTTCCTGACTTATTAGAGATTGTTAATGTAACAACACCCAGCTGACCAGAAGCTGAGTGGATTGTGTTTAAGCAGCCAGCCAGAAAAATAGTTTTGCCATAAAAAAATATTAGATGGAGCATGTCCAGAAAAGGGCCACTGGGTTGATCAGAGGGCTGGAGCAACTCTGCTATGAGGACAGACTGAAAGAGTTGGGGCTGTTCAGTCTGGAGAAGAGGAGGCTCCAAGGTGACTTTCTCGTGGCTTTCCAGTATCTGAAAGGGGCCTACAAAAGAGCTGGGGAAGGACTTTTTAGGGTATCAGACAGTGACAGGACTAGGGGAAATGGAGCAAAGCTGGAGGTGGGGAGATTCAGAGTGCACATGAGGAGGAAGTTGTTCAGCATGAGAGTGGTGAGAGCCTGGCATGGGCTGCCGAGGGAGGTGATTGAGGCCCCATGGCTGGAGATGTTTAAGGCCACGGTGGCTGAGGCTGTGGGCAGCCTGATCCTAGGGTATGGTGTCCCTGCCCATGGGAGAGGAGTTGGAACTAGATGATCCTTGTGGTCCTTTCCAACCCTGACTGATTCTATGATTAAAAAGTTCCCTTGAAATACATTCACAAGGAGACAGAATTTTGTTGTGAATGTGACAAAATTTAACTAGAAACAAAAAAAAAAGCATCACTAATGACTAGTTTTGTAAAGAAATGGCCGTGCTTTGATTGTGAAACAATGGCAGTGATTTCACATCTTTAGAAATCAGCTAGATAGGCCCTACTTGGTTTATCATTTTGGTCTTGTAATTTTTAAGGGAATTTAGCCCAGGGCATTTCTACTGCCTGGTATATTTTACAGTGTGCTTTTTTTGTGCTAATATTAACCCATGCATGAAAAGCATATTTTTTATAACTCATTTTTATTGTCCTTTTACCTATTCTACTAATTGCTTCCTGCTGACCACTCAGGAGTCTGAAGAAGGCAGCTGGGCTCAGGTATGACTTTTTTGTTTTTCTGGAATGGATAACTAACAGTAATGTAATTAACAGTGCAGTAATATGCATAAAGGAGCATGGTGTTGTGATCCGGACAGGTGAGAACAATGGGCCAAGGCTAACTGTATGAAGTTCAAGAAGGCCAAGTGCCAGGTCCTGCACTTGGGTCACAACAATCCCATCGTAAGCTACGGACTTGAAGATATGTAGTTGGAAAGCTGCAACTTTGAGAGGGACCTGGGGATATTGGTTTATATTTGATCGTCAATATGCTCAGGTGGCTGAGAAAGCCAATGGCATCCTGACTTGTATTAGAAAACCTGTGGCCAGCAGGAATGAAGAGGTGATCATCCCCCTGTGTTCAGCAGTGGTATGGCCACACCTCAAGTGTTGTGTTCAGTTCTGGGCCCCTCTCTACAGGAAGGGCATTGTGATGCTGGTGCATGTCCAGAGAAGGGCAAGGGGGCTGGTGAGGGGCTTGCAGCATCTGGGCTGTCAGGAGCCTCTGAGGGATCTGGGGACGTTCATGTTTCATTAAGAAGTTCAGTGGAGGATTTGCCTAGCCCAAATATTCAAGCTCAACTGAAAGCAAGTAGGATTATGAAACAAATACATTTTGTTTATGGAAAAAGTTTGCTTGCACGCAAGACTCCAAAAATGAAACTATGATTGCCTATTACAAAAAAAAAAATTGCTTACATTTAGAACTTTAGAAAGCAAGACTCAAGAGACAAAACTGCTATCAGTCAGAGGTACCTCACAGTGGCATCCACCTCCAGTGTCAAAACAATGTAAAAACTTATTTATTTTTTTTTCTCAGACAGATTTCTAATCGAGGAAGTCTCACTACAAATAAGCATAGCAGATCTGTCTTCAGTCTACTATGCAACTTTGGACAAACTCAGTGATCGGTGTCTATAAGTATCTGAGGGATTGGTGTCAAGTGGAAGAGGTCAATCTCTTTTTGATGGTGCACAGTAATAAGACAAGGAACAGTGAATACAAACTGTAACATGGAATGTTTCACCTCAACATAAGGAGAAACTTCTTTACAGTGAGAGAGACAGAGCCCTGGAACAGGCTGCCCAGAGAGGTTGTGGAGTCTCCTTCTCTGGAGACTTTTAAAACTCAGCTGGATGCATTCCTGTGCAGGCTACCCTGGGTGACTCTGCTTTAGGCACTGGGGTTGGACTCGATGATCTCTGGATGTCATTCCCAACCTCTAATATTCTGTGATTCTGTGATTCTGTGAATGCTTAATATAGACCCTGAAAAAGAGAGCTGCTGAGAGCTACTATTAAAAAAACAAAATACCATCTGTGAAATAAAGAGACTTGCATACTACAGAGCCTTGCAGTCTTGTGTGTATTGTACTCCATTATTGATCTTTGGGATACCAGGTTGACTACACATTATCAGATCTGTTCTCACAAAGCCATTTCATAAACATATATTCTAAATAAATGTAGTAACTTATTCTGAATCATAGAATCAAGCAGGTTGGAAGAGACTTCCAAGATCACCCAGTCCAACCTAGTGCCCAGCCATGTCCAACCAACTAGACCATGGCACTAAGTGCCTCATTCAGTCTCTTCTTGAACACCTCCAGAAACAGCCACTCCACCATCTCCCTGGGCAGCCCATTCCAATGCAAATCACTCTCTCTGTCAAGAATTTCCTCCTAATGTCCAGGCTAGACCTCCCCTAGCACAACTTGACACTGTGTCCCCTTGTTCTGTTGCTGGTTGCCTGGGAGAAGAGACTGACCCCATGCAGAACATCTAACATTCTCTGATTCTGTGAAACTCTCACATTTATTTCCATTTTCTTGTTTTGGTTTTTTTTCTACCCTGTAGACCCTGGCTTATGGTGATATGAACCACGAGTGGATAGGTAACGAATGGCTCCCCAGTCTGGGGTTACCTCAGTACCGAAGTTACTTTATGGAATGCCTGGTGGATGCAAGGATGTTAGATCACCTGACAAAGAAAGATCTACGTGTGCACCTGAAAATGGTGGATAGCTTTCATCGGTATGTTGGCATAAAGACTGCAGCTGTAAGGGCATTTATGTATCTGGCACGGTACTCAGTGCTGCAATGAACAGAAACGCTTTCTTTCTGTTGCTCTGTGTGGGAAACTGCACAGAAAAGCGAGTGCTGAGTGTTAGAAATCAGGACTGAGATTCTCACAGTAGTAACAGATGCATTGTAATTGTGTCTCTCAAAACTTAAGATTGATTTCATAATGAGTTAGGAACCATTAGTGCATAAATAAAGGCTTGACAATGCAAAAATGAGTGGTGCAAAGTATGAGAAAACAGCAGACTAAGATTTGAAGCCATGAGATCTCCTAATAATGAAAAACTATTGTGTGCAGCACATAGAAGATGTTAACAGTGCAAGCAATTTGACAGCTTTTTCAGGTTATCTAGGGCTATAGCCAGGAAGCTAAACTGGAAATATGGAAATAAAGGCATTTAGACTTTAGGGAGAATGATGTTTATGTGACAAGAAGTGGAGGGTTTTTTTAAATATAATGTCTGATATGTCACTTTTTTGAGGCCAAATGTGACAAACTTCACAGCTGGCAAGGACTGACCTTTTCTCGGTGTGGTTTTTAATGTTATGTGCTTCTAATGCTAGAAGATTTACTGAACCATACTCATTTTTTCTTTTGTCCATTTCATTTTTTAAGTCTGTGGAGGTTTGGGGATTTTTTTTGGATGGTTTTATTCTCCCCTCTGTCCTCAAGGTTTGCTACATGGGTGCCATGAAATAACACCTCATGTGAAATACAGGAAATACATCCTACATGTGTTCCCATCTTGGAAAATTACCTTTATTAACTGTAAATGTTTCTCTTTAAATAACAGAACAAGCTTGCAATATGGAATCATGTGTTTAAAGAGGTTGAATTATGATAGAAAAGAACTGGAAAAGCGAAGAGAAATGAGTCAGCATGAAATAAAAGGTGATAGTTGCTGGGATTGAATACTGGGAATGTGTCTTCTTTTGAAGCTTGACAATATTAACACTTTGTCATGCCATTTTAGCAAAGCAATTAAGCATGTGCCTTAAGTAAGAGTAACCTAAGTCCATCTGTCTTCAGAACACTAAACACTTCCTTAAATTACACAGCTAAGTACTTTGCTAAACTGAGGCTGCAGTTCTTAATGGTGACTCGATATGAGAATTTTGCTCAAATGGATTTTGGGGGCAGGTCTTATCCTAGGTTCCTTCAGTCTCAGAAACAGAGGGTCAAATAACCTGCAGCTCAGTGGGTTGAGCTGGGGGCAGCAGTGGGAAATAGGAGGATTCAGGACCCCAGCACTGTGCTCCTCCATTTGAAAACCTTTTGCCTTTCATTTCTTCAAAATACATATCACAGGAAATGTCACTTGGATGAGTGACCACTGAGGCAGTTGTTTGGTTTATAAGACTAAGTCCTAACAGAACTGCCCTTATTAGGAGATTTAATAATTGATTTTCAAGTATTTTTTTTCTGCATAAAGCTCTCTAGAACAGTTGTGGGTTCCCTGCATGGTTCCTTCATGTACAACAATATGGGTTGTTGGTTACTCCCCCCCCTCCATTATTGGAACCAAATCCTTCAGTTCTTTTAAGCATTTCCAGCTCTAGGGAATACAGCAGTTAACAATTCTCAAGCACAGTGCTGATTGGAAGAGCTAAAAAACAAACCAAAATAAAAACAAAGAGGAATTAGAAGGGTAAGGCGTCAGTGAAAGGAGTAAGGCTTCAGTGCCTTTTCCTCAAGGCAAACGGTGGCATGCACTAATGCCTTGGATGTGGCAGCCTCATTATCAGTCAGGCTCAGTAAAGCAGGAGACACACAAGGATATGGGTCTAGTGTTGCTCCAATGCTCGACAGTGCTAGCACAAGGTCAATAGCCAACAGCCTCCTTCACTCAACCTTCAACGCATTGGTCAGTTAGACACAATCCCAGATGGAATGTGTTCTCAGTGATCCCTGTCTGCCTCACCATTTCAGCTAATCCTGACACACAAATCTGGGATACTTTTGGTCAGGAGACAGAATGCCTGCTCCCAGAACAGCCACATTAGATGGACTTCTAAGGATTCAGGATAAAGTTCTTCTTATTTTGTAAAAACAACCTCAGTATGACATTTCCATTTCACAAATATAAAGCTCTGTATAAGCAACTTTCTTTTAACTTTACAGGTCGGGTAGAATGTTTTTTTTTAATGTAATAGCCAATCCTCCAAAATGGTTTCCTAGCTTGTTTTGTTGCCTTAGCTTTATAACTGGCATGACTCTTAAGAGCTCAACCAGCTTTCTCAAAGTTTTTTTTTTAGTCTCTCAAATTGTGAACTCATTGTTTGCTTTGTGGCATGTTATAAAATGGTAGCTGCTGACCTGAATCTCAAAACCTTGAACACAAAATTCTCAAGTGAAGCGTTGAGGAACGAATATGTCTCCCATGCCCTTGCACTGCTGAACTGCAAAATCTTGCCAAAAGAATTGGAAAAGCTTATCTGTAGGAGATGGAATTGTATTCTGAAGCTGCCCTCTGAAAACACCTTTCTCCTTTGAGAATCATAGAATCAGTCAGGGTTGGAAGGGACCACAAGGATCATCTAGTTCCAACCCCTCTGCCATGGGCAGGAACACCCTACCCTAGATCAGGCTGGCCACAGCCCCATCCAGCCTGGCCTCAAACATTTCCAGGGATGGGGCTTCAACCACCTCCCTGGGCAACCCATTTCAGGCTCTCACCACTCTCATGCTCAACAACTTCCTCCTCACATCCAGTCTGAATCTGCCCACCTCCGCAGAAGGGAACGGGAAAGCAAGGAGACGACTCAATGTGAGTTAGCTGTCCAAGCAATCCAGTTCTTTATTGAGAGCATCAGACTCCAAGTTACAAAGCACATACTTTTCAGTTAGGGTGAGAAATGTGAGCACACGCAGCATGCAAGTGACACTTTATCATTTGGCATATCTAAATATGTGAATATGCATAATCCTCCCTACTTGCGGTTACTGCAAAAGCATTTTTAGTGCACCTAAGTATTGGAATTTACATTTTTCTCCTATTTCCCTCCTACTCTGCACACAGTCCCACAGAAGCTGCTTATCAGAAGACTCAAGGACAAATTCTTCTGAGCTTCTTCACTCACAGCACTGTGGTTTACTGCACTTCAATACTCAGACCTCACATCCAAGGCTTGATTGTACAAGCTTCTAGGGGCTCATGCCCCCCCATTTTTCAGCCAGTTCCCAACACACCTCCACCTTCGCTTCATTCCCTCTAGTCCTGTCTGTGATAGCCTAAAAAGTCCCTCCCCAGCTTTTTTGTAGGCCCCATTCAGATACTGAAAGGCCACAATAAGATCACCTGGGAGCCTCCTCTTCTCCAGACTGAACAGCCCCAACTCTTTCAGTCTTTCTTCATAGCAGAGTTGCTCCAGCTCTATGAGAACAATATTTAGAGTGAGCATTTCACTCGAAGTTATCTAAAATCACAGAGTTTTGAAGAGGAGATATTAAATCTGTATGAACACATAAGAACTAAAGCAGTGACATCCACAGTCCATGCTCAGCTACATGCATGCACCTGTACAGTTTGGAAGTTGTGAGGTCTTGGGCTACTGACCTGGTGTTATATCCTTACAGATGTGCTGGTGTGGAGCAACGACCGAGTCATACGCTGGATACAAGCTATTGGCCTCCGAGAGTATGCTAATAATATCCTAGAAAGCGGTGTGCATGGTTCACTGATAGCACTGGATGAAAACTTTGACTACAGCAGTTTAGCTTTGTTATTGCAGATTCCAACACAGAACACCCAGGCAAGTCTGCTCATGCTGCTTCTGGTTCATCTGTCCCCATTGCTGCTTTTTGTTCCTCCTTCATAGAATCATAGAATCCATCAGGGTTGGAAGGGACCACAAGGATCATCTAGTTGCAACACCCCTGCCATAGGCAGGGATACCTTGCCCTAGATCAGGCCGGCCAGAGTCCCATCCAGGCTGGCCTTAAACACCAGCAGGGATGGGGCCTCAACCACCTCCCTGGGCAACCCATTCCAGGCTCTCACCACTCTCATGCTCAATAACTTCCTCCTCACGTCCAGTCTGAATCTCCCAACCTCCAGCTTTGCTCCATTCCCCCTAGTCCTGTCAGTCCCTGATACCCTAAAAAGTCCCTCCCCAGCTTTTTTGTAGGCCCCGTTCAGATACTGAAAGGCCACAATAAGGTCACTTTCAATCCTTTTCATTTCTTTCTTTGGTGTCCCTAGGCACGGCAAATCCTCGAGAGGGAATACAACAACCTTTTAGCACTAGGAACTGAAAGACGGCTTGAGGAAGTAATGGATTTTCTTTTCTGTATTTATAAAATGCCACAGTAAAATATAAACATTACATTGAATGCATGAAAAGATGTTAATTTGCACATGTTTAAATAAGAATTAAGAGCTTTAAGAAAAAGAATGAAAATTGGAAATGCCAGCCCCAGGTTTTTAAAGTAACCACAGTATGGCACAGCATTTTGGCTGCTAAATTTGATGACTCACTCTTACCTTAAAATGAACATCTTCCATAGAGGAAACATGCAGAAAGGAGTCCAAGTTCAAGCAGCTACAGCAAGTGCCTGCACAACCTGTTCTTTACTTCTTTCTTTAAAAAATAAAGAGAAAACAAAGTGGATTTTTTGGTTGTTTGGGGTTTGGATGGTCGGGTTTGGTTTTGTCTTGTTTGTTTTCATTCTTTGCAGTCGCTATGTAATAGAGTGGGATTTGGGGCAGTTATCTGAGATGGGCAATCTCTAATCCACGTATGAAAAATATTCATTTTAAGGTAAGAGTCTAAGTGCAAAAATATTCAAGTCTTGGACATCTGCAAGGAAAGAGGAATAAAACTTGTGAAGACTTCCTGCTGAAAATGTGAGGTGCCTATGAATTCTGTGCAAGCAGCAGTATTTAATCATTAGCACTTTACATAAGCCTTCTAATGCAGTACAAACCACTGCAATTTCTGTCAACTGTGTGTGGAAGAGATCAGACTAAATCAGATCAAAGACTAAAACCCTCTACTATAGCAAGATAAAGATTTAAAAAACATTTTTCCACCCTAGCATTTACTATTTCTGAATCATTTACTTTTACAAGTGTGTTTTGACCACACTGAAGCTGCTGGATGCAGTGCAACAGAACAGGGTAGCTGCTGTGGGATACATCTGGCAGTGAGAAAGGGAGTGAACAGCAAGATAATTCATAAGGAAAAAAACATTTTGCATTCTCAAGTACAATTCTATATTGACAGAGTGACGACAAGAACTTCAGACGTGGTCCCTCCTGGCGGCGACAGTTTCCTCCACGTGAGGTTCACGGGATCAGCATGATGCCAGGCTCGTCAGAAACATTGCCAGCTGGGTTCAGATTAACCACAACATCAGGGCAGTCACGGAAGATGGCAACTGATGGTACGTGGTCATTTCTTCACTTCCTGTAGAAAAGCAAGAGCTTTATTCTAGCATACTACATTGGCTGTCTTGCACTAGAATGACTGCGTTCACACAACTAGGATGAATGAAGTCTAGGACAGCTGAGTCAGGGAATGGAAAAGCACTGACTTGGCACAGTATTGTTTTTTTTCAGGTTGACTTCAGGCTGACAGTGTTTAAACATCTGCAAAGGAGGCATTCAGAAAGAGTGGAGTTAGTTTAGTGACTTTCATCTAAGATTGCATGTAATATTTAAGCAATTTATCAGCGCATTAGCCTCACTAGTATGTGGGATGTATTTTATAGAACCATACAATCATAGAACTGTCAGGGCTAGGAGGGACATTGAAGATCATCTGGCATCCTTGTGCTGCGGGGTGCATGTAGGCTGCAGCAAGGTCCTGTGGCAGTCGGAGCCTTCCAGCACCTGCAGGAGCTGTGCGTGGGGAAGAGAAACCACAATGGGGAGGCACTGCTGGAGCTGCAGAAGCAGGCTCCCAGCCAAGTCATCTTCACAGCACCATACAACTGCCAGGGCTGGAGGGCACCAAAAGGATCATCCAGTTCCAAGCCCCCTGCCATGGGCAGGGGCACCTCACACTAGATCAGGTTGCTCACAGCCACATCTGTCCTGGCTTTAAACACCTCCAGGGATGAGGCTTCCACCACCTCCTTGGGCAACCTGTTCCAGTGTCTCACTGCCCTCATGCTGAAGGACTTCTTCTTAACATCCAATCTGAATCTACACACTTCTAGTTTTGCTCTGTTTCCCACAGTCCTATCACTACCTGACATCCTAAAATGTCCCTCCTCAGCCTTTTTGTAGGTCCCCTTCAGATACTGAAAGGACACAAGAAGGTCACCTTGGCGCCTCCTCTTCTCCAGACTGAACAGCCCCAACTCTCTCAGTCTGTCCTCATAGCAGAGGTGCTTCATCCCTCTGATCATCCACGTGGCCCTCCCCTGGATACACTCCAGCACATCCAGATCCTTCTCTTAACAGGGGCTCCAGGATGGGACACTACTCAAGGTGGGGTCTCAGCAGAGTGGAATAGAGGGGGAGAAAATTTTAGAGAATGAACCTAGAAAGGACTATGATCTTTAATTTCCTGTTTGACTTTCAAACTCACTAGCTTATGAAATAACTCAAGTTGCTAACAATTACTAACAACCAGACATCTAGTGCAATTAGCAGATACTGAATTTCAGGTTTAACAGTCTTTGTTTTCTTTGGAAACCTTTTTCATTTCCAAAAGATGCAACAACAACTAAGCAATGATTGGAAAAGTAGCAAACAAATAATAACAAACAAACAAAAAAAGTAAAATTTTAAAATCACTGTGAAAGGGCAGGCAGAAGGGACAAATCTCATTGCATATTCCCTCAGTTAGAGGGATGATAAAGCCTGAAGCTTTAAGAAGCATCAGGACACACCCTGGCCCATTTCAAAAATTGTCTCATGGGAGAATTTAGCTCTGTGAACAGACTTGTCTCAAAGTACTTTATTAAACTGCTTTGAGTGATTCATTTGTAACTCTTCTATGAACTTGGCACCAATGTTGCCACCTAAATCTCTCACCTTTAGAAACAATACTTGAGAGCAGCAGTCATAGATGCAATCATTTACTGATTGCATCACTGAGCTTCATTTACTCCACTATTCATGTGTACGCTTCACTTTTAATCCTGCACTATTTTTACAATGAGGCTTTAAGATATAGAATCATAGACTCAATCAGGTTGGAAGAGACCTCCAAGATCATCCAGTCCAACCTATCATCCAGCCCTAGCCAGTCAACTAGACCATGTCATCAAGTGCCTCATGCAGGCTTTTCTTGAACACCTCCAGGGACGGCAACTCCACCACCTCCCTGGGCAGCCCATTCCAATGCCAATCACTGTTTCTGTCAAGAACTTCCTCCTACAATCCAGCCTAGATCTCCCCCAGCACAACTTGAGTCTGTGTCTCCTTGTTCTGTTGCTGGTTGCTTGGCAGAAGAGACCAACCCCCACCTGGCTACAGTCTTTCTTCTGTTGTTGTAGAGAGCAATGAGGTTGTAGAGAGCAATGAGGTCACCCTTGAGCCTCCTCTTCTCCAGGCTAAACAACCCCAGCTCCCTCAGCCTCTCCTCATAGGGACTGTGTTCCACTCAAGGCAAATTCCATGTACAAATAAAGGCATCGGTTCCCTGTGCATTTCCATGGCTTACATCAGTGTAGCAGTAGCTGAGAACCTCACAAACACAGATTTCATCTTTCAGCCATGTAACTATGTAGAAGGTACTATCCTCATTTTACAGACAGGGAACTAACACAAGGGAGACTTTATTGATTTACTCAGAGTCTTCCAGACAATTTATTATTGAGCTGAGTATTGAAATTAGTAGACTTAAAGGTAAGTAGCTTTGAAGACTTACAGCTTCATCTGGGATTGGCTTTGCATCTCCCTGTGCTACGAACACCATGGTAGTTAAACAGTACTAGGACTTAACAACAAAATCAAGACAAAAACTGAATTCTAAATTGTATTTCAATAGTACAACAGACATGATGAAACAGTTCTGACCTAGACCACGTCCACGTCATGTCATCGAAAGCCACAAAGCACTTTCCTAGCAAAACAGACTAATATTTTATTCATGTTTCTAAATAGATTCTGGTTTGTTTCTTCTTTGCAATTTGCAGTTGCTTCATCACGACTGCAGAGTTTAGACAGCTCAACAGTTCGCACATACTCATGCTGACAAGGCCTAGAAAAGAAGCCAGCACTAAATTGTTGTGAGTATCCATATGGAGCCATCATGAAAGCTCTTTATAACTGTATACTACACCCAATATTCCTTGACATTATTTAAACAAGAGCCAGCACCTAGCAGAGGACCTAGCTCAGACTCACTGGGGTGGTCACTTGATCAGGACAACAGTCTCAAGCTCGGACCAGGCGAGTGTGATTCTTTTCCCCATCTCAAAAATCTGGTTCTTTCTGCTGAAACCACTTTAGCAGATAAAAGTCTGCAGACAACTATTTCAGATGATAGCTCGCCAACCATAATGCATTTTGTACAGACTCAAACTTCAAAGCTAGAACTGGGGACAGAGCAGTAGGCACAAAAAGTTAACTTTACAATATGAGCACTGAGCACTTGAATGAGATCTATCAGGACCTAGGGAGACAGGGGGGAGAAAATCAACTAGTGAAGCAAAATGGTTTTACTTTCTATTTTTAAATGAGACCTGTGGCTCAATTTGGAACATCAGGTAGCTGCACAAAGCTAGTACAAAACCTCCCCCTATATAGAAAATATCAAGTTTCCTCTTACAGAGATTCTTGCACTTCCTAAACCATTCAGAACTGACCAGTGTCAAAGAAATTATATTCTGAGCTAGATGTCACTTTGAATCCAGTTTAGTATTGGAATTCATGGTGCATTTCTCACCACTTACCTTTTGAACATGGCTATGAGTTTTACAGATTCACTTTTAACAGAGTCTGCAGAAATACAAATGTTTTCTGCTACATCACAGGTTTTGCTTTCATCAGTTCAGCACCATTTAATGCCAATATTTTCTCAGTAAAACAGTTTTCCATTTAGTTACTCAGGCAATTGCAAGAGAGCTGGATAGCACCAAAGCCTCGTGGAGTGTTATATACACTTCAGCATCTAGAATCATAAAATCAGTCAGGGTTGGAAGGGACCACAAGGATCATCTAGTTACAACCCCTCTGCCATGCCCAGGGACATCCTACCCTAGATCAGGCTGGCCAGAGCCTCATCCAGCCTGGCCTTAAACATCACCCTGGATGGGGCCTCGACCCATTGGGCAACCCATTCCAGCCTCTCACCACTCTCATGCTGAACAACTTCCTCTTCACAGTCAGTCTGAATCTGCCCACCTCCAGCTTCGCTCCATTCCTCCTAGTCCTGTTACTCCCTGGTAGCCTAAAAAGTCCCTCCTCAGCTCTTCTGTAGGCCCCCTTCAGATACTGGAAGGGCACAAGAAGGTCACCTGAGAGTCTCCTCATCTCCAGACTGAACTTTTTCAGTCTGTCCTCATAGCAGAGCTGCTCCAGCCCTCTGGTCGTCCTTGTGGCCCTTCTCTGGACACACTCCAGCATCTGCACATCCCTCTTGTAATAGGGGCTCCAGCCTATTCCCACACTTATTCAGAATTTGGAAGGAAAATGAAATTATTCTTTATAGAAGTAGGCTAAATATAAAAGGTAATAAACATATACAAATTCATATATACATATACAACTAGACATATAAACATACACAACTAGACAATAGCCCTGCTACCCCCTGGACAAAGCTCAGAGACTGTTGCCAGGTAACACAATATTATCTCTCCCCCATTCCCAGACAGCATTTTTACCAATAATCCAAACAAGAGCCAGCAGAGAGAAGCAAACAAGGCCAGAAGGAGAGACAGAGGGGAAAACAAGCAAACAAGAGAGACCAGGACAAATCGTGCCTCAAACTGTATAGCATTTTTAGACCAATGGAATGGGATAAACATATCTCTTATATTTCATTTGGCCCCTTAGGACTCCATCCTCCTAAACTGTCTATTGAATTACCTGGAAAATTTTTATTGACAATCTACAAGTAAGACACTATTCTTAATACTGTAGCACTGATTTAGTTGTGGCAATTAATGAGGCAGGAATGATAAAATATGTACTTATTTTTATTTCCAGAAAGCCTTGACCACAACTAAATACTAATTAGTTAAATTTAGTCTCTTTACAAGGATGCATATGGGCAATTCATTCATTTAGGAAAATCAGAAGTATTGGAAAAGCCATTGGAAAATGGCTCTGCCTCACAAGTAAAAGGCAGTCTGGAGCCCTAGGGAAAGTCTGTTCTACTCATTGCAGTGGAGTAGAAAATTCAAGACAATCCCTGGCTCCTTTGTGGCTGTGTTGGAACTGCTCAGCCATTGAGAGGCTTCCAGATCTTCCAGGGTGCTTGGAAAGAGGCAGACAATCTCTGACCTGATCCTGGCTCCTCTTGGCACAAAAGTTTGCAGAGGTGCAGGAAGGACCTCTTGCAGATGTGCAGGGAGCATGATGTTGGTGCCGCCATGTCTTGAGGCACTTAAATGCCTTCTCCTGGGAAACCTGAGGGCTAAGCTGGTCTGAAGCATGAGGCAGAGCAGAACATGTTGTCCAAGGCAGTGAGGCAGAGGCAGCACAACTGCTTGCAACTTAGTTCAATTTATATTATTTGCCTGAGTGTAATGGCTCCTTTGGCCACAGAGATTCACTAATCAAAATGGCATCTGCCAAACTGACCACATTAGGTGAACCCAGGGCTTGCTCACCCTTATTTGGGCAAGACACCAACAAGTACCTAAACACCTGTGGGTGCCTGTTTATCACTTTGAGAGGGGACATAATGTCCCAAGCCTTTGTTTTACTCCCGCCCTTGCTTCTCCCATCAGCAGAAGGGTGAGGCAAGCCAGGACATCTAATAGGCCTATTGGCCTTCCAGGACAAGCACTAACCTTTCTCCACACTTTTCTCTCATGGAATACTTGTCACCACCAAACCAGAAGGCTCAGGTGGGACTGTTTTGTTGTCACAGGCTGGGGAAACACAACCATACTAGTTTCACTTCTGTTCTAATGAAATCTCAAAGGGAATTTGGCAAAACCAGCAAGGTACCTTATCAATGAAGGTTGAATGAAATGAAAGGCAGATGAAGAATAAGTGAAAGATGATTTGGGAAAAGCTGCTCCTTAGCAAAGAAATCAAAGGGGTGGAAAAGGTAAATGCTCCCCAATTGGAGTAAACAAAGAGCAGCCACAGAGCACATGAACAAGGGCTACACACATAAGTGTGTGTTCAAGCCTTGTGCCAAACAGGCTGTGTCCAGATGCAGGAAACTAACCCCTAGTGCTGCATCACAACAGCAAGCAAACACCTGCAATATGAACATAAGCAGGAGTCTGATTTGTACAACAATAAAGATTAAAATGCATTATTAAAAGGTTTCTGTTGCAAAGCTGAAAGCAAACACCAGGTGCATGCCTCCTTCAGGTACTCCAACCTGTGTTTCAGTAAAAGATGCTATAGCTTACTTAGTGCTCCAGTATTTTCTGGTGTCACTACATTCTAGACCAAATGAGAACCAAAGAACCTCACTAATTACATGTTTGTTTATTTTTTCCCTTCAGATGTCGTCTCTTTCTTCTACTTTACCTGAAGTGCACTACTCAAAACTCTCTGCAAGAACAGGGTAATAGGGAAGAGAACACGTAAGGTTTTATCAGGCAAACAGCTATGATGTTCCTTTCATGTACCGATGAGTTGAAAAAAACAAGAACTCCAACATTAACTAACAAAAGATAATTGCTAACTGAAGAAAACAAACAAAAAGGCAAAGCAAAACCTCCCCCTTTCCTCTCAGCATCTCTGTCATCAGAAATCTGGCAGTAGTGCACATCCAAAGCTTTTATCAAACAGAGCCGCTCATTTTTACAGGATTCCATCTTGTTTTACTGTACAATATCAGACATCTCCGTATTTACTGTGTACGTATTTCCTTTTCCAATGTGTAAGTCTTATGTAAATGGTTATAAATATGATTTTTTTAAAGAACAAAAATCTATGGTACATGGGGTCTCAGTGCAAACACTGACCACACGGTGTCAATAATACTGTTTGTACCTTTCCATTCCACCATTTTTACAGTTTTTTGGATTGTAAACAGTCAAATGGATATAGAATCATAGAATCGGTCAGGGTTGGAAAGGACCACAAGGATCATCTAGTTCCAACCCTCCTGCCATGGGCAGGGACACCATACCCTAGATCAGGCTGGCCAAAGCCCTATCCAGCCTGGCCTTAAGCACCTCCAGGGATAGGGCCTCAACCACCTCCCTGGGCAACCCATGCCAGGCTCTCACCACTCTCATGGTGAAGAACTTCCTCCACATGTCCAGCCTGAACCTACCCATCTCCAGCTTCGCTCCATTAATATGTTTAGCCAGAGTTAGAAGCTTCAACAGTGTTCCTTCTGAGAAAAATCTGTCTATGATGAACATCCGCCTCTGATGATGTATAATGGAATGATAGAACCTGTAACCAGGAGCCAAAAAATAAATGGACCTCTAAAGAAGCACCACGAGGGCTCAACTCTTAAAAACAAATAAATCCAGAAGAACTGTTTATATATATTTAAAAAAAAAGTAATTTAAAAAGCAGTTTATTAAAACATGATTTATAAAAAAAAAGTAGACAAAAAAACTTTCTGCTGCATTATCTGTGGACCAAGATGAAACTTTGCTTTACCAAGAGCCACCTTTTTCGTTCCAGGACCTCCAGACACCAGCCAGCATTGGGAAAAAAAATTCAATACTTGCACAGAATCAGATTCTTCTTTCCAGAGATCTATTTCAGAAAGGGAAAAAAAAAAAAAAAAAACAAACAAAAAGAAAGAAGAGAGAAGCCAACCCCCTCACCATTTCTTCATTGTGACAGGGCATTAGACAGGCTCCTCTCTATCGTTATGCTTTTAAGCCAAGATGGCCTTGCTGAGACTTTACAGAAGTCAGTTGGATCAGAGGAAATAAGTGAAAGACAGAGCGATTGGTTAATATATGGCGTATAAAGTTTAGAAGAGCAACTATTATCTGCTGTGGCTTTATTTGGTGGTGTTATTGTTGTTTATTCTTTGTTTAAATGGGAAGTTTCAAAGTAAGACCTACTTAATAGTCATGTACCTTCTTGCTATTTTTCTGCTGCTTGATCTTAAGCTCAAGACCTGTCTTTTAGTTATTTCTTTTAGCAGTTTTATCTGCAATGTTTGCACGTACATAAACATTTGTTTTGTCTATTTTCATCTGGCAAACTTCAGTCAATCCGATGGTGAAAGATTTTTTCTCCCCCAATGTCAATAAAAAGAAGAATTCAGTGCTATTTGTGTTTATAAGTCTATTAAGCTTGGTACACGGTAACATTAAAACCATTTGGCTGGCAGTTGCTTTCAGCTGAGCAGAAGCACGATTTTGCCACTGACAGCTGGGAGTTACAACCTACCACGAGAGGGAGCACAGAACTTGCTGATGGGCGAGGTGTGACGGCTTGAGTCAGAGCACAGCCCCATAGAGACGTGCTGGCTCTTTTACCGACGCTGCTCGGGCTTAGCCGACATCTGCCTGTGAGAAGAAGGAAGTCAAAAGAGCTGTGCTGAGTTCACTTAGAATCATAGAATCAGGCTGGAAGAGACCTCCAAGATCAGCCAGTCCAAACCAGCACCCAGCCCTGCCCAATCAACTAGACCATGGTACTAAGTGCCTCAATCAGTCTCTTTTTGAACACCTCCAGGGACGGCGACTGCACCACCTACCTGGGCAGCCCATTACAATGTCAATCACTCTCTCTGGCAAGGACTTCCTCCTAACATCCAGCCTAGACCTCCCCGGCACACTTCTGCCCTTCACCTCCTGTGGACACCTTACATGTGAATTTCATGTCAAAATGTTATCAGGGCAGGTTCCACTCTTGATAGCATGAGTTCACAACCTGCCTGGTGCCACTCTGCTGGGAGTCTTTCTTTTCCTAAGAGGGGTTCTGCGTTGAAAGGATGCAAAGTGACAGAGCATGAAAGTCAGCAAGTGACGTTTATTTCTTGCACCTTTGTGGAAAATCAGGAAGGTACCAAAACCTGGACCTGCCTTTGTGGGTGCCAGCCCACAGAGAAGGATGATGAGGTTCACGTTACATCAAGAGGTAGTCTCTTGGAGGCATTTAAGCCTGCTCCTCACAGGAGCATGGCCCTTCAGGTGTCTAGAGAGGCAGGAGAAAGGCTTCTGTACCCTGGATCCACATGGGGTCCAGGTTTCTTCCCCTCAGAGAGCAGCTCTCCAGCCTCCTCTGCAAAGGAAAGGAGACACCTTCATAGAATGGTTTAGGGTGCAAGGGACCTTAAAGCTCCTCCTGCTCCCCTGCTATAGGCAGGAAGATCACCCACTAGAGCAGGTTGCTCAAGGTCTCATCCAGCCTGGCCTTGAACACCTCCAGGGAGGGGACAATCCATAACCTCCCTGGGTACCGCTCCAGCATCTCCCCACCCTCACAGGCAAGAATTTCTTCCTAATCTCCAGTCTCAATCTGTCCTCCTCAAACGTCCATCCATTGCCTCTCGTTCTGTCACTACAAGCCTTTCTCCAGTGTCCCTCCCCAGCTCTCCTGTGACCCCCTTCAAGCAGCGGAAGGCTGCTCTAAGGTCTCCCCGGAGGCTTCCCGAGGCTGAAGCGCCCCAGCTCTGTCCGCACAGGGGAGGCTCTCCAGCCCCGCGATCACCTTCGTAGCCTTCCCGCACGGCAGCCCGCAGCAGCTGATGGCTGTCCCAGGCTCTGCCGCCCGACGGAGCAGAAGGAGGACGTCCGACGAGAAGCCGCAGCCGTCCCAGCAGGCAGCCGAGGCAAAGCGGGGCTGCTGCTCCGTTACCTGCGGGCGCGTCTGGGCAGCGGCAGTCCCCGCGGCCGGGGGAGCCTGAGCCTGCGCCTGCCCCTTGCCCGGGCGGCTGAGGTAAGCTGGTGAGGGAGCCTCTGGCCCGAGGCCGCTGGCGGCACAGGTGGCCCTGATGAGCAGGACGCGTCCGGCGCGGGGCTCGCCGCCGGGAGGGGCTTTAACCGGGCCGGGCCGGGGTGCCGCGGCCGAGCCAGCATGGACGGGGTGGGCGCGGAGGAGGAGCAGGCTCCCGAAGGGCTAGGTAAGGAGCGGACTGCGGGAGTCAGGGAGGCACCCGGTAAGGTAAAGAGCCTAATGAGCAGCTGTCTTGGGTTCTAATCCAAATTCCCAGAGACTCCAATAAATGTGATAGACCCAATAACAATTTGTAGAGTGCCCTCCCCTCTTCCTCCTTCTTTCCCAAAGGAAGGGATTAGATACGGGGAGAGAGAGAAGTAAACACACCCAAATAAATCAATCTCGCTCGATTTGGAAGTTAAAAGGAAAAGTTTAACAATAACTTACAAAGGTATTGGAGGCAGGGAGGTTTACAAAGGATAGGGAAGGGTAAAGAGTAAAATACAAAAGGTATAAATACAACCCGAGTGGTGTGATGGTGGCTTTGTCTGCCTCGTGGCATGCTGGTATGCAGGCAGAGCTGTGTAAAGGGAGGCGTGTGGCGAGAGAGAGAGAAAGGAACCGGAAGCCCCCCTCCTTTATAGGACAGGAAGTGGGGGGAAGTGGGCTAACCATCACCTGGTGGTGTGACCCACCCCTGGGGAGGGGTCAGGACCCCTAGGGGCAGGTTCAGGGTTCAGGGTTACTCCTCCGGGGTATTAACCCTATACATTCCATCCCTTGGTTAGACCACTTCCACCTTCCTTCGAACAGTCTCCTCTCTCAGGAGAGACAGGCAAGGGAGAAAGGGCGGGGGAGTGGCTCTGTATATTAGGGATGCTCTGGATGTCATGGAGGTAGAAATCAGAGATGATCAAGTTGAGTCACTATGGGTGAGACTTAAGGCGAACCTCCACACTGGACTTCCGAAGGGCAGACTTCAGCCTATTTAAGGAACTAATTCAGAAAGTTCCTTGGGAAATAGCCCTTAGAAACAAAGGGGTCCAGGAAGGTTGGACCTACTTCAAGAAAGAACTCCTGAAGGCACAGGAGCAGGCAGTGCCACTGAGCCGGAAGATGAGCCGACGAGGGAGGCAGCCAGGCTGGATGGGCAAGGAGCTGCTGAAGGAATTAAAGATAAAAAAGAGAGTGTATCACCTTTGGAAAAGAGGGGAGGTGTCCCAGGAAAAGTTCAAGGAAGTTGCTAGGTCTTGTAGAGGAAAAATTAGAGAGGAAAAAGCCCACTTGGAGCTTAGGCTGGCCACGGCTGCCAAGAAAAATAAAAAGTGTTTCTTTAAATATATGAATGGCAAGAGAAGGGCCAAGGACAACCTCCAGTCCTTGTTAGATAGAGAGGGGAATAGAGTGACAAAGGATGAGGAAAAGGCAGAGGTGCTTAACACCTTCTTTGCCTCAATCTTCACTAGTGGGACAGGTTGTCTCCAGGACAGCTGGACTCCTGAAGTGGTGGATGGAGTCAGGGACCAGTACAGTCCCCCTCTAATCCATGAGGAAGCAGTAAGGGACCTGCTGAGACATTTGGATCCTCACAAGTCCATGGGACCGGATGGGATCCACCCTAGGGTGCTGAGAGAGCTGGCAGCTGAGCTGGCCAAGCCACTCTCCATCATTTATCAGCAGTCCTGGCTCACTGGAGAGGTCCCTGAAGACCGGAAGCTGGCCAATGTGATTCCCATACACAAGAAGGGTCGTAAGGAGGAGTCAGAAAACTACAGACCTGTCAGCCTGACCTCAGTGCCAGGCAAGGTCATGGAACAGGTAATCTTGAGTGCCATCACAAAGCACCTACAGGATGGCCAAGGGATCAGGCCCAGCCAGCATGGGTTTAGGAAGGGCAGGTCCTGCCTCACCAACCTGATCTCCTTTTATGATCAGGTTACCTGCCTGGTGAATGTAGGGCAGGCTGTGGATGTAGTCTACTTGGACTTCAGCAAAGCCTTTGACACTGTCTGCCACAAGAAGCTCCTAGCCAAGCTGGCAGCTCATGGTTTGGACAGATTCACTCTGTGCTGGATCAAGAACTGGCTGGATGGCAGAGCTCAGAGAGTGGTGGTGAATGGTGCCACATCCAGTTGGCAGCTGGCACTAGTGGTGATCTCCAAGGATCAGTGCTGGGCCCAGTCCTGTTCAATATCTTTATTGATATTGACCTGGATGAGGGGATTGAGTCCAGCATCAGTAAGTTTGCAGATGACACCAAGCTAGGAGCAGGTGTTGACCTGTTGGATGGTAGGAGAACCCTGCAGAGGGACCTGGACAGGCTGGATGGGTGGGCAGAGGCCAATGGGATGAGATTTAACAAGGCCAAGTGCAGGGTTCTACACTTTGGCCACAATAATCCCAAGCAGCACTACAGGCTGGGGACTGAGTGGCTGGAGAGCAGCCAGGAGGAAAGGGACCTGGGGGTACTGATAGATAGTAAGCTGAAGATGAGCCAGCAGTGTGCCCAGGTGGCCAAGAGAGCCAATGGCATCCTGGCCTGCATCAGGAACAGTGTGGCCAGTAGGACAAGGGAGGTTATTCTTCCCCTGTACTCAGCACTGCTCAGGCCACACCTTGAGTACTGTGTCCAGTTCTGGGCCCCTCAATTCAAGAAAGATGTTGAGGTGCTGGAACGTGTCCAGAGAAGGGTGACAAAGCTGGTGAGGGGCCTGGAGCACATATCCTATGAGGAGAGGTTGAGGGAGCTGGGCCTGTTTAGCCTGGAGGAGGCTCAGGGGTGATCTTATTACTGTCTACAACTACCTGAAGGGGCATTGTAGCCAGGTGGGGGGTGGCCTCTTCTCCCAGGCAACCAGCAATAGAACAAGGGGACACAGTCTCAAGTTGTGCCAGGGTAGGTATAGGCTGGATGTTAGGACGAAGTTCTTCCCAGAGAGAGTGATTTTCCATTGGAATGGGCTGCCCAGGGAGGTGGTGGAGGCACCGTCCCTGGGGGTCTTCAAGAAAAGACTGGATGAGGCACTTAGTGCCATGGTCTAGTTGATTGGTTAGGGCTGGGTGATAGGTTGGACTAGATGATCTTGGAGGTCTCTTCCAACCTGGTTGATTCTATGTGGATTCTATGAAAGACAGGAAAAAAATTGTCCATGGATAAAGAGTTCTTAAAGTCCATCTTGGTCCCCAGCTGTATCCCAAGGTGATGTCCAGTTGGTGAGGTGAGGTGTGAGTGGGACAGGAACATGGAAGAAGTGTCAGTGAATCAGGAACAGTTCTTGTGGGAACTCAGGAGTCTTTTCCCTCTGTGAAGAAAACATCAGGAACAGTCTCTCGGTGTAGGGCATCAGGGAAAACAGGTGTAGGTGAAATGGCTGTAGACATCCGCTGGAGGGAAATTGGGAACAGTCTCTCACTGCAGGGCATCAGTGAAGAATCAGATGCAGGGTTCTGTCGGATGCCTCGTTGTGATGCGGTGCTGTAGGACTCCTCTGGATAGCTGCTGGTGTGGTGTAGGTTCTGTTGGATGCCGTGTTGTGACTTGATGCTGTAGGACTTCTCTGGATAGCTGCTTGGGTGGTATGGATTCTGTTGCATGTGTTGTGGTGAGGGTGTAACTAGAAAAAACAACTTATAACCCCTTATGAACTATAATACAAGTATTACACAACTATGATACAAATATTATACAACTATAATGCAACTATAATACAAGATAGCATGGAATACCTGGAATACAAGGAATCAATTCTGAGATTTTAAACCTTTTCAACTAAAGAGAGATTTCTCTGGGGGACACACTCAATAGTACCAGTTTCAAGCATTACCCAGTATGTGTGACCAGGACCCTTTGCAGATACCACCCCTTTGATAGGTTTGCCCCCACCAGAGGCAGGAGCAACCCACACAGTTTTTCCCAGTAGATTCCTTTCACAGAATACAGGAACTCCATCTCCCTCAACTATGGGCAATAGGGCAGACTGAGCAGGACCAGCTATGTTGACTGATCCCCTGCTGTTCACCAGCCCAGTGGCTTCTGCAAAGTGCTTCTCCCAGTTTTTGAGAGTTCCACCTTGTTGTGGAGGCAGGAATTAATGTGTGGCCGAGTCGGGAATTTTTATACAAAAATAGTTATTTTATTTTCCCAAAAACCCGCCCCCAAAACTATATATACAAAGGTTAATTTAGTTTAATTAGCAGATTCAGTCGCATGAGAATTATCTATAGGGATACCATCAATAATCTGACTATTTTGGAAGTCAGAAGTTGGAAAAGGCTTTAGCTATTAAATTATAGCGTTTTTCTTACTAACAAAGCAGAGCTGAGCCAAAATAACTCACGATCAGGCTGACTTCCTGGTGCAGTCTGTCTCTGTCCTTCCCTTTTCAGAAGCTGTTGGAGTCATTAATAAGTATTCAGCTCTTACAAAAGGTATCAATAGGTGAAGCAGTCTTTGAAGATCTCTCTGCATCCAGGCGAGGGGAGAGTGGGGGAACTCTCAGGCAGGCACGAATGTCCAGGCAGGGACGAACTCCAAGGCGGGAACCCCCAAAGGCAGGAAGCCCCCCAATTTATACCCTCTGTAGACAAAGGGCAGAGTTACCACACCTTAGGCGCGAAAGCGCACAGCCAATCCCAGCTCGATTCCAGTGCAGGCACTGCACGGGGCACTCCTCATGTGGGCAGGGCCCCTTTGCTCACCCCCCCTTCACGCCTGCAGGGCAGGCGAGGCGGGGGGAACCAGGCGGCTTTCCCCCTCCCATTCAAGCCACGGCAGGAGAGGAATTTAGGGGTATACAGGACTCCAGGACACACCTCCCATAGCCTCCAGGGTGGTTTTCAGCAGGCCATTGTGACGCTCAATCTTTCCAGCAGCTTGTGGGTAGTATGGGATGTGGTAAACCCATTCTATCCCATGCTCTTTTGCCCAGTTGCTTACAAGGTTGTTCTTGAAATGGGTCTCGTTGTCTGACTGTATTCTCTCTCCACAGGATGTGGCTCTGCAGGCCCAGAATGGTGTTACGGGCAGTAGCATGAGGTACTGGGTAGGTTTCCAGCCACCCCGTGCTTCCCTCTACAATGGTTAACACATACTGCTTGCCACTGCGAGACCAAGGCAGAGTGATGTAATCGATCTGCCAGGCCTCCCCACACTTGTACTTTGACCACCGTCCCCCATACCACAAAGGCTTCATGCACATGCTTGCTTTATGGCGGCACAGATGTCACATTCATGGATAACCTGAGCTATGGCATCCATGGGTATGTCCATGAACCGGTCTCGGGCCCATTGGTATGTGGCATCTCTTCCTTGGTGGCCAAAAGAGTCATGTGCCCACCAAGCTAAGAATGGTTCACCTTTGTGATTCCAGTCCAGGTCTATCTGGGAGATGTGGGCAGCCAAGTGAACTTGGTGGTTATGTTGTTGCTCTTCAGTGGCTCTGCTCTTGGGGATGTGAGCACTGATGTGTCTGATTTTAACTGGTAGTTTGCCCAGGCATGCAGAAATGTCTTGCCAGAGGTCAGCAGCCCAAATAGGCTTCCATTTTCTCTGCCAGTCATTTCTCTTCCACTCCTTCAGCCACCCCTATAAGGCATTTGCTACCATCCATGAGTTGGTGTAGATGTATAGCATTGGCCACTGTTCTTGCTCTGCAATGTCCAGGGCCAGCTGGATGGCTTTTACCTCAGCATACTGGCTGGATTTGCCTTCTCTGTCTTTTGCCTCTGCAACCTTGCATGTAGGGTTCCGGACGGCAGCCTTCCATCTCCACTTGCTGCCTACAAGACGGCAGGATCCATCTGTGAATAGATATCTCCTGACGAACTCCACAGAAGATCATCCCTGAGCCACGCACCCGTCTCTCTCTCTCCCCTCCATCTGTGATTGAGGGTAATATGATCACAGCTCTTTTCCTTCCCTGCTCCTTCTTCTCTTCTCCATCATTCTCTTTATCTCTCTCTCTCCCCCTTCTCCCCTCTCTCCCTCTGGTTTGCCCAACCCTATCCTTTAATAAATAGTTCTGTGGTCATATATGGTCTTGTTTGCATCTTAATTTCACAACATGGAAATCCGTAAGAACAGGTCCTGCTCCTCTGGATAGAGATACTGTTCATCTCTGCTTCTCTGGACCTTGACATCCTCCAAACCCCAGACTTCTTCAATCACCTACAGACCTCTACGGACAGCCACAGACTCACACAGATGCCTCCAGACATCTATGAACCCCTGCAGCAGTCTGTGGACACCTGCAGATGTCTGCAGACTTGTACAGACTTCTACAGACCCCTGCACACCCCTAAAGGCCTTAACAGACCCCTGCAAACATACAGATCTGAACAGACCCTTACAGAGACCTACAAACCTCTGGGGACACATGCAGAATCCTACAGACTTGTCCAGTACCCTGCAGACCCATCCAAACGCTTTATAAAAACCCTCTGGACTTTTAAGAGACCCCTGCAGACATCTACAGCTACTACAGACCCCTACAGATATTCTACAGACCACTACACACATTTAAGGGACCCCTAACAAACATTTCATAGAGCCCTGCAAATGTCTACAGAGCCCTGCAGACACCTAAAGACATCTATAAACCCCTGCAGACTGGGACAGACCCCTCCAGAACCCAGCCAACTACTGAAGACATTTTAAAAGCACTTTCAGGCCCCTGCAGACATGTTCAGAGCCACAGAGACCCCTCTGGAGCTTTGAAAGGCACCTACAGACTCTCCAAATCTTAAACCACACCTGCAGACCTCTATAGAACACTTACAGAATCATAAAGACCTCCAGACACTGCTACAGACCAGACCCCTGAAGACACATCCAGACTCCTGCAGACCTCTACAGACCCCCCCAAACCTTTATTAGATTGCTGTACATCTCTACAGACCTCTGAGGACCCACAAAAGCCTTTAAATAATACCTGCAGAGCTCTACAGACCCTGACAGAGATCTACAGACCCCAAGACACTTTTTAAAGATGCCTGCAGACCTCTACAGACCCTTACCGACCCCTTCACACATCTACAGGGTGAGCCTACAGGGCTCAATAACTGGCTACAGACATCTATAGACCCCTGCAGAGCCCTACAGAGAGCTCTGCAGAAACCTGAAAATATCTGCATACAATGACAGATGGCCCCACATCTCTGCAGACCCCTGCAGACCTTTAAACAATGCTTGCAGACACCTACTAACTCTGCAGACCCTTACAGACCCCTACAGACCTTTAAAAGGTGCCTCCAGACCCCTGCACAGCTCTACAGACCCTGACAGAGCTCTACAGAACCTTACAGACACCTCCAGCCCCTTAACAGATGCCTGGAGACCCACACAGACCTTTCATATATGCCTGCAGAGCTCTAAAGATCTCAACAGACCCCAACAGAACTCTATATAGCCCTACAGACCCCTATAGACCCCTGTAGAGGTCTACAGACCTCTTCAGACTCATAGAAACCCTTTGAGACCCTTAAGAGACCCTTGCAGATGTCTACAGAATCCTCCAGACCTGTATAGAGTTCTACAGACCCCTGAATACCCCTGCAGAATTCTACAGACTCTTACAGACCTTCTTAGACACATGCAGACCCCTGGAGACCCCTGTAGTGTCCTAAACACCTCTAGTGAACCCCTACAAACCCATAGAGACCTCTACAGACCCCTAGGGACTTCTGTGGAACCTTGCAAGCACCTCCAGGCCCCTCCAAACCTTTGTCAGACCCCTTCAGACCCATACAGACCTCTGTGGACCCCTACACATCTCTACAGTCCCCTGAAGACCCCTGCAGACCTCTGCAGACTAATACAGTCCCCTGCAGACACCTCCAGGCTTTTAAAAGGCACCTACAGACCCATTCAGGTCTCTGCAGACCCTTATGGGCCTGTGGAAGCTGCCTGCAGACTCTTACAGACACTGCAGACCCCCTACAGACCCCAACAGAGCTCTACAGACTCCTTCAGATGTTTTAAAGGTACCTGCATATTCAAATGGACCCCTACATATCTCTACAGAGCCCTCCACACCTTTACAGACCCCTGCAGACACCTCTGGACCCCTCCTTACCTGTAAGAGCCGCCTGCAGACCCCTACAGACACAGACAGAGGTCTACAGACCCCAGAAGTGCTGGTGGGCTGTAACTATACATGCAGTCTGTGAGCACACAGCAAGTGCAAAGAGAAGGAAGGAGGTTGCAGTGGCAGGGAGAAATGAAGAGGAAAGTATAAGGTGGAGGGGGAGCAGTCTGGGGAGCTCTCAAGACCAGAATCCAGCACAGCCTGTTGTGGAGGACTTGAAGGCCCGAAAATAGGCTTATTTATGCCTTGCCTTGCCTGGACATGTTTTTCTGCCTGCACCAGAGGTAAACACATTAAATGGATAAACAAGCACAAAGGGGCACAACAGACCTGGTGTCACGAAGTCTGGCCTGCCCAGGACCCCTAATTGTGTAAACATGTTGTGTAAGCCCCCACATGCCCAGCTCATGCTTGCTGGGTGCTAGGCCTCTGTGTTCACCATGTTTGGAAAGTCCAGGCCCGTGGCTTTTGCCTGTTATGGTATTGTTTGTCTGACTGCCAACCCGATTGGTCATTCTAGTAGCCAAGGGGCCATTAATCTCAGCCCACATTTAATAAATAGGGGTACACGGGTAAACAAAGTGCTCAGGACTTCACTGATCACTCACGCTCAGGCACGCTCGCTCATTATTAGACTTATACTCACCAGCACTGCTTATGCCTATTTGCTTTGCTGTTATTACAGAGACAGAATCTCCCATAGTCTCCCAGCCAGCTGTGCACACTTGCACGCCACTGTGGTGAGTTATCAGGACCAGATCCTGTATTGCCTGACTTTACCTACAGAGCTCAGACACTCCAGTGCAGCCATGCACCTTACTGCATGCCTGCTGCCTTATCATTGCCTGGTAAGCGTGTCACTGCCACCGATTTAATCAGGAGCAGACTCCACTTGTCTGCACACTATCGGCCTGCTAGCCAGCGTGAGACTGTGCTGAGATGGCATGGCATGTACTCCTCCTGCACCTAAGGCCCTGCCAAGAATCCCTGGACAGAGCATCCAGGAGAAGCCAGGAGACAAGGGCAGAGATTGCATCCTTTGCCAGGAGAACAAGGTCAGAGACAGTCATTTGCCCAGAAGCTGGGAAGATTGTCCTTTCCCCTCAAGCCAGGAGGATTTCAGCCTCAAAGTCCACAGACAGACTCCCCTGAAGTTTGGACACTAGTAACAGGCTGTGACATAGCCCCGGAGGGTGATTGATAATTACTAAGAATTTGTAAGTAAATGCTTTAATGTCTTTGTAATTTCTATTGCCTCCTGCCATAGAGCAGAAAGAGCTTTCAGCCCACCTGCTGGGCAAATAGTATATAGACCCCAAGCGGCATTAAGCTGCGGGGAAAACTCCTCTCTCTGTTTAATAGTTTGAATGTATCCTAGTTATTAATAAGTTATAGTTGGATATTATTCCTAGAATGTCTTCATGACCATGTAAGATCCTTTTAATATTAAATTCAGTGGTTGGGGTGGCGAGAGTTCAGAATATTGAAGTTAATAAATAAATATTTTTTATAAAATATTATCTCGCACCAATTAATTTCTCCCCTCCGCCACAATCGGCGTAGGTGGCAGAATACCCCGCTGCGACATAGCCATCAAGTGATTTCTAAGCTAAAGCAAGGTACCAGCTGCAGGAGTGCCTCAGGATTGGTTCCTGTGTGTTAATGAAAACTTACCTGGGCCATTTCTGCCAGACTGGGTTGGAATGCAGAGGAACGACTCAGAGATGTACACACCTGCAGAGACTAACCACAGTCAACCTTTCCCCTGTCAGCATCCGGCTGCAAAAGATGTTTCAACCAAAAACTGTGTATTTGTTTGTATCTGCTTCCTTCCCTTTTAGCTCTGTGCCTCCCCTTTCCCCTACGAACCTTTGATTTATTCCTAAAAGTTTCTTTGTAACACCTGAGTGGGTGCAGGGCTGTTCTTGGCTGCTTTACCCTGGCACTCTCTCTACCTAGTTTCTTTCATGGGGGGCAGAGGGGAGGCAGCCTGTATTTTTTGTTCCCTTAGGCTTTTGGTCTCTGGCAAGCTTTAAACGAGAACAGCAGGGGACACTGTGACTGTGCCCAGAAGGAAGCCAGCCTGCAGAGTGAGTCCCAGCCGAGCCTGAGGGCCAACAGCCTCCCCTTGGTCACCTTGTGCTCTGGGACACAAAGCTAAGAGGTGAGGCCCTGAGGGAGAGCCTGGAGGCAGGAGGGGATCCAAGAGAAGGCAGGTCCAGAACCACCACTTGACTCTCTCTGCACGAGCAGAGCAGGTGTAAATGCATCAGGACACCCACTGCTGGGGGGCTGAAGAGCTGAGGGCTGGCATGGGACACCCAAGCCATCAAGGAAGGGTGAACAAGAGTCTGGCAAGTGCTGGCAGCAAGATGGCTGCTGACCCAGCCTCCAGTCCGAGTGGCCACACAGCAAGGGAAGATGAAAGGGAGCTTCCGTAGAGCTGCTCACAGCAGAGTGCCCATGGACTGACTGACTTTTTCAGGAGCATCTTGCTGAAATGCAGCTGCCTGGGGCTGAGCCTCAGCTTCACCTGCACCCCCTGGCATCACAGCTGGCAGACCACTGGCTCTGGGTTGTCTCTGATGCAGCAGATGAGGCTGTCTCCCACCAGGCCAGCTGCAGTGGGGTACACCCAAATGCTCAGCACCTGGACCCAGACTCACAAATACAAGCACTGAAGACACTCAGTGAGCAGCAGGAAGGCCTCCTGGGCTCTGCTGCTGATGCTGCTGCTTGTCCCTCCTGCCTGTCTCCTACCTGCTTCTCCTTAGGCTCCAGCTTCATGCTGGCACGTTCCAAGAGGAAGGTGTCCCTGCTGCCATCCCTCTCAAAGGAGCGGTGCAGCACTGCCTCCTAGGGAGTGACCTTGCAGGTGGTCGTCTTCTGGCAGTTGCCAGGCTGGAGCAGAGCCTTGGACCTGTCCATAGAAAGGGCAAAGGCTGCAGAGGAGTTCTAACAAGCAGCCTAAGAGAAAGGATCATGGCTAGGGACACCTTGCATGCTGCCTGTGTCCATTCCCTGCTTCCTTGGATGCCCACCCCACACTTGGTGTCTCCACCCCAGTGGTGTGCACAGGCCACTTCAAGAGGCTTTCTATAAACCAGGAATTCAAAGGTCCCTGCAAAAGCAGAAGCACAGCTGGCACCTAGGTCCCTACCCTTCTCTGCTGCCCAGCGGAATCCCAAAGTTAACAAATGCCTCTTGGCTCAGCTGTGGGACAGAGTTTGAAGGGAAAGGCTCAAAACAGGCAAGTCCTCAGTTTGGCCAAATCCTCTTTTGGCTTCTGAACTCTTTGGATTTTACTTCCCTGGGCTGTCAAAATGCCACCAGCTCTCCAGAGCTCCCCTGGAGATAAAAACTTCATTTCTAATGCTGAAAGGAGAGAAAGAGGAAAGTGAAAAGCAGAGAGACGCCAGCAGCTACAGGGACAGCAGAGAGGATCAGGAAAATGAAAATCCCATTTTCCCTGCTCTGCAGTTGCCTGTGTCCCACACTGGACCCAACCATCGAGTCTTGCTGACACTGCAGATTCATAGGAGCTTTACAAATCACCAGCAGAAAAACTGCTCCTTTGCTCCTTCAGTCTGCCCACAGAGCTGCCAGCACTTGAGACAAACACCACAGAGCTCATGTCTGAGCTGCTGAAGCTGAGAAGGGACCTGACAAATCATCCCAAGCTGCCTTCAGGCTGGAAGAAGCAGCTGGCTCTGGCCACCAAAGCACCACCAGCCAGGAAGATCAGCTCCAGCCCTCCCCAGGTCCTTCAACACTTCTGGGCCTGTTACACGCTCAAGTTCCCACAGCTTTGGTCCCAGCTCTCTTCTGTGCCTGGGCCTGCCCTGAATTATGCCCCTGGCAGCACAAGATCCTGCAGATACCATCCTAACAGCCCACTGCGCACCAGTGCCCACTGGACTACCCCCACAGCAGCAGCCCCAAGTAGAACACCTCTGTGATCAGGACACACTCCTTGAAGATGCTGTCAGCAGCTGCCTTGCTCTTCCTGCAGTGAGGAAAGACCTCCCTGGGCACAGAAAGCAGGGAATGAGGAGCTGTGAGATGCCCTGAGCAGAAAACCTGCTCCCAGAGCCCTCACTTGTGTGCTGCCTGAGGCACCAGCACTGCTCCCCAGCTCCCAGCACAGCAAGAGATGCAGGCTGGCTTGGGCAGAAGGACACAGGGGTACAAGGGGCAGAGTCTCAGCTCTGAGCTTCTGGCTCATCTCCTGCCTGGTGACTGTCGTGCTTTGGCCCAGGTCCCCTTCAGAAAACCATCGAGTTCTCCAGAAGAACCAGAGACATCCAGGAGGTGGACCCCAGGAATGGTAGCTTTGGTACTCACTGCCATAACCCTGCTATCCCTTTCGAGGTGGGCAGCAAAGCCAAAGCTTTCTCTTCGCTGTCCCTTCCTTTGGCTCTCCAGGAGTCCTTATCTGGTAAAGCCATGGGGGAGGAACCTGCCTGTGGCCTTCAAGACCACAGGGAATTTCTTGCTGTGCACTCAGGCCTGTTTGGGCCTAACAGGAGACAATGCAGCGGGGAGTAAATGAGCACTGAGTTTTGTGCTTTGGTTTGGCTGGGGGGAAGGATCTGGGGGAGTTCTCATCTATCCTCTCTCTGTATGAGGTGTTCAGGGTTCCTGTAGTCCCTATTTTCTTGTACATCTTTAAATACACTTTGCTGTATTCTTCTCCAGTTCAACAAGACTGTTTATTTATTTCCTGACCATCATCTCTGTTCATCTTGGGCTTCTTCTTGCTCCAGGTCTGCAGCAGGGACCAGAGGAGAAAGCATCAGCAGAGCTGTGCTGGGACAGCTGTGAGCAGCCACAACTCTGGCCTGGCCCAGCTTTTCACCCTGCCAGGAGAGGGCAGGGTGCTCCCAGCCCTGCTCCCAGCTCCAGCAACCCCAACATGATCACCAGGCTGGAAGCTCTTCTGCCTTGCTGGGCTCCTGTGCACCAGCTTGGGGCACATCTGCCTGCTGCTCAGACACTGAGCCACAGCAGCTTGCGCCTGGGCCCAAGATTCAGCACTGCAGCCTGAGAGAAGTCTCACGGCCTCAGCTCTGCTGCCTTTGAAGCAACAATGAGCTGCAGTGAGGCACGACGCTGAAGGCTTCCTAAAAACACCTCTCACCAGCTCTGCTGCTGAGCCAGAGATGAGCAGGCAGTGCTGAAAGCTCTGGACAGAAGCTTTGGGAAGCAGGGGAATGAGGAGTCTCACCTGTCCACTCCTCTGCAGCTCTCTGCCTGGCTTGCCAAGTGGCAAAGTCCTGCCTCAGGTTCACAAGATAGATGTGGGTCGGTTTCCCACAGCTCGCAGCAGGCAGAGCAGAGCAGAGGCTCTGCTGCCTGCAAAGGGGCTCTGTAGGCCATCAAACACCACTCCCCGGGAGCAGCTGCTCAGCTGTGAAGAGAGACCAAGCAGCTGGCACAAGCTCTGAGCTTTCCCCACAGCCCTGCCATCTGATGGCATCTGCAGCTTCCCCCAAGATGCCCAGGACTCCTCCTCCCTCGCTGCCTGTCCTGCTCCAGCTGGAATGTCTCTTTTGCCCCTGGCCACGCACCTGCAGCCTTTCAGAGAGGATGGCCACCAGCAGCTCCTCGGGCAGCAGGCAGCTCACCAGGCCCAGCTCTGCCACCATGCTGCCACCATGGCTCAGCCAGCACTGCGCAGGAGGGGCAGAGACAAGAGGAGAGCCAGAGGAGCCCTGCAGGGTTGCACAGCACCACACAACATCAGCAGAACGCAAAGGCACCTCGGAACCCCCTGAGCAATGCCAGCTGCTGGCCATGGACCTGGGCTCTCTCACGAGCAAGAGACTAAAAGTAAACTGTAGGCCAGTGGCTCCAGGGGACAACCCTGCAGAACACAGCCCCTGAGCAGCGGCCCCCAACACTGGCAGCAGCACACACCACACAGCACACGAAGGACAAGCAGGTGCTTAGGCCCAGGCAGGATGAAGGCATGAAGGGTCTTGCTGGCCTCATCCTAATCTTCAGCTGCTCAGGACAGCAGTGGTGTCCCCATTCCCGAGTGACTGAAAAGCCACAGAGATGTGGTGCTGAGGGACACGGCTGAGTGGTGAGCTGTCAGTGCTGGGGCAGCAGGTGGATTGGATTGTCTTGAAGTCCTGTCCCAACTAAAACTGCTCCCAAAGGGAACAACAGGTCCCTGGCATCAGCCAGTGCAGACTACGCTCACCTGGGAGCCTGAGGACTCTGTTGGAAGCAGTCTCTCTGCAGATGCCTTCCCCTTGCCCACCGTGGCTCTGGTCTGGCCTCGGCAGCTGAGGGGCTGCTGCCTGCCTTTGTCCCCAGAGCCAGGCTCAGGGGGGAGCTGAGGGTGGCCTTGGTGCTGCGCCGCCGCCAGAGGGCAGCAGCTGCCTTTGGACCTGTGAAGGGCACAGAGAACTAAGGGACTGCTATGGGGGACACGCAGGCACTTTCCACCTCAGTGGACCCCCTGGCAGGGACACTGCACTCCATGCTCTCCAGAAGCAGCTCCTTCCCTGCCCTCCCCTTAACATGGCAGAACAGTCCAACCTGGCACTGCATCTGCAGGCCAGAATGGTTTGAGTACCCTACTCCATCTCCACTGCCCATCACCACTGGAGCTGCACCCCTGCTCCCTAAGAGCCCCCGGGGCTGTGCCCCTGCTCTGCAGCCGGCAGAAGCAGGAAGCCACGGTGGGCTCTGTGCCCAGCCAGTCTCCTTACAGCCATCCTCTGCCTGCTGCTGGCTCTGCTGGTTGGCAGACGTGGTGCACAGCTCCCGGGCACGCTGCCCTGCCAGGCTGCTCCCGGCTGTCACAGCCTCCCTCACCACACTCTCCAGGAACAGGCAGGCAGCTCCATAGTGCTGGGCCAGGGCGGCTGCTGCTGACATCTTGCCTGCAGAGAGAGGAGGCTGCTGGGGGACACCTGCACCTGGAGGCCTTTCCAGGGACAGGCTCTGCCCGGCCTCCAAACTTCTGAGGGCTTCAGCCCCTGGAGATCTGCATTAAGCCTGGATCCAGGGTGCTGCTTCCAGCCCTGTCCCACCACTACTCAGACCATTTCCTGGCCTGTGCTGCTTGGCGTTGCTTCAGGCAAAATCTGGGCACAGTTTAGGGCTCGCTCTGGGCTTGGCACTGCTCCACAAGACAAGGTGGACACCAGGCTCTGTGGCCCCATGCAGAAGTGGGGACATGGTCCCCCTCTTTGAGGGTACCAGAGGCCAGCTGCATGGACACCAGAGAAGCCACAGACTCAGCCCAGCTGCTGAAGGTCTGGGGCCATACCAGCAGAGCCTCACCTCATGGCACTACAACTGGCTACCCAAGCACCATGGTCCACCAGGCTACACCTCTCCTGCCTCCCCCCTCCTCGCAGCCCAAGGGCTGCAGATCAGCTACCCATCAGGGGTGCCCCATGGATGATGATCACAATCCCCCTGCACTGTGGGGCTGCAGCTCCTACACCAGGCACAGAGAAGCCCAGGTGGTGGGCGAGTGCCCTATGGAATGGGCTGGCCTCCAGCTCTTCTGTGGCCTCCTTGCTGCTGCTGGCGTTTTGCTGATGCTCTGCTGTGCAGAAACAGGTAGAAGAGTCAGCCTCCTGCCTCCCTCTCATCCTCGTCATCTCCACCAGCCCCTCAGATCCTGGCAGAGCACACTCTGCTGAAATCAACGTCACACCCCTGGGCGCACCATCCCCTTCCTTTCAGCTTGTGCAGATCAGGCTCTGCTCTAAGTGCTGCTGAAGGTGCCCAGAAGGAAATAGGGTGGCAGGAAGAGGAAAGCAGAGCAGGCAGCAACACCCAAAAGGACTGATTCAGGTCTCCTCCCATCAACTGTCAACATTGCTCTCATGGGAGTTTGGTCCCAGGTCTTGCTGAGTAAGGAGGACCCAGGCAGAAGAACTCTCCCTGGCCAGCGGCTCAGGCTGAGCTGTCAGGGACAGCTCCTGCCAGCCCCCAGGCCGCGTGCCCAGCACTGCTTACCTGCACCACGCAGAACCTGCCCATGGGCGCAGAAGGACACAGGGAATTGCCCCGGGTTGGTGACCTTCACGGTGCGCTTGTGGATGCCACCAAGAGTGACCCAGCCAAAGTCCAGGATGTGCTCGGGCAGCTTGGCTCTGCAGGGAGGAGGGAGGGCACTCCTGAAACCACAGCCTGGCCATGGTGCTGTGCAGATGGCAGATGCCAACCCAGTGAGAAAACTCAGCTCAGGCCCCTGAGACCCAACAGCTGACCAGCTGCAGACAAGGCTCTGGCAGGCCCCAGGAACATAGGTGTCAGCTTCTGTCAGCTCCAAGAGGCACTTTCAGACACAGCTGGGTTCCAGTGGGCCACAGCCACCAACACAGGAAGTTCCTGTCCAAAGCCATCCCTCTGGGAAAACACAGCATGGATCTGCTCTGCAGAGCATCTTCTGCTGAGCTGGAGCTGCTCTTCAGCCTGCTATTCAGCACGGAGGAGCAGAGGGAAGCACCAAGTGACCCAGGCAAACCCTGCAGGCCATCAGCACCCAAGCCCTCTGAGCAAGACTTGGCCAACCTGCTCATGTGGCCAGCTGTGGGCTGGTGGAAGCAAGAGGTCTGCTCTGAGTTGCCTCTTTCGGAGCTCTTCAGCCTCCTGCTCTGCACTGGGTCCCCTCAGCTCTAAGAACAGAGCCCAGCACCCATTGGGAGGTGAGCACCCCCCAAAGCTGAGGGGAGTGAGTTCACTCAGCTGCTGACAAAGAGCTTGGCAGAGCTCTCAGGAGACCTTTCTGATGCCCACAGCTGTCCCCAGCTCTGCAGACACCAGCAGCTCCCAGCAGCAGGGGGACACTGCTGGCTGTCCCTGCTGAGCACCTGCAGATGTCTCTGGCTGTCCCTACTCACTTGAGAAGCCTACAGTGAGCAGACTGCTCAGAGGCAGCTTCCTCTGGGGTGCTGCAGGCCAGAGCCTCCTGCTGCTTCAAGATGTGCTCCTTGATCAGGAGGTCCTCCAGCTGCATCTGCAGCCCAGTGTCCAGCTGAGGCAAGGAAAGACAGGGGCTGCTCAGCAAAGGTCCTTCCCAGGGCAGGGCTTGGCTCTGACAGAGGCTCCCAGCCTGCCCTTATGGACAGGGAGGATGGAATCCTTCTGTCTCACTGCCTGGGACACCTCCAGCTCTCCTTGGCAAGGCCTTATCTCCAGAGCTAGCAACTCCAGCACCTTCACCTGTCCAGGCACTGCTGTCAAAGCTGATCTGGCCAGACACAGGCAGAGCAGCCAGGAACTTCCCAGAGCTGCAGCTGTTTGCCTGCCTCCAGGTCGTGCCAAAGCAGCCTGGACAAAAGCCCTCTTCAACAAAAGGCCAGGAGAGAGCCTCCTGGCGATGAACACTGAGAGCACAGGCCCAGGGCCAGCTTGGGCTGCTGCTAGCAAGTTCTGCAGACTTGGTAGGGCTTGCCTTAGGAAGAACAAAGAACCCAGTGATGCCCTGCACCGCCATCGCGGGGCACCATCAGCTCACCCACACAAGCATGCTCTGCAGGAGCTCCCCGGGGCTGCCAGGAAGCTCATCCAGCTGCAGCAGGGGCAGCTACCAGAGGTGCACAGCCCCTGGGACAATGCTGAGCTGATGATGGGCACAGCTAAGTGTGGGCAAGGAGGTCCCACATGTTAGCAGGGCACCGAGAAGCCTGCTGCGTAGTACAAGGGGACGTAGTGACACAAGGAGAAGAGGGTGGCAGGTGCCAAACGGCAGCTGTTCTCACCGTGGTGTCCAAGTCATCTGGGGATGCTTCTGTGGCTGCAGCCTTCCTCAGGACAGCTGCTCCATCTCTCTCACTCCTCTCCTTTGCCATCCTTTCCTTCACCTCCCTCAGAATCTTCCCATACTTCTCATTTCCTGAGGGCAGAAACCCCCCCAGATGTCAGCGTGGGCATCTCAGCTGGGCAGCTCCACTCCCGACACTGCCTCTCCCAGAAGCGCACCTCCATGACATCCGGGCAGGGAGTGCTGCTCCTCCTGCCTGCACTCTGATCTTCCCCCCTACTCATCTTCCTCTCGCAGAGGGGCAGCTCAGCCCCTGTCAGCCGATGCAAACCCAACCCTGCCAAAATCCCCGTCCGCGTCTGCCCAGCAGCATCTGCTGCAAGGTCTGAAGGGCAGCTCCTGGGACACAGCCAACAGGCACTTTGGAGACTCGGGAAGCAACCAGTGCTGCTCTGACAGCCCTGACACCTCCAGCCTTGGGGGAGTGTAAGGGGGGGGAAAACAGGGTAGCACCCCGAGGGGCAGACTGGCAGTGCCCACCTGGGATGCTCCTGGGCAGCTCCAGGCAGATCCTGGGAAAGCTTCCCTCTCCTTTCAGGGAGATTTCTTCCACTTCTAGGTGTCCCACTTGGATCTGCACCGTCTTGCAGAAGACCCCAGGCACCTCGGGCAGGTAGCGGACTTTCAGCACCTGCTGCTGGCCAGCGCCAAGGGAACCCTGCGGGCAGAAGAGGGAGGGGATGCACCGAAGGGGTTGGTAGAGGCCTGGCTCAGACAGTTTCTCATTTAGAAGACCTCAGACAACAGCATCTTCCACCTGTGCTCTTTCCAAAAGCTATTCTCCTGCACCAGGAGGACAGATACCCTCCAGAGGGTTTGCAGGGATCCCAGAATGCCAGCACGTGGAGGTTGGAAAAGACCTCTGGACATCATCCACTCCAACTTGCCTGCTAAAGCAAGGCACCCACAGCAGCTTGCCCAGGGTCACCATGGCCAGCTGAGGCTGGAATCCCTCCAGAGCAGGAGGATGCATTCCCTCAATACAGCCTAGCCTTTGCTCAGCACCAGCACACCTCTGATGCTCACAGGCTCTGCCCTTAGCCAGCAGCAGCCACGATTGAACCAACCAAAGCTCTGGCACCAGTCCTGTGCAAAGCGAGGGAAGTGCCCCCACTCTCTGCAGGGCCAGCAGCTCCTGGCACAGCCCCTCACTGCTGTCCACTAGGGTCCAGCTCAGAAGGGACAGGGAACTGCTGGAGAGATTCCAAAGCTGCAGAGGGGCCTGGAGCATCAGGGGGGTGACCTGGTAGTGCTGAGCTCACAGCTGGCCTTGAGGATCTGAAAGGTCCCTACCAGTCATAAGGATTCTGTGACTCTGTCACCCTCAGCAGAGGTAGCTCACAGCCCTGGCTGCTGCTCTGGCACTTTCCTCTCCCCCTCTTTTCTTTCTCCCCATTTTTTCCCTCCAACCCTACTGAAGGCAGCCTGACACAGGAACAGGGTAGGTGCCTTGTGCTCCCTGCTGTCCTCACCGTTCTGGGCACCACAAGGGGCACACCGGGCAGAGGCCTGTGGGCAGTGGCAGTGCTGGGGCTCAGCACCAGGAAGGTGAAGGGCAGCTTCCCACTGTTCTGCAGGGTCACCTCCACCTCTGTGACCGCCTCCCACATCTGCAGAGAGGACAGAGGAGTGAGCAGTTAGACACAGGCCTGGCACTGGGCATTTCCAGCAGCTGACACTGGGCTAAGAGCAAAGGCAAGCAGCACAGCAGAGGAGCAGAGGAGAGGCAGGCACTTGACTTTCCCAGCTGCATCTGGGACCCACAAGGGACCTCTCGGCCCTGCACGGGACCTGAGCTTTGTGGCACCATGCAGAGGGGCAGCACCAACCACCCAAAGACCAGGCAGGAAAGCAGAGAGGAGTAGAGATTTCTGCACCTTGAGGTGGCATCAAACACTTGACTAGAGCAAAGCAGGTGGCATCAGGACATCACAAAGGCACCTGCAGAGCTTGCAGTGAAAGCAACAGCGGACACAGTAGAGGGCCAACAGCTGGAAACAGCTGGGGGAGTGAACTGAAAAGTGAAACGGGGGTGACTCAGGGACATTCCCCCAGCTACAGTGACTGGCAAGCCCAAGGGAACTTCTTCTTGGCTTCCTGTGCCTGCTGAACCAAGAGCATGCCAGCAGCACCACTCTGCAGCTTTGGTGGGGTGTAGATGGCCATTCCAAAGCAGCTGGGAGCAGAATGCATCCCTCAAAGACTGTGCTTCCAGCCCACGGAGCCAGCACCTTTAGCTGGCCCCACAGCCAGGTGGGCAGCCCCCAGCAGCTATGGCTCCAGGCAGGAGCAGCCTGCAGTACCTGCAGCCCCACGTCCAGCTCTCTGCTCTCCAGGAGGTAGCTGATGAGCGAAGCCTCCTCACTCAGCTTCACCTCGTAGCTGGGGCCTCCCTGCACCCTGCAGAGGGCCGTGGCACAGGCCACGACGTTGGCGTGGCCAAAGAAGCTGAAGGTGACCCGCTGGCTCTGGCCCGGCTGCAGCACCCCCTGCAGCGGCAGGACGTCAAACACCTGCGGTAGCAGCAGAAGGGGGGATGGTGAGCATGGAGAGGGGGGCAGAGTGCAGACCTGCCTGCAGGGGCCTCATCCTGCAGGCACTGCAGTCACCAGAGGAGACACCACAGGAAAAAGCTTTTCCCAGCATCACCAATTCATGCATTCATTAATGCACCACACTGAAGTAATTTGGCAGCTCTCCTGGCAGCAGGAAATTCTCTCTGCTGCACAATTCGGCTTGAAAACTTTCTTCCTGCCTGCAGAGTCACATCAGGTGCTGAGCTGAGAGCCCTTGCAGCCAGGGGGCCAGAAGCTGCTGGCAAATGCCCTCTGCACCACATCATGAGTAACAAAAGAGTAACAGGTGAGGATCCTGGCCAGAAGCTCAGGGGACATTCTCCTGCCCTTCTACTCTGTCCTGATGAGGCCACATTTGGAGTCCTGGTCCAGTTCTGGGCTCCCCAGTTCAAGAGGGACAGGGAACTACTGGACAGAGTTCAGGGGAGGCTGCAAAGATGCTGAGAGGCCTGGAGCAGCTCTGTGAGGAGCTCTGGGGCTGTTGAGCCTGGAGAAGAGCAGCCCCAGAAGGAATCTGATCCATGCTCAGGAAAAGCTAAAGGGCCTCTGTGGGCCAAGAGGCTGGGGCCAGACTCTTGTCAGTGGTGCCCAAGCACAGGACAAGGGACAAGAGGCATAAACTGGAACTCAGGAGGTGCCATTTGAGCAGAAAGAAAAAATCCTTTGGTGTGAAGGTTCTGGAGCCCTGGAGCAGGCTGCCCAGAGAGGCTGTGGAGGCTCATTCTCTAGAGAGATTCCCAGCCCTGCTGGCCATTGGGATCCTGGGCTACCTGCTGCGGATACCCTGCTCTAGCAGTGGACTTGGACTGCATGACCTCCAGAAGTCCCTTCCAACCCCACCACGCTGCAGTGCTGTGAATGCCCTCCAGAGCTGCTGCACAAGGAGGACTTTGGCTCAGCCCTGCACTATGTCCTGCATGGCCTCTCCATGCCCAGCTGCTTGGAGGGACATGAGGCCACTCTGTGAGCAGTGCTGAGGGACACCAGTGGCAGTCACAGCTGTGGAACTACTGTCATACTGCAAAGCTGGAAGCCACGCAGATTCCCAATTAGCTCCTCCAATCCCAACCTGTGGGCCTTTGTCTCCTTCAGCTCCAGCAATGGTGTGATGCCAACTGGGCTGAGAGCTCCCACAGCGTCTTCCACAACATCTCCCAGCTCCATGCACCTCACCAGCAGCAGCGGCTGCAAAAGAAGCACCAGGGGCTGAAGGGAGCAAGTGGCTGATCTGGCCCAGAGCACTCTGCTGCAGGCTCCACCACTTCCTCAAGCCAGGGACAGCTGAGATGGCAGCTGGCGGCAAATCAAGAAGGCTATGTCCAAATGATGCCAAACTCTACAGAGGTCAGCAGGAGCTGAGGAAGGCTTCTCCAAGCCAGACTCTCCTGTTTGTCCCTCCCCAGGAGTCCTGTGTCCAGCTGCTGGCCCTGCTGCCTATCCTGCTCTGCAGGCAGGTGGCTGCACAGCCGTAAGAAGGAAGGGTGGCACCAGCACAGCTCTGCTGGCAAACTGGGAGGCAACACAAGCAGCAGGTGCCCCAGAAAATCTACCTCTGCTTCCAGGGTGTCATCGGCATCTGCTGGCTCTTGGGCAGCCATCCCCCGCTGCTCCCAGGGCTTGGGCTGGCTCCTCCACACCCCCATCATTGGAGCTGCTTCCTGCAGAGGCCAAGCGCTGCCAGCAGGCTGCCTCCTGTGCTGCCAGGTCTGGGAGGCTGCACCTGCAACAGAAGAGCTCGATGAGCAAGGACTGAAGAGGCAGAGAGGGCAGACTCAGCTCAGCAGTGGCTCTGACCCAGCAGCTCCAGACCAGGATGGAGCAGGCTAAGGCTTAGGGCTGCCCAAGGCAGAGGTTGGCACAGCAGTGGTGTGGGCACCTGGGTGCAGGCAGACAGGAAAGAGGCCAGGCCTTGGGTGCCCTGTGGAGAGGCAGAAAGGGCACCAGGAAAGGAAACTAGACACACACTGTGCAAAAAGGGAGAGACTGAGAAGCAAAGGGGCAGAGCCCAGCACAGACCTTCTGGTGGCCCTTCAGTACTTACAGTGGTCTACAAGGAGCTGGGGACAGACTTCTGAGCAGGGCTGGTTATGACAGGACATGGGGAGTGGGCTTGGACTCACAGAGAGGCATCCAGAGCAGATACCAGGAGACATTCTGGATGCTGAGGAAAGTGAGACACTGGCCCAGGTTGCTTGAGAAGGTGGGAGATGCTCACTCCTGGAACCACTCCAGCTCAGGTGAAGGTGGAAGGAACAGAAGCTAACAGGCATGTGGCAATCAGGAAATGATGGATCCCTTACCCTCTGTCCCATCACTGCACCAACCCTAGGCTCTGGGGCTGTGTCTCTAAAGAGACAGAGGGAGACAAGGAGCTGAAAGCCCTGGGGCTGCTGAGCCTGGAGAGGAGCAGCAGAGGGGTTCTTTTCACAGCTCAGCAAGGGCTAAAGGCTGAGGGGCAAGAGGATGCCTGTGCTTTAGCAGCAGCACAGCAGAGCTGTGCTTGGGCTGGCACAGAAGTGGCCTCTGCTTTCTTGAAGGAGGAGGCTCTTGCAGCAGGGGTGGGTGCCAGGTGGGCTTCACCTATCAGTTGCCAACCAGCACCCTCACACCAAAGGAGTTTCTTCTCCTACTCAGATGGCACCTCCTGGGTTCCAGTTTGTGCCTGTTGCCCCTTGTCCCCTCCCTGGGCACCACTGACAAGAGCCTGGCCCCAGCCTCTTGCCCCCCACAGGCCCTTTAGCTCCTGCAGAGCACTGAGCACATCCCCTCTGGGGCTGCTCTTCTCCAGACTCAACAGCCCCAGGGCTCTCAGCCTCTCCTCCTCGCTCCAGGCCCCTCAGCAGCTTTGGTGCCTCCCTGGGAGGTCCCTGTATCTCCTGAGCTGGACGGACAGCACTGGACACAGCGTTCTGGGAGCCACTGCCTGTCTAGGTTCTTAGCATTGAAATGACATCAGCTGGGGCTGGCAGGGAAGGCACAGAGGTCACAAAATTACCATCTGTGTGTGCCAGGGCCCAAGTGCGGCTTGGGAACTCCAAAGACAAAGCAGCACTTGAGGTTATGGCTACAGCAAAAGCGTTGGCAGCCACTCAGAGCCTCAGCTGGGTTGCAGAAGGGTGTCTGCTGCCCAGCACCAAAGTGCTGCAGGACACCTATGCCCTGAGCAGCCAACCTAATCATGGCTGAAGGGCTTGCTCCCACCAGGGCAAGGTGAAAGCCATTGGTCAGAGCCCAGGGAAACAACCTTGGTCTTTGCAAAGCAGGATCAGGACAGCACGAAGGAGAAGAGTTTCAGGGAGAGGGGAGAGGTGGCCGTATCCCAGCTGGCCACCCTGGCTGGCTGGCTGGCAGCAGCAGCCAGCAGTAGTACACAGGGAGAGGGCTGCAGTTGCTCATCTCCAGGCCCTGCACAGCTTCGGTGTCATTCAACATGCAGCCGAAGTTCACAGCTCTGGAAATGCAGGCTGGGGAAGAAAACTTCTCCCCGCACCAGCACCTGCTCCTCATGAGAGTGCTCCAGGAACTGGATCCTCAGAGTCTGCTCCACTTGCCAGGCACTCAAACCTAACCTTCTTCATAGGCAGGGTTAAAGCTGATGGAGAGCTGAAGCTCCTCCCCTGCCTCCAGCTTCATGGGCTGCAAGGGAGATGAAGAGCATCCAGCCCCCGTGGGATGCCATCCCAAGGTCTCACACATCAACCATGGCAGTGCTCCAGGCGAGACTGCAGCAGGGCCTTCCTGGGCAGACCCCACACCACTGCTGTCCCAGCCCACCCCAGGCTCCAGAAGAGGCCCCAAACACCTTCCCACAGCATCAACACCTCTCTGGCACAGCCTGTGCCCAACATCTGCCACTGACAAGGTGGCGGAGGGCAGGCAGTGACTGCAGGAGCATCCTCAGCCTTCTCAAAGGCAGGGCTGCCCTTGAAGAGAGCAAGCTGCTGCTGAGGAGCAGACGCATAGCTAAGGGGGGCTGCTGCCAAGCTGGGAGGCATTCTAGCAGACAGCTTTCCTAGATGGCTTGCCCAAAAGCAGCCTCAGCCCTTCTCATACCTCAGAGACAGGACTCTGAAAGGAGGTTGTAACAAGGGGAGAATCAGCCTGTTCTCCCAAAGAACAAGCCACAGAGCAAGAGGAAAGGGTCTCAAGTTGCCCCAGGGCAGGTTTAGCTTGGACATCAGGAACGACTTTCTCAAAAGCCTTGTCAAGGCCTAGCCCTGGGCAGTGGTGGAGTCCCCATCCCTGGAGGGAATGCAAAGTCATGGAAATGTGGTGCTGAGGGACACGGCTTAGTGGTGACCTGGCAGTGCTGAGTTACCAGTTGACCCTGAGGATCTGAAAGGTCTCTTCCAGCCCATACCATCCCATGGCTCTGTTCCCAGTTTCCTCCAGCAGCTATTTCCAAACCTGGTTTAGCTCAGGCCAGCCCACTGATGCCTCTACAGAACAAACCTCTCTCCTGGAGGCCCTCCCAACAGCAGCACACCACCACTCTCCTCCCTCTTCACAGCCCAGCAGCAGGGGAGCCCAGGACTGCTCACCTGAACGTCAACAGGGAGGGGCTGCCGCTCTACATCGCAGATGGAAAAGGGCTGCCCTAGGGCCAGCACCATGCTGAGGGGCAGTGGGCAGATGCTCTTCAGAGAAAGAGTCTGGTGCTCAGGAGTTAGGACATCCCCTGCTTGCTGCAACAACAGCAGAGAAGGATCAACGAACCTCGAGATGGACCTCCTTCCCCTCGCCACACCTTTCATACCCTGCAGCCCCCAGAACTCACAACAGCTCCTCTGCATTCGGTTCTGCCCTCTGCGAGGGCTTGCTCGAAGCACAGCAGATGCTGCTCATGGCTACAAAGCACAGCACTGCCTGGGGAACAGGGGAACAGCCTCATAGACTCAGCAGGGAAGAGGACCCCGAAAGGAGGCAGCTGCTGCAAAAAGATCAAGCCCAGAACAGGAGCCCAGAGTGGCAGACTCCAGCTGTGTGTACTCTGCTGGAGATAGCAGCACAGGATGGTTTCCAGTCAGCTCCTCCCATTCCTCTAGGAGCCTCCTAAAAGCTGGGACGCTGGGCAGAGAAGGACAGCAAGCAGGATGCAGGGGAGAGCCTGCAGTGGCCTAAGGCTGGCCCTGAACCTGCACTTTCAGCCAGCCACAAACCTGCAGGCTGCTGCTGCCCCTGCTGCAGTGACATGATGGTGAGGGGCCTGCAGCACCTCTGCCAGAAGGAGAGGCTGAGAGCCCTGGGGTCCTTGAGTCTGGAGAAGAGCAGCCCCAGAGGGGAGCTGTGCAATGCTCAGCAAGAGCTAAAGGCTAGGGGACAAGAGGATGGGCACGGACTCTTCTCAGTGGTGCCACACCAACAGGGGCAGAACAGAGCTGCTGAGGCCACTGCCAGCCAACAATCCTCTCAGAGCCAATGGCAAAAGCTTGGTCCTGCTGCAAGCCACAGGCAAAGTCCCGGGGCCTGGAGCAGCTCTTGCCTCTCCTCCTCTGAAACCAAGCATGCCCAGCCCACAGCTTCCAGTCAGCAGCCAAGGCTGCAGTTCCAGGATACACCCCAGGGACTCACCTTCTCCACACAGAAAGTGATGGCTCTGAAGGATAACTGCAGAGCAGGAGCAACGAACTGGCAGCTGAGGGCCACTTGCATCACCTTGATCTTCCTGCCTTCACTGCCCACTATGGCGTGGCACAGCAGCTGCTCCCACACCACCTGTGTGCAGAAGCCACATGGCACCTGGGGGCTGCCAGTAGGGTGCCCGCAAAACAGCCTGCACTTGACAGCTACCAGCCATGACCCCTGACACTGCCCTCCACTTCCAGTCAGTGCACCCCTCACTGTTCTTTTCCCCCCGCCCACCACAGCTTGTGCTGCATGCCATTTCTTCTGCACTCCAGGGACGCTGCTTGAGACAATCCCAGTCCCAAAGGAGTCTTCTATTGATGTGCCCCAGTGCCAAGCACAGTGCTACAGAAAGCTGGAGGAGCTGATGGAATGCAGGCAGAAGTAGGCTGAGGGAAACAGCAGAGAGAAGGGTCAAGGTCAGCAAACTCTGCCTTGGAAGCTCAGTGGAAAGGATTCCTGAGGAGGAACAACCACTGCAGCAGTACAGCTGAGGGCCTGGCCTGCTGGGAGACAGCTCTGCAGACAAGGAGCTGGCAGTGCCACTGCAGAACAAAGTGCCCATGAGCCAGCAACATGCCCTCATGTCCAAGAAGACCAAAGGCATTCACGAAGGACAGTGTGGCCAGCAGGCTCTCCTCCCCCTCTACCCTGCCCTAGTGAGGCCACAGCTGGCTCCAGTTCTGGGCTGCCCAATTCAAAAGGCTAGAAAGACTCCAGGGGAGTCTAGAAAGATGCTGAGGGGCCTGCAGCATCTCTGAGGAGGAAAGGCTGAGAGCTCAGGGGCTGCTGAGCCTGGAGAAGAGCAGAATCACACAGAATGGTCTGAGTTGGAAGAGACCTCCAAAGGTCATCCAGTCCAACCCCCTCAAAGAAGAGCAGCCCCAGAAGGCATCTTCTCAATGCTCAGCAAGACCTAAAGGGTGGGGGGGGCAAGACGATGGACCCAGTGGCAGGACAAGTGCCACAACCTGGAAGCCAGGAAGCTCCATCTGACCAGGAAGAGAAAATTCTTCTCTGTGAGTGTGCTGGAGGCCTGCATCAGGCTGCCCAGAGAGGCTGTGGAGTCTGCTTCTCTGCAGAGACTCCAAACCCCCTGGACATTGGGCTCCTGAGCAAGAGGGCGTGGGTGACCCTGCTTTAGCAGGGGTTTGGGCTGGATGATGCTCAGAGCTCCCTTCCAACCTCCACCATGCTGGGATTCTGTGACCCATGGGAAAACTCCCCCTGTCTGGTTCAGGACGGTTCAGTGCTCCTAGAATGTCTCCTGCCCAGTGCTGCTCTGAACAGAGACCTCCCCAGAACAAAGCTGCCTTCTATTTCCCAGGAAAGCCCTCTGCTCCAGCTGGATGGGCTCACTTCCAAGACTTGTTCTTGACAGCTCCTGGCTTCACTTGCCCACAGGATTCCCTTTGTCACTCACTCTTCCCTCTGCTACAACACCACAACCCAACTCCTCCTTGGAACTCTTGGCTGTGACTGCAGGGCCAGGCAGGGCCTCACCTGAGGAGTGCTGGAGAAGCCTTCCAGTGTCACCTCCATTGTTTGGCCCGGACTCAACTCAATTCTCATGGGCCGAGGCTGAAACACAGGGCAGGCAGCTGCGGGGCTCTGGCAGGAAACTTTGCCCTGGGTGCTGCTGGGGGCAGGGAGATGCCGCCGCTGGCCAGGCCCAGAGCCACCTCCCATGCTCCAGTAGAGCCACTGGATGCGGAGGCCACGGTTCCTGACCTGGAAGCCGTAGCAGCAGGGAACCAGGCTGCAAGAGGGGCAGAGATGGAGAACATCAGGAAAGGGATTGTCTGTGGAGCAGTTCTGGCTTGGTTGAGGTGCAGCAGCTGTGGCTCCCAAACCCTGTCTGCCACATGCGGCCAACACCAGCACAGCAGTGACAGCACAGAGCACACTGGGCTGTGGGACAGCCTCTGGCCAATGGGGTGGGCAAGCTCAGTAGGAGAAGGCTTTGCTTGTGCACAGCAACAGGTGAAAGCTTGCAGCAGCTCTGGGAAGATGCAGAATTGGTGGCTCTGGGAAAGCCCAAGAGAGGAGGTTGGGGCCAGGTGGGATCAGTCTCTTCTCCCTGGACAATGGCCCACGGCAAGCAGAGACATTTGCCTTCACCACAGCATCCCTTGCTTTGCCATCCACCATGGAGTAGCATCTGCTGGGAGGTGACTGGCAGTGCCCTGTTGGCAGTTCCTGGGGCCTCCAGACAGGCTTTGTTGCCCTTCCCTGCACCTACTCCAGCCGCTCTATGGCCTTCTTGGCAGGACAGGCCCAAATCTGACCCTAGGACCCAAGGTGCACTCTCACTGGTGCCCAGCACAGGGGTACAATCCCTGACCTGCTCCTGCTGGGCTTCAGCATGGACAACACAGGTGGCTGCCCTGGCAGAGCTATGCACAAACTGGCAGCAGCAGGAGCTGAGGACCCCTACCTGAAGTGAGTGCCCAGGCTGAGCTCCGGAGCCAAGGGTCTGTCAGTGACAATGGTGGTGCCGACGCCCACGGCCCGCACGGGGATGATGTAGCCTCGGCTGTGCTCTACCAGCAGCTGCACCTCTGCCCGGAACTGCTGCGTGTCAGCCAGGTTTGCTGTCATGCACACACACACCTCGCCCTTGGCGGGGATCACTCCTTGCCTGGGCTCGATCCAGCTGGCAGCCAGGGCCGTGGGGCTCTTGTGGCCTGATGGAGCAAACAGGTGAGGCCATCGAACCACAGAGGCTTCATTTGCCCACAGCTGAGCTGGGGGGTTGCAGACAGCTCCTCTGCACAAGCTCACACACCCCCTGGGGCACCCTCCTCTTGCAGGCTATCCTCATCACCCCTGTGTCACCCCAGCCAAGGCACACTCATCCTCAAGAGAATGCTCTTTCCTCCTCCAGCCTCTGCACTGAGAGCCAAGGGAAGCTACTTTATCTCTCCTGGCTACCAAAGAGTGGTGCCTTTGGACAGAGGCTGAAGGCCAGAGGAAGCCAGGACTGCTCTAACTCCACTGCAGCAGCCGCTTGCCTGGGGGATGTTGCTGGCAGCCTGCAGGGCGACTGCAAAATCCCTGCCTCAAAGCCCAGCCCCGAAGTCTTCTTGCCCAGGGGTTAAGCAGTGCTGCTCCACAGCTCCTGAAGGACTGCAGCACTCTGGCTCCCACCCAGGGGCCCCAAGGCCTTCTGCTGAACCAGGTGGGAAAGACCCAGATGAAACCCAAGTCCCAGGTGCCCACAGAGCAGTCACTGCCATTGGACCCCCTTCCAGATACTCACCACCTCTGCCTGGAAGGATGCAGGGATTGGGCTCTGATTGCAGAGCTGCAGACTCCGGGAGGCATCCTGCAGAACTTGGATGGTACCAAAATCCACCTCTCTGGGCTGCACAGAGACCACTGGGCCCTCTCCAGTACTCACCAAATAGACATCCTGCTCCAGGAAGCAGGCAGGAGAGAGGTGAAAAAAAACACCAGGGAAAGCTGACAAAGGTCAGACAGCTCTGAGGCTGCTCCTAGATTGGGGAGAGCTTCAGCTGCTACAAGCTGTCACTGTTGGAAGCCTGAACCAGAAGGCCTGGAGCAAGTGTGGGCCCTGGAGGGACCTCAGCTGAAAGCCACAAGCTGCTGCTGTCAGGGGGAAAGAAATCAGTCTGCCTAGCCTGCTGGCCCACCAGCAGCACTCCTGCCTTTGCCCTGTGCCTGCTCCCAGCCCTGCTACTCTCAGCCTTGCCCCAAACCACCCTCCCTGACTTCTGCCACTGCACAGCTGATGCTTGGGCAGCGACTTCCTGGCATGGCCTGAAGAATACAATTGCTGACAGCATTCCTGCAGCACTTTTTCTTGCCTATCTGAGACCCCACAGTGGTGTTCCCGCAGAAGGGGCACAAAGCACTGCAGCTGGAACATGGATCCCTTTGCTCCAGCACCTTCTTCCCTCATTCCAAACCCAGCCTTTGCTCCAGCAGCACTCTGGACTGTTCTTGTGTGCTCCTCACCAAGAGCCTCAAGGAAGCAGCAGCTGCTGTTGCTCCCTAACAGCAGAAGACAAGAGCCAGGGACTGGGCTGGCTCCTTCTCCCATCTGCCATGTCCCCAGGGCAATGCTGTGTTACACACTCTGACCAACACTCAAGAGGACACCTCCCTGCCTTTCCTCTAGCCCTTACCCAGTGCCATGGATCCCTAGGGCACAACTGCCCCTTGCCCTGCAAGAAGGCCTCTCCACTTCAGGTCCTAGCCAGCCCTGTGGCACAGAGCAGACATTTCCTGCAGCACTCACCAGCCAGCGCCTTGAATGCCCAAAGATGGCCACACGGGCATGAGTCTCCTGCCTTCCTGGCACCTGGGCCTCCAGTGTCAGCAGCAGCTGCACGGAGCTGTGAGGATGAATGATGCCGCAGGGCATGGGGCTGGAGTACAGCACAGTAGCATCCTTCTGGTGTTTCTGCAAGATGCAAGATCACAGCACGCGATGGGCTGAAAGGGACCTTTCAAGCTCACCCAGTCTGATCCCTGCTGTCAGCAGGGACATCTGCAACTGGAGCAGGCTGTGCTCAAGAGCCCCAAGCAGCCTGGCCTGGAACGCTTACAAGGATGGGACATCCTCTCTAGGCAGGGTCTTGCCACCCTCAGTGTACAAAAACGTCTTCCTCTTACCCAGTTTCAATCTCTCTCTTTCAGTTCAAAACATCACGTCTTGGCCCATCACAGCAGGCCCTGCTCAAAATCCCCAGCTTTAAGCACTGCAAGACCACCAGAAGCTCTCATCTGCAGGCTGAACAAGTACAACTCTCCCAGCTTGGCCTCACATCAGAGGGCTTCCAGCCCTGCCACTGTTGCTATGGCCTCCTCTGGCCCTGCTCCAACAGGTCCCTGTCTGTGCTGTCTGAGAACTCCAAGCTGGCCCCAGCACTACAGGAAGGGTCTCAGCTTCTCACAACCCTCTGAGTTCTGCTGCATGCCAGCACTCAAAGCCCAAAGCACAAACTGCTTCCCAAAGAGATGAAATTGCTGCCTGAGGTTGCTATTCAGGAAGGTTCACAGGATCACAGGATATTAGGGGTTGGAAAGGACTCAAGGAGATCATTGAGTCCAACCCCCCTGCCACAGCAGGACAACACTATCTAACACAGATAGTTTTAGATCTGTGTACTATCTAACACAGATCACAGAGGAACACATCCAGACAGGCCTTGAAAGCCTCCAGAGAAGGAGACTCCATGACCTCTCCGGGGAGCCTGTTCCAGTGCTCTGGGACCCTCACAGTAAAGAAGTTCCCCCTTGTGTTGAGGTGGAACCTCTTTTACTGCAACTTACACCCATTGCTCCTTGTCCATAGGCCAGTCCTCAGATATTTATAAACATTTATCAAATCCCCTCTCAGTCTTCTCTTTTCCAGACTAAAAAGTCCCAAGTCTCTCAGCCTCTCCTCATAAGCCATGCCCTCCAGTCCCCTCATCATCCTCCTAGCCCTCCACTGGACCCTTTCCAGCACATCCCTGTCCCTCTTCAACTGGGGAGCCCAGAACTGAACACAGTATTCAAGATAAGGTCTCATCAGGGCAGAGTAGAGGGGGAGAACAACCTCCCTTGATCTGCTGGACACACTCTTCCTAATACACCCCAGGAGCCCATTGGCCTTCTTGGCCACAAGGGCACATTGCTGTGCCATGATTAACTTCACAGTATCACAGTATCATCAGGGTTGGAAGAGACCTCATAGATCATCAAGTCCAACCCTTTACCACAGAGCTCAAGGCTAGACCACGGCACCAAGTACCACGTCCAACCTTGCCTTGAACATCCCCAGGGACGGCGACTCCACCACCTCCCCGGGCAGCCCATTCCAGTGTCCAATGACTCTCTCAGTGAAGAACTTTATCCTCACCTCAAGCCTAAATCTCAAATTGATGTAGTCAATCTGCCAGGCTTCACCATACTTGTACTTTGACCATCTCTCACCATACCATAAGGGCTTGATTCGCTTAGCCTGCTTAATAGCAGCACAAATGTCACAGTCATAGATACTTGGGTGATAGCGTCCATGGACAAGTCAATTGACCTATCACGAGCCCATTGGTATGTTCCATCTCTGCCTTGATGTACAGATGAGTCATGGGCCCACCGAGCTAAGAACAGCTCACCTCGGTGTTTCCAATCAAGGTCGATGTCAAGTTCAGAGTTGGTATCAGCTTGAGCAATCTTAGCAGCTTGGTCTGCCTTCTGGTTATGTTGATGTTCCTCAGTGGCTCTGCTCTTAGGCATGTGTGCGTCTACGTGCTGCACCTTCACTGGAATTTTCTCCAGCCGTGCATCAATGTCCTGCCATAGATCAGCACACCAAATAGGCTTTCCTTTCCTCTGCCAACCATTCTTCTTCCAGTCCTTTAGCCAACCCCATAGAGCATTGGCTACCATCCACGAGTCGGTGTAGAGGTAAAGGATAGGCCAATTCTCACGTTCAGCCACATCAAGAGCAAGTTGAACAGCTTTTACCTCAGCGAACTGACTGGATTCTCCTTCTCCATCTTTCGTTTCGGTAACTCTCCTGGTAGGACTCCAAACTGCTGACTTCCATATTCGCTTGTTCCCAACAAGACGACAGGAACCATCTGTGAACAAAGCATAGTTCTTTTCCTGATCAGAGAGATCACCACAGGGAGAAGCTTCCTCAGCACGAGTTATTTTCTCCTCTGGAGGTTTGGAACAGTCTGTGCCTTCCGGCCAGTTGGTGATCACGTCCACCAGACCAGGTCGGTCAAGATTACCCATTCGTGCTCGTTGGGTTATCAAAGCCATCCATTTAGACCAGGTGGCATCTGTGGCATGATGCGGTGATGAACCTTTGCCTTTGAACATCCAGTTAAGAACTGGCAGTCTAGGAGCTAAAAGCAATTGTGACTCAGTTCCAATCACTTCAGAAGCTGCTTTCACTCCCTCATAGGCTGCTAGAATCTCTTTCTCAGTTGCAGTGTAATTTGTCTCTGAACCTCTGTAACAACGTCCCCAGAAATCAAGTGGACGACCACGTGTCTCATTTGGAGCTCTCTGCCAAAGACTCCAAGTTGGACCATTGTCACTGGCAGCCATGTACAGAATGTTTTTAATGTTCGGACCAGATCTCACTGGTCCCAAGCCCACTGCATGGACTATTTCTTGTTTGATTTGATCAAAGGCTGCTTGTTGTTCAGGTCCCCACTCAAAATTATTTCTGTTACGAGTCACATCATGCAGAGGTTTGACAATCTGACTGAAACCAGGAATGTGTAGTCTCCAAAATCCCACCACACCAAGAAAATAAAGTGTGTCCTTCTTACTGGTGGGAACTGCCATGGTGGAGACTTTGTTGATCACATCCTGAGGAATGTAACGGCGACCATCCTGCCACCGCACTCCCAGAAACTGAATTTCTTTGGCAGGTCCTTTGACCTTGTCTCTCTTAATGGCAAAACCTGCTTGCAACAGAATGCCAATGATTTTGTTACCTTTCTCGAAGACTTCCTCAGCAGTTTGGCCCCACACAATGATGTCGTCGATGTACTGGATGTGCTCTGGAGCTTTACCTTTCTCCAGTGCATTGTGGATGACTGAATGACAGATAGTTGAGCTGTGTTTCCACCCCTGAGGCAAACGATTGAACTGATACTGGATTCCTCTCCAGGTGAATGCAAACTGAGGCCTGCACTCCTTTGCTATGGGAATAGAGAAGAAAGCATTAGCAATGTCTATGATTCCATACCATTTAGCCTCCTTCGATTACAGCTCGTACTGGAGTTCCAGCATGTCTGGCACAGCTGCACTCATGGGTGGCGTCACCTCGTTGAGGGCACGAAAGTCAACTGTCAGTCTCCAGTCGCCCGTAGGTTTACGCACAGGCCAGATGGGACTGTTGAAAGGTGAATGAGCTTTCTCGATGACAGCCTGACTCTCCAATTGACCAATCAGCTGATGAATGGGCAACAAAGAGTCATGGTTAGTTCTGTACTGCCTATGATGAACAGTTTGAGTTGCAATTGGCACTTCCAGGTCCTCTATGTCATGATGTCCCACAACTGCAGATTCATCAGAAAGTTCAGGTCTAATGGACAATTTCAATTTATCATCCTCAATCTCTACAGATGCTATTCCAAAAGCCCATTTATGACCCTTAGGATCTTTGAAACAACCTTGTCTCAAAAAGTCAATTCCCAAAATGCAAGGCGCATCAGGACCAGTTACAATAGTATGTGTCTTCCACTCTTTACCAGTTAAACTGATCTCAGCCTGTATCTTAGTTAACTCTTGAGATTCACCGGTGATTCCAAAAATAGAAATGGACTCTGTCCCTTTGCAATTTGATGGCAATAAAGTACACTGAGCACCTGTGTCAACTAAAGCCCTGTATTTCCGAACTCTCGAACTGCCAGGCCACCTAATGAATACATTCCAATAGATTCGGTTCTCTCCACTATCCCTTTCCTCCTCCTGGCTGGAGGCAGGGCACCCCTAATGCTGAACATGGCATGTAGGGTGTACACAGTGATTGGTGTTGTTGTGAGAGGAACTGCAACTGTTGGAACAATTGCAGTTGCTCTCAGGAGCTGAAGAAGTGACAGCTACTTTCCTGGCATTACTGCCTCTGTTTCTGCCACTCTGCAGATCCCTGACACTCTTTGAAAGAGCTGAAGTAGGTTTACCATCCCATTTGTTCATGTTCTCACCGTATGTGTCACGCAGAAGTATCCACAGTGACGCACGTGATTGCTGCTGTCTAGGTGGAATTTGTCTCCTGGGCTGAAATTGCCTTGCAGGAGGTGGGCGTCTGTTCCTGACTGCAGAAACATGCACCCATTCAGATGATGCAGGAATGGTATCCTTTACCAGATTGGTAATGTTTTTGAGATCCTCCTTCAGTTCTTTCATGCTCTCTTTGATGCCATCTCTAATACCATCTTTCATGACCTTTATTTCAGAAGTCATAGTTTGTATGGCACAGATTAGGCCAGAATGTGACAAGCTATCCTCTATCTGCCTGAGCTGATCAGTGAACTCACCAACAGTGAAAGATTTTCCATTATCACTCCTTGCTAGAAACTTACTGGCCAAGATGTTAGCATAGGATGAAGGAGCAAGCTTAATAAGCTTCTTCATGAGACCTGTTCCAAGAGGAATGTCATCAGGCTCATGTGTGCCATGATCTCCATAAAGCACTTCCTTCACAGCAAGCTCCTTCAGAAGCTTAATTTCCTGCTCAACAGTGTTCCACTTCTTGGCAGCCCATGGCAAATCATCTCAGGAAGGATATCTCATAGCCACAGCCAACAGAAGGCGTGTCCACAAGCTAACCCTACCAAGAGGACTTGCTAAGTATTTGTCCACTCCACTCTCCTTAGTGAGTGGTCCCAGCAACTTGGCAGACTTGTCTCCTACCTGCAGAGCATTAGCACCAATGCTACGGCATCTCACTAGCCAGCTTAAGATTGGCTCACCTGATTCCCTTGTGTATTCCTTCCTAACTTCCCTGACCTCTCTGAGTGGATCCTTGGAGCCTTGGATGTCATCTTCCACCTCCTCTTCCACCTGTTGATCTGGTGGTACTGGGCCTAACAGAACCTTCCTCATAGCATTCCTAAACTCATTGGAACCATCCTCTCTCTTGGCAGCTAACCTCACAGTGCTTCTCTCACTTGAGTATTGTTGTCTCAGCACATCTACAAGGTCTCGCAGACTAACTACCTCCTCCTCCTCTTCTCCTTGCTGCTGATCACCAGAGGTCCCCTCTCTTACATCCTCCTGCGAACCACTCTTTGTCTTAGCTTTTGCCTTAGCAGGTGCCAGAAAGGCCTGAACAGCAACAGACTTGGACGTGTCTGCTGGAGGGTTTGAATCATTAGGGGTCTGACCTGGAGGGTTTGAATCATTGGGAGTCTGACCTGGAGCATTTGAATTATTAGGGGTCTGACTTGGAGCTTGTGAGTTCAAATCTGCCTTGCTTTTAACAGGAGGATTTTGGTTCTGGTCTGCTGGCTGGGGGTTCGAATTGGCTGAGCTGGTGTCATTAGGATTTGGACTGACTGGGCTAGCGTTACCAGCATTAGTAGTATTATTATTTGCCTGTCCTCCTGGGATGCCTGCCAATCCTGACGTGTTTTGATTGTTGCTAGGAACATTCTGATTTTGGGTACCTGCCTGTCCTCCTAGGGCTCCTGTCAAACTCTGTCCGTTGTTTTTGCTATCCTTATCATTGTTTATGTTAGTGGTGGGAACACTGGCCGTGTTCCCAGCACTTGGAGAAGGAGGGGCAGAGGCTGGCAAGGGGAAAGCCGATAACTGTGTTCCCTTGTTTTGCTGTGAAAGAGACTGCTTCTGAGACACAGAATTTTTCCTAGTTCTTACAGAAGCTGGTTTTGAATTTTTCACCAATAATGCCAAAATTAATATGAATATTAAAATCATGAGGCAAATATTAAAAACTGTGAGTAGCAAAACAGTTTTACACGAGCATGTACCTAAACAAACAGTTGGAATTCCTGTCTTAGGCTGAATAACTCTCATTAGAGCCGTATTTAAAGCAGAATTTCCATTGATTGTCATATTATTGACCAGAGCTCCTGTAATATCCTTGGTAATATTCTCAGAGATATTAAAACCAGCATAACCAAGAATCAAATCACCCCAGCTCCAGAACATATCTGAAACCTTAGCTTTAGCCTTATTATAAGCCAGATCAATAAAATAAGTAACAATTTGAGCTTTTATCCAACTAAATGCCAAGAAAACAAAACCAGACCAGAGCAATGCACCAACCAAATACAATAACTGCTTGATTAGCTTCATCTTAATTCCCAGAGCTAATTTCCAATCACTCAAAAATATCTAGCCCCACGTTGGGAAAGCCAATTAAAAAAAATGTGATGGTTTGGGCTCTTACCCGCCCCCCCCACTTTTGAATTTGCCCCAGCTAACTCAGACGGACCCTGGGAATATAGATGAAGCAATTTATTTACAGCTAGCAGAATTTACAAGCAGCTATTTACAATATATACAGTTATATACAATTACATACAGAAATATACAAAAGATAAACAATACAAAAGCACAACTCCCCTCCCAGAAACCTGAGTCCCCGGGAGGGGCTCTCAAACCACCCCAACACCTCCCCCGGCCCTCTCAACCTTACCCCAGTTCTCAGGAAGAAGAGAGGTGCGGCCAAGAGGTTAGGGAGCAAAGTTAGTAGGAGCAGGGTTAATGAGATGTGACCAGGTCTGAAGGCAAAGGCAGAAGTGAGAGACAAAATGGAGAAAGTTTACTTCTTCTTCCCAGAGCTCTCAGCGAGACTGTGAGAGAAGTTGACATCAATTGTTTTCATTTCACTGCCCGTTATCTAGTTCTTTTACCAAAACATTCCAGCTTGCTTCAAACTAGCACATCCCCACATCCACCAAGCGGGTCACCTGATCATAGAAGGAGATCAGGTTAGAAAGGCAGGATCTGCCCTTCCTAAACCCATGCTGGCTGGACCTGAGCCCTTTGCCACCCCTTAGGTGCGCTCTTATCACCCCCAAGATAACCTGTTCCATCAGTTTCCCTGGCACTGAGGTCAGGCTGACAGGTCTGTAGTTCCCAGGTTCCTCCATCCGACCCTTCTTGTGGATGGGGACCATGTTGGCCATTTTCCAGTCTCCTGGGACCTCTCCGGTGAGCCAGGACTGCTGGAAAATGATGGAGAGCAGATTGGCCAGCTCAGCTGCCAGCTCTCTCAGCACCCTGGGATGGATCCCATCTGGTCCCATGGACTTGTGGGTGTCCAGGTGGCTCAGCAGGTCCTGAACTAATTCCTCATGAATTTCCAGGGGAACACACTGCTCCCCGACCCCATCCCCCAGTTCAAGAGGCCACTTGCCCTGAACTCCTCCCTCTTTACTGTTGAAAACTGAGGCGAAGAAGGCATTCAGGACCTCAGCCTTTTCTACATCATCAGTTATAGTATTCCCCTCCTGGTCCAGTAAGCAGTGGAGGCTCTTCTTGCCCTTCCTTTTAGCGTTGACAAATTTATAAAAGTGCTTTTTGTTATCTTTCACAGAAGTGGCCAGCCTAAGTTCTAGCTGGGCCTTAGCCTCTCTAATTTTTCTCCTGCATAATCTGGCTACCTCCTTAAACACGTCAGGAGAAGCCTTCCCCTCCTTCCAGAGGTGATACACCCTCTTTTTTTCCCCCAATTCCTTCAGGAGCTGTTTACTCATCCAGGCTGGTCGTCTTCCCCGCCGGCTCATCTTTCGGCACATGGGAACTGCCAGCTCCTGTGCCTTCAAGAGCTCCTGTTTAAAGTAGGTCCAACCATCCTGGACCCCTTTGTTCTCAAGGACTGCTGCCCAGGGGACTTTGGAAATAAGTTTCCTAAGCAAATTGAAGTTTGCCCTCCGAAAGTCCAAGGTGTGGGTTTTGTTGTAGTGCCTCCCTACCTCCCTGCATATTGAAAACTCCACTATCTCATGATCACTACACCCCAGGCAGCCTCCCACTGTCACATCTCCTACCAGCCCTTCACTGTTGGAGAGCAGCAGGTCAAGCTGAGCTTGACCCCTAGTAGGCTCATTTAACAGCTGGGTCATGAAGCTGTCCTCCATGCACTCTAGAAATCTCCTGGACTGCCTCCTCTCTGCTGAATTAAGTTCCCAGCAGATATCTGGCAGGTTAAAGTCACCCACAAGGACAAGATCTGATCTTGAGACAGCCTCCAGCTGTTTGTAAAATATCTCATCTGTTTCTTCATCCTGGTTAGGTGGTCTTAACAGACTCCAACCAGGATGTCAGATTTATTAGTCCTCCCTCTGATTTTAACCCACAAGCTCTCAACTCCTTCATCCCTCACCTCAAGCTCAGTGGCAAGGAGTGACTCCCTAATATACAGAGCCACCCCTCCTCCTCTTCTCCCTTGCCTATCTCTCCTGAAGAGGTTATATCCCCCCAGTATAGCACTCCAACCATGCCTGTCATCCCACCAAGTTTCTGAAATGGCAACTATATCATAGTCACCCTGGTGGACCAGGACTTCCAGTTCCTCCTGCTTGTTACCCAAGCTGCATGCATTGGTGTAGTTGCACTTCAGCTGGGCTCTCGATTCCTCAATTGTCCCTAGTTTCCTTCCCACTCTCTCCTTCTCAGAGAGAGTAATTGCCTCACCCACCCCCCTTCATATCTAGTTTAAAGCCTGCCTAATGAGCCCTGCCAACTCCATTGCCAGGACTCTCCTGCCCCTCCTAGACAATTGCACCCCATCACGATCAAGTAGGTCCGGCGCAGTAAAAGTTCCCCCGTGGTCAAAAAACCCAAAATGCCGCCGCTGGCACCATCCCTTGAGCCATTATTGATATCGTAGGTTCTGCTGTTCCTCTCTGTCTTGGTGTCATGGAGGGTAGCAAAGCCCCTTCTAGCAGGCCTTTGCTGTGCATATTGCAGTGTCTCACATTGCAAGGCCAAAGCATTGCAAAACTCAAAGCAATCTTCCAGTACCCATGAGAAATTCCTCCCTAGTGAGGATAAAAGGTAAACAATGGCTCTGTTTTGGTTAGAGGGGACCTTGGTTCTATCTACGCTGACCACCTGTCGGTGGGCCAAACTTGGGGTGGTCTTATAGGTTGTTTTTGGTAAGAATTGTCCAATTGTGCAGGTTGATTATAACTTTGTACCAATCTGTAAAAATAACGTAAAAATTGCCTGAACTGGTGAGCACACCTCTTTTGAACATTATAAAATGGTGTGTCTGCCTTGATCGGGAGCTCCGCTTGCTCGCTAGCCTGCTCTGCTCCAGCTTGCTCCAGCCTGCCTGTCAGCTCCCGCTCCAGCTCTAGCTCTCTTATTCCTCGACACGAAATCAGCAACGCCCGACTCTGAAAGGCCAGAGGCCCGCTTGGGCCCGATCCTGACAAAGGAAGGGACAACGCCCAAGCTCCAAACCCTGTTGAACTGAACTGCTTAACAGTGAGTAAACCAAAGGACTCTTTTACCTAAAGACTAGATAGCTTCTGAAGACTCAAAGAACTCTTAAAACCACAGACTCTCTTATTTACCATTTTCTGAAATGTTACTCTGCAACCTCATAAAGAATTTACGTGGGTAATCTAGTTTCGGGAGGGGAATCTCCATATTTGAGCAATAAATCACTTGATCTTTACAAGTCAGCCTCACGTGTTTTCCCCATAATTCTCCTGCAAACTACCTTCCATGACACTTGGTATCCACCAGGACCCCCAGGTCCCTCTCCACAGGGCTGCTTTCCAGCAGATCACCTCCCAGCCTGTACTGGTGCAGTTTATTATTCCTCCCCGGATGCAGGGCTCTGCACTTGTCCTTGTTGAACTTCATCTGTTCCTCTGTGCCCAGCTCTCAGTCTGTCCAGGTCTCTCTGGATGGCCACACAGCCTGCAGCTGTATCGGCCAAGCCTCCCAGCTTGGTGTCATCAGCAAACTTATTGAGCAGACTCTGTCTGTCTGTGCCCTCATCAATGTCATTGATGAAGATGTTGAACGGGACCGGCCCCAGCACTGATCCCTGGGGGACACCACTAGTCACAGCTCTCCAGCTGGGCCTGGCACCATTGATCACCACCCTCTGAACTCTATCTTGCAACCAGTTCCTAACCCACCTCACTGTTGGCTCTTCCATCCCACACTTCCTCAGCTTGCTCACTAAAATGTCATGGGAAACGGTGTCAAAGGCCTTGCTAAGGTCAAGGTAGACTACAGCCACTGGTTTCCCTGAGTCTACCAATTCAGTTACGGCAGCATAAACTGGTATCAGGTTAGTTAAGTTCCCATTCACCTGCTTCCTAATCCTGCATTTGGGTGGGTTCCTGTTCTCAGCAAACCATCAAGGGCTCACCCAAAGCCCTTCTCTCCCAGCCAAAGCCCTGGCTGACACCTGAGGGCAGCAGGTGGGTGTCATGCCAACCTGAGGCAGCAGCCCATAGCAGCCTGGCAGGTCACTGTCATTTACCAAGGTCAGCATCTGCTGGGCAGGGAATTTCAGGTATCAGTGTCCAAAGGTCACCATGGGGTTGGGCACTTGCAGAGGAGGAACCACACACCTGGGCACAGAGATGGACAAAGGGACTGAGACACTGGCAGAGGAGAGGCCTTCTTGAGCCCTCTCATGGTGCGGAAGGCAGCAGAACATATCTGCTTGGGGCAGTGGGGCTGTGAGATGCCACCAGCAGCCTGGCCTGCATCAGCAATGATGTGCCCAGCACGAGCAGGGCAGGGACTGTCCCTCTGGACTCAGCACCACTGAGGCTATACCTCAAATCTTGGCATCAGTTTTGGGGCTCTCACTCCAAGAAGGCCAATGGGGGGGCTGGAGTGAGTCCAGAGAAGGGCAACCAAGCTCCTGAAAGGTCTGCAGAACAGGGCTGGGGTGGAGCAGCTGAGGGACCTGGGATGCTTTAGCCTGGAGAAAAGGAGGCAGAGCAGAGCCCTCCTGGGTCTCTACAAGTCCCTGAAAGGAGGCTGGAGCTAGGTGGGCCTTGGGCTGTTCTCCCAAGGAATAAGTGATAGGACAGGAGAAAAGGCCCTAGGCTGTACCAGGGGAGGGTCAGTGCTCATCAGGAACAGAACTACTGTGCCCATTAAAAAAAAAGGCTCAGGGCCAGGTCTGTCCGTTCTGGGCAGAAGCTCCTCGAGATGCTGCTTTCAAACCCTGCTGTTCCCATCTCTAGCTGCACAGAGCCAGCTCATGGAGCAAGGCTTCTCCTGTGCAGCTGGAGCCAGCAAACCTCGGGCAAGGGGCTGGATGCAGGAGGAAAGAGGAGGAGCTGCCAGGGAAGTGCTGCTACCTGGCTGTGAGGGGCACTGACAACAGCTCCTGGCCCATGCCATCCACATCCACCACCAGTGCCATCTCATACCTGCCCACGCTGTTGGAACACAGAGTGACCTGCAGGGAGAGCAGAGCACCAAACACTTCAGCACTCCCACCTCTGGGCTACTTCCATTCCCATGACATGCTAAGCACAGGCAGGACTTGGCCCTAGTTCTGCTGCTGCTGCATGTGCAGAGCACAGGCTCTGGGAGCACCAAAAGCCTGCCGGCAGGAGCTGCTTGGAGCAATGCCCTTGGCAGCACCCAGGCCGTGTGTCAGACAAATACTAGCACCAGCAGAGCTATCTTCTACTCAGCACTGCAAAACAGTGAAGTGGAGTCTTCTGGGCTTGAGCCTGGGGGACAGTAGCTGCAGCTTCTGACTGCAGAGTCCAAAGGCTGTTCCTCCAGGCAAGTCCCAGAGCAGCCCAGCCAACAGCCCAGTGCTGCTGCAGGCATCTTTCCTGCCTCACACTCCAAGCCAGCAGCACTGAAGGACTCTGCCAGAGCAGGCAAGCTTCAGCTCCAGCTGCTGAAGCCCCTCAGGCCCACAGCTCCCTACCTGGACATCCACAAAGCTCAGGGAGCAGATGGTGCCCCTGCAAGGGCTGATGCTGAACTTGCAGGGCCTGAGGCACCCCTTGGCTCTCTTCCTCCAGGAGGGGCGAGAGCTGTCCAAGACCTGCACAGCGCTGGGCACATTGGGCTCTCCTGTGCCGTCCCCAGGCACACACAGGGTGAAGGCCATGGGCACCAAGGAGGTGTTGGTGAGGTGACAGGCTCTGAGGAAAGCCTAGGAGAAAGGACACAGGTCTGCAGCTCTACACCAACTCCCCCCAACTCCTGCTGCCAACAGCTTGGCATCATCCAACTGCTCCTAGGCTTTGGCTCTCTGCACTCTCAGCTACAGTTGCTGGAGAAGCCAAGACAGGGGCAGCTCTGCGCAGCAGCACCTGCCATTGCTGTGCCACAACCACGAGTGCTGCAGGCTCTGAGGTTCCATTCTGCTGCTGCACAGAGCCCTCAGGCTGTGCTCCAAGCCCAAGGCACACTCACCAAAGGAGACATCCCCAGGCAGGCAAGGGACATCAAAGTGAAGAGTGGGTCCAGTGACACAGCCTCTGTGAGGACACAGAAGAGGAGGTATTGCCATGGCTGCAAAGCACTGCAGAGCCTGTAGCCTGCACTGCTGATGCCAGGGAGCAAAGCTGCTCACCAAGCACAGAGGTCTTCGTTCAACCTCTCATCTGATAGTCAAGGTCACAGGCTCAGGGCACCCTTCCACTTGAAACCCGAATTCTTCTGTGAAGGGCCCCAGGCTGGTGGCACAGAATTGGATATGGATGACTTGGCACTCATCTGGCAAGATGAAGCCCCAACAGGGGGAAAAGCTGAAGCAGGAGCCCACAGCTGTAGTTGGAGGGACCAAGCTGAAGAAAGCATCGATGGCCCCCTTGTTGTGTAGGACCACCTGCAAGACAGGAAATGGAAAGACATGGAAAGACGTCAGCTTCCTTCCTTCCTTCCTTCCTTCCTTCCTTCCTTCCTTCCTTCCTTCCTTCCTTCCTTCCTTCCTTCCTTCCTTCCTTCCTTCCTTCCTTCCTTCCTTCCTTCCTTCCTTCCTTCCTTCCTTCCTTCCTTCCTTCCTTCCTTCCTTCCTTCCTTTCCTTCCAGGAGCCTGACTGGGGTCCTAGGCAAACATCTCACAGCTGCCAAAGGCAGCAGATGCTGCCTGCTGCTGCTACTGGGCAGAAGCCAAAGGGAACTTCTACCTTTGGGCTTTCATGCAGAGCAGCAACAACTTCATGGAATGAATCCTAGAATGGGCTGGCTTGGAAGAGACCTTCCAGATCATCCAGTTCCACGCCCCTGCCATGTGCAGGGACACCTCCCACTCCACCAGCTGCTCAAGGCCTCAGCCAACCTGGCCTTCAGCACCTCCATGGAGGGGGCATCCATTGCCTTCCTGGGCAACCTGTGCCAGCATCTCCCCACCCTCACTCTCAAGAACTTCTTCCTCATCTCCACTCTCAGTCTGCCCTCCTCAAGCTTCAAGCCATTCCCTCTCATCCTGGCACTGTAGCCCTTGTCAAAATCCCTCCCCAGTTCTCCCGGAGCCCCTTCAGCTACCAGAAAGCTGCTCTAAGCTCTCCCTGGAGCCTTCTCTTCTTCAGGCAGAACAGCTCCAGCTCTCACAGCCTGTCCCCACAGTGGGACTTCACCCTAAGCCCTGCCAGCCCCTGCCACTCACCTGATAGTGGTTGGTTGATGCAGCAAACACCTGCCCAATGTCCAGCTGCTCAAGCCTGAAGCAGAGCCAGGGCCCTCGGCCTTCTCCTCGGATGTGCAGAGGCAACCTGGCCTCATGGCCTGGGGACAGAATTCCATTGCAGTGACTTATTGAGTGCTTCAGGGAGGAAGGGACCTCTCATTCTGTGAAGGTCAGCCAGCTGCAAGCAGAGCAGGTGGCTCGGAGCCCCAAACATCCTGACCTCAAATGCTTCCAGGCATGGGGCATCTAATACTTCCCTAGGCACTCTGGGCCAGGCTCTCACCACCCTCAGGGTCAAGCACTCTACAGGTAGGAGGAGGTCAGCCAAGTTGCTTGCAGGAATCAAGGAGCAAAATTTATTGAGCCAGGGACCTCAATTCTGGGACAGTTGCCACTTTGCCAGGCCTGTGGAGCAGCTGCTACGACATGCTCCTCTGCCAAGCAGAGGCTGCAAGACTGAGGCTCTCCTGCAGGCCCAGCAGGCTCTCTTTCAGGAGCAGGTTCCTTTCTCTAAACACATAGCATTTGCCCAGATCTGCTTCCTAGAGTCCCAGAGCAGCTCAAGGACTGGGTGCAAGCAGCTCTTCTATTGCTCTGCAATGCAAAACCTCTCCTGGCACAAGTCCTGCAGATCTAGCCCTGTTGCAAAGGGAAGCACATCTCCCTCACCAGAGCAGAAGGCCCAGAGCCAGCACCTCAGCACTGCCAACTTCTGCAAGCAAGCCTCCCTTTGCCCAGCTCTGATAAGTGCAGCTGGGGGCAGGAACACGCTTTGGTGACACAGGCTCTGGGCTAGCAGGTGGCACTGGCCGAGAGGACCCGGCCCTGTTCCTGCACAAGTCAAAAGCTGTTCCCTGGCATCTGTGTCAGTTGGCTTGGAGCAGGAAGGAAAGCAACAAAGCAGCAGGCTTGCTGCTTTCAGCACCCTCCAGAACAGGAGCTGGGCTGCTGGACCTCCATGGGTCCTTGAAGGCAGGAAACCCATCAGGTTCCCCAGACGAAGCCTGGCAGTGAGCTGCCACCCTTGAGACACAGCCTGAGCAGCACTCGGCAGAGACGCAAAGGAAGGACAAGGCAGCCTGAGCCTGGCTGCAAGCACTCCCTCCCCAGTGCTGCCACAGCAAAGCCACCACCTCTGGAAGGGCAGAGATGGGCTTACTCAGGTGGCAGGGACAGCTGCTGCTACCAACAGCCTGAGCACACTGCAGGCAGGCCTCAGCAGCACAAAGCTCCTCCAGCAGCCTGCTGGGGCTCAGCTTTCCAGGGAGAGACTTCTGCTGCTGAGCACAGTGAGCCCTGAGCAACACTAGCCAGGGGAACCACAGCCTCAGAGCTGCCAGAGGACACTTACCAGGCAGGGAGAAGCACCTGCTGGACACAGCTGTACCTTGGCTGGGAACCCTGCTCACAGAAGGCCTTCCCAGCCAAAGGTTGGCAGTGCCTGGGCAGCAGAAGGAGATGCAGGGGCTGGAAGCATCTCTGGAACTCAGCTCCTACCACCTTAGGAGGCCTGTGGTGCCTCCAGGCAATGAGAACTCCTCTGGAGAGAAATGGCTTAGAGGCCACTAAAGCTCCTTTCTTCTCTGGCTCCTTGGCCTTCACAGACACCTCACAGCACAGCAAATGCTGGCAAAGCCATGGCAGGAAAACTGAGCCCTGCACTGCCTCCAATCTCCTGGCAGTGGTGAGCCAGAGCCAGCATCCAGAGCCCTGACCTTGCACACGAGACTAGCTGCAAGCCACAGGCACAGCAGGCACCTGCCCTGCTGGCCACTGACCCTTCCTAGCAACTAGAGCAGCACCAAGGGCTGGAAGCTTGCTTGTGCCTGGCCTTCAGTGTGGGGCAGAGCCGCAGCAGAAGGCAGCCCTACCTGAGATGTTGCAGCAGAGCCTGGCCTCATAGGCTCTGGCTGCCTGGGGGCTGAAGGTCACCTGGACTGCAGCTGATGACTTTGGCCACACATCTCCCTCCTACAAGAGAAGATGGCAGCAAACCATTCATCTCCAAACCTGCCACAGGCTTGCAGCCTTTCTTCAGAGCACCTAGGCAGAGCCAGCAGCAAACAGCACATGTGCTGGGCTGGGGCAGAAGAAACAGACACAGGCCGAGGTCTGAAGGGGAACCAGCTCCAGAAGGGATGCAATTCTTGCAAATCAAAAGACTGAGAAGGCTGCACGAGGCAGAAGAGAGAGCCATGGAGCAGCTCACTGCTAGTCAGCCCTAGAGAATAGGCTGGAACCTCAACAGAGCCACTCAGGAAAGTTTTCAGCTCACAGGGCTGAAAGCACTACCAGGAGAAGCAGGACTCAGCACTGTGGGCTGCCAGACTGCTGCACCTCACCCTCCTGCACCTCACCAGCTTAAGAGCAGGTTAAGCGGGGTGTGGAGACATGGTCCACCTGTTCCCAAGCAGGAGATGTGGGACACACTGCCAAAGAAGCTCTGACACACCACAGGATGTTCCCAGTGCTGCTCTGCTCCCCCTCTCTCCAACATCCCTACTGCTCTGACACGGCCTCTTGGTCGTATCCTGCAGCTGTTAGCTGCTGTGACAGTGCAGTTGTGTTGATGCTGCTGGCTCTCAGCCTTACGTAGGCTACAGGAAGAACCAGCAGGAGAAGATGATCTCCTGCCTTCACAAAAAGTTCATTCCACCTCTTTGGAAAGAAAGGAGAGATTGGCATTCCTTCAAAGTTTACACCCAGATGAGAAGGGCTCTTGCCCTGCTCAGACAGCAGCATTCTCCACCTCAGATCACGCAAAGCCTCTGAGCCAGAGCTCTGCCTGCTGGCAAGATGTGGGCTTTGGCTCACAGCAACAGAATAACAAACTCTTCCCTGTACCGAGGTGCGGCACAGCTCCAAAAGCCACTTTCAGCCTGCCAGCTTTGGGCCCAGGCTTACAGGTGACACTGGCAGGGACATTCAGAGCCGGTGGAAGCCCAGGTTCTACCAGGGGATTGCTGTTGCCATGACTCAGCTGAACTTTGCCTCTTCTCCAGAGGAGCCTTCCCTTCTTCAGGTCGCTTGGAACTGGCCATGCCCACAGCCTCTGGAAAGCCCCAGACACCACATGCAGGCTGTGTCCTTGCAGCTACCACTGCAGAGCCCTATGAAGGCTGCCAGGACACTGAGGCAGTGCCCTTCTCCTGGAGTCCCTGCAGCAGAGCTCAGCTGCCAGCAGGCTCTCGCTGGCTGACAGGACCCTGCAGCTCACAAAGGCTTTCTGCATCAAGAGCTGCAGCTCCCCCTCTAGCCCTGATGTCTTCTCCCTCAGCAGAACCAGCTGAGGGCAGGATCTGCCAAGGGACCTCCCCCGGGAAGAGAAGAATGGGGGAGCTCAGCTGTGGCTTACCAGCGGCTCGATGGTGAAGATCTCCTCGGGGCACATCAGGGAGTCTCCTTGCACCTTTGCCCTCTGCTGCTGGAAGACGCGGGAGAGCCAGGAATGGCGTCCTTGAAGAGGAGTCTGCGGCCTCTGCTCCTCGGGGGGATGTGGCCTGAGCTGCTCCTGGTCCTGCAGCCTGCAGCCCAGAGGCAAGCCCCAGCAACATGGCAGCTGCAGCACCTGCCCAGAGGCTCTCACAGAACAGCAGCAGCACAGCAAGGGGCTGACTCCAGCCAGCGGCTCCCACACCCATCCCACCAACCCTGCTTCTTCACTGCCCACTTCCGCTCCATGCTTTCAAGCTCCCCAGGAGCTGGTGAAAGCCAGCAGGCTCCAGAGAGCCTTCTGGCTCCAAGCCAGTGGCCACAGCTGAGGGAGACTCCAGCAACAACTTCAGAGGGCTTTTCCTCCCCTACAGCTGCTGAGGGCTGCTCTCTCGAACAGCCTGAGCTTGCACAGCAGCCCACCCACTGGGCAAGGAGAACCAGAGCAGGGAGAACCTGGGGCTGCCCTTCAGGGCCTGCCTGATCCAACCCCGCTGAGCTTCACTTGCTCAGAAGCCCCTCAAGAGCACTCCAGCTGAAGGCACTTTCCTGACCAGCTGTGGCACCAGGCTAACTCCAGATCCCTCCCTGCACCCAAGGCTGAAAAGTCACCTAAGGCTTCCCCACACCACCCAGGCTTTCAAGTGTGGCTTCCTGGGCTCCAGCTGTTCCTCTGCTGCCTGAGGTGGCAACTGCAAAGCTTCACTCAAGACAGCCTTTGCAGAACCTGCCCCATCTCTCACCACCACAAACCCCAGCACACTTCCAAGGCCTGTGCTGCTCCACTTTCCCTGCACAACCCTCCATCTTCCAGCTCAGCTCAGCCTCTAAGGAAGGCTACAAAGAGCTCCTGCTCCTGAAAACTGGGGCAGCACCAGGCACTTAACAGCCTGCAAAAGGATAGCTTCAACCCTCTGGGCTTCTGAACCACTCTGCCCTGCACAGGACTGCCACAAGAGCCTGCCAGCTTATGGCAGCTGCAGCAACAGCAGAAGCTGCAGTGAAGAGCAGCAGAGTTGTGCTGCCTGCAGCTGTGCTCAGGGCTGCTACTCAGTGGTGTCCAGCACTGAGTTTTGCCTCAGCCTCTTGAACTCTCTGGAGCCCAGAGACCTCTGCACCTTAGTGCTTGGTGGCTCCCATAAAGGCAGTTTGCTCTCTAAGGAGATTCAGGCCCTGCAGTTCCTCTCCAAAACACCATCCTCAGCTGGGTGTGGATGCAGCTGGAAAGAGAAGGGCTGAGCTCCAGGGACTTTGGAACCCAGGGATCTAGGCCTTGATGCTGGGGAGGCTTTACTGGCGTCAACCATCACGAAGCACCAAGGGCCCTCAAGGCCACACTTGAGCATCACCCTTGGGCAGGGATCTTCCTCAAGTGCAGCTTTTCAACCAACCTCTGCTTCTGCTGCTCCTCCTCCTGACAAGCAGAAGCCTTCCACTGGAAGTGAGCTATCATGTCACTGTCATTGTGGATGAGCCAGGTCCTGCAGGTGCACAGTGACAGGTAGGTCTTCTCCATGGTCAAGGAGCTCCTGTCCAGCCTGATGTCCACATCCACAGCTGTACCACGCAGGATGCTGTGAATAGCTTTTCCTGGAACAAAGCACAGGGCAGTCTTTGCTCATCTCACTTCCAAGCCAGAGGAGCATTTGGATCACTTTTACACACTCCAGACAGCTCCAGTGCTCCCTGCAGGGCTGAAGCACCACAGCAGCACCTAGATGAGGACATCAGGCTGCACAGGAGGCAAGGGCAGGGACAGGGACAACTCAAAGCTCTCCTTCAGAACGCACCCCCTGAGGACACCCATGAGACAGGGGCTGCTTCAGCATCGCCAGAGTCTTCTGCTGAACCAAGGCTGGCAGAAGCATTTGCAGGTCACGCCTTCACTCCCTACACGCTCCTCAAGGGACTGATGAGGCTGACACTTCTCCTGAGGCCTCAGCTTGGCTCCTACCCCAGGATGAATGTGACACCTATCCAAGCACCTCCTGCCTGAGCCCAAGAGCTTTTTGGTCCTAAAACTGTGAGGTGTGGGATGGAGATGGGGAGAGGACAGTGCTTGGAGGAAGAAAAAGGCTCTGTGGCAAGGCAAAGGAGGAGTAGAGCACAGGACAAAGGTGTGCAAGAGGCCATGAGCACCACAGAGTCTGTCAGGTAGGTCACTGGCTGGGAACCAAACCTCACCCACTGGAGCAGGCAACCAAGGTTCCTCCGGGTTCCTCTTGTCTCCACTCATCAACTCCCAGTTAAACAAGAGCCCAAAAATCTCCTTCCAATTGCAGGGGATGCACTTGAAGAGCCCTTGAACACCAGCTGCTGCTCACCCTTCTTGCAGGGAAAGCTGGGGCAGAGGAGGTGCACCCGGAGCGGGCCTTCAGGTGCTTGGAACAAGTGGCAATGATGGGAGATGACAGTAGGAGCACACTGGCTAGAGAACAGCCTGTTGACACCAAGGGCTCCCAGGGACAGACCAGCACGCAGCCACCCAGCACATACAGAGCAGAGGGAAGCTCAGTCTCAGCCCCCAAGCTGCTCCCTTCCAAGCACCACAACGTGGAGAGGCTTGGAAAGGAAAGGCTTGAGGAGCAGCAGCAGAGGCAGCTGAAGAGGACTGTTGGCAGGGACATAGCTGCAGTCACACAGTGCTCACCACTGACCTGTGTCCCAGCGCAGGCTCAGGGAACCACAGTGAACCCTGCGCTGCAGCGGCAGGAAATCCACAGTCACCTGCACGACCTCACCTGCCCCAAGGGCTCCCGCAGAGGGAGCACCACAGAAGGAGCTGCAACAGAGAGAGAGACACAGTGGAGCTGCTGCAGGGCTCTGCCATCACAGGCCCTGCCTGCAGGCCACCACCCTTCAGCTGCCCTCTGCAAGCAGGGAGCAGACAACCCACAGGCAGCAGAATAAGAGAGCCGTTGGGGCTGCAGGAGACCTTTCAGGTCAAGGCCAACCATGGTCCCACTGTCAGCTCATCACTAGACCATGGCCCTCTGCACCACACTGACCCCTCCAGGAATGGCAACTTCAGCATTGCCCCAGGTACCCTGGACTAGGCCTTGACAACCCCCAGGGGGAAGAAAGTCTTTCTCATAGCCCAACCCAAACCTTCCCTACACAACCTGAGGTGGCTTCCTCTTGGCCTAGCACTTCTTCCTTGGCAGAAGAGACCAACCTCTCCCTGGTCCCAGGCTCCTTTCAGGGAGCTGAAGACACACAAAACTCTTTACCAGCTTTGCTCTCCTTCCTGGACCCACTCTAGAATCTCAAGCTCCTCCTTGTAGTGAGTGGGTCAAAAATGAACCCAGTACTCAGGATGTGGCCTCACTAGTGCCCACTATAGGGGGCCAATCCCTGTCCTGCTCCCATTGACCACACCATTGCTGACCAAGGCCAAGATGCTGGTGGCTTTCTGAGCCACCTGGGCACACCCTGGCTCATCCTCAGCCTCCGCTGACCAGCACCTCAGGTCTTTGCTTGGCATCTTTCCAGCCACTCTTCTCCCAGCCTGGAGTGATGCAGGGGGTTGTGACCCAGCTACTGGACCTGCCACTTGGCCTTGTTGAACCTCATCCCACTGGCTTGGCCTTTGATCCAGTGTGGCCAGCTCCCTCTGTAGGTTAACAAGCAGATCAATACTCTTGCCCAGCCTGGGCTTTGCTGCAGACTGACTGAGGGAGCCTCAGTGTCCTAAGAAAGATGTTCAAGACAATTGGCCCCAGCACTGAACCTTGACAGCACCATTGGTGACCAGACCCCAAGTGGACTTAGCTTCATTCACTGCAGAAAGCAGAGAAATAAACAAGCCCATGGGCTCAGAAAGAGAGCTCCTGACTCAGTGCTGAGAGACTCAGCCCTCAGAAGGCCCCAGAATGGAAAAGGACATCATGGCCCCCAGAGTCCAGCTGCTGGCAATGCCATCAGAGCAGGGCTGCTGAAGGGTACAGGATTGGCAGGAGCTCTTTGCACTCACAACTTCCCCCCGCAGCTCCCTGATACCTCCCCTCAAGAGCTGCCAATGTCAAGGCAGCTCCCAGCCTGGTGAGATGCCAGTTCAGAGAGCAGGCAGGGCCAGGCCAAGCTGCTGAGCTCTCACTTCTGGGTGCTGATGCTGTACTGAGCCTCCTGCTTGCTCACGTTGCGCAGCAGCAGAGTCCTCTGGGTGCTGTGCTTGACTGGGCAGACGCAAAAGTCCAGCTGCTGGGGAAGTCCAGCACAGCCTGGGCACCCACAGCTCTGATAGGCACAATGAACTGATCCCTCTCACTGACGCAGAGCAGCTGCTGGCAATAATCCTGCGGAGACGGCAACAGCTTCATCAGGCTGCAGTCGGTGTCAGCCCCAGGGCAGAAGGAGAGCTGCTGGCGGGCATGGGTGCGGCTGCCCGGAGGACCCTTCTCTCCAGCAGCACGACTGGCATGGGGCAGGGAAGGCACAGAGCAGAGCCCACCCCTCTGCCCCACCTGCTCCCACAGCAGGCCAGCAGCACCAGACCAGATTCTCTGACTTGGACGCTGAGGCAGCACAATCGAGTGACTCCAGCCCAGGGCTGACAGCCCCTCAGAGCCACTGCAGCCTGGCAAAGGCACCACTGAGAGCCCAGCTGTGCCACAGCACCAGCTCCAGCCCCAGCAACGCATGCACCTCCTGCAAGCTTGGCAGGGGATGTTCAGGCACAGTTCCAGCAGCACTGGCTCTCCGGGGAGCTGCTGGAACGGGACAGAGGCCTGGGCTGAAAAACAAGGGGAGTGCAGGCTCCCTGTGTGCTGCCCACCCCTTCCCACAGCATGGCAGGGACAGGGCTGTGACATGCCTCTGGGCTCCTCACTTCAAGACAGACACTGAGGGGCTGGAATGGGAGCAGAGCAATGCAGCTGCTGAAGGGCTTGGAGAAGAGCTCTGTTGAGGAATGACTGAGGAAGTCAGCCTGTAGAAAAGGAGGCTGGGGTCGGGGAGGAGCCCTTCTGGCTCTCTACAAGTCACTGAAAGGAGGTTGCAGCCAGGAGGGTTGGTCTCTCCTCCCAGAGAACAGGAGGAAACAACTTCAAGTTGCTCCAAGGAGGTTTAGGTTGGACATGAGGAACATGAAGGCCTGGCCCAGGCTGCCCAGGGCAGTGGAGGATTCCCAGTGCCTGGAGGGGTTTCAAAGCTATGCAGATGTAGAGCAAGGTTTAGTGGAGACCTAGCAGTGCTGGCTTAACAGCTGGACTTGATCCTAAAGGTCTCTTGCAACCAAACCAATTCCATGACTCTGGAAATACCCCACGCTTTGTGCTGACCCTTGTGAGACAGCCCCCCCATTCTGCAGAGGAACACAGGCCTGGCTGGGACCAGCTACAACGACATCTGTGTAGTGCTGGAGCACTGGGGCCAGGCTGCCCAGGGAGCTTCACAGAGCCACTGGGCAGTAAGGCTTGGAAGGCAGCTCTGGAGATCATCCAGTCCAAACTCCCTCATAATGTAGCTGTGCCTCTCCTATAAGGAACCTCCTAAGCCACCTAGGCAAGCTGTTGCGAGTGCACTTGCCTCAGCAGGGGGGCTAGGCTGGATGACCTCCAGAGCTGCCCTCCAATCCCACCATGCCATGACTGATAACCAGCAAGCATGAAAAGTGATGGCTTCAGAGGTCAGCTTCTCCCCTCTCACTGCTGTGGCCATGCAGAAGCTGGAGCCAGTTGGCAGAGGTTGTGCTCCACACTCTGATCAGGTCCATTTGGGCTCCTCCAAACAACAGCTCACTTCTGAACAGACTTCTGTGTTCCGAATTCCTGCAGCAAACCCACGATGAGGCAGCCATGGACAGATCCTAGAAACCAAGACTTTGAGAGGCTGCCCCAGCACAGGCCCTCAGCCCTGAAGCCAACACATGGCACAGGAGCTGTCCTAGCAAGGAAAAACAGCCTGCAACACCCAAGTGCCTCCTGTCCAGGAGCACAGCACCTTCAATGTGGGAAAGGCTTTCTCCCAGACTGAGGCCCAGAGCAACCCCACTGAAACCAGGACAGCTCCTAAAAACCCACCCCAGCTGCCCTCTTCTGCACCCAGCGCTGCAGTTGTACCTTCCACTGAAGGCAGCAACCTCTGGAGACCTCCAGCCTCACCTTGTTCTCCTCAGGGCTGAAATGGATGCGGTAAGCAGCAGCCTTGCCAGGCACTACTTTCTAGTACACATCCTTGGGGCCAACCAGCTGGAAGTAAGGAGAGCTCTCCAGGGTGACCTTCAGCTGCTGAGGAACCTGCAGCAAAGACAGAAACCAGGATTGTGCCACTGTCGGTGGAGTGCTATGGGTACAATGACTCTTTGTTCACCAATATGGTTAGATGGTCATAATCCACTTTATTTCCGTGATACAGTGACTTATATGCATTCTAGCAAGAGGCGTGCTCCACCAAGATTGGTTACAACCAGAGGGTACAGGGTTACTTGTAAGGCATAGATAGGTCAGCATACCATAACAATCTAAGGGTCAGTCCTCCAGACCACCTACTCCAGCCCCCTTGGCTATCTAACTCTGCCCACTGCAGCTGTGTGTGGGGTGCTCACTTGTTTACAGTTTGATTTCCTGGGCTAGCAGTGTCCCAAGGCTGTTTCTCAGCACAGTTGCTCATATTTATCATTTCTGTGTCCTCTGTTAACAAGAATTCTCCAACGTGCCACCTGTGGAACTGTGAGGAGAGGAAATCTGACCCTGCCCGCCTGCCATTCTGCCCTTCCAAAGCACTCTCATCTCTGCAGAGACATGCACACAGGACAAGGGTGTAGTCAAGTTCCTGCCACCTGGGCAAAAGAGGTCTAGGGCAGAGGCTGCAGGCCAAAGCCCCGCTGGGAAGGTGTGATGGTTTGGGGGTTACCCCGCCCCCCCACACTTTGTATTTGCCCCAGCTAACTCAGACGGACCCTGGGAATATAGATGAAGCAATTTATTTACAGCTAGCAGAATTTACAAGCAGCTATTTACAATATATACAGTTAATACAATTATATACAGAAATATACAAAGGATAAACAATACAAAAGCACAACTCCCCTCCCAGAAACCTGAGTCCCAGGAGGGGCTCTCAAACCACCCCAACACCTCCCCCAGCCCCTCTCAACCTTACCCCAGTTCTCAGGAAGAATAGAGGTGCAGCCAAGAGGTTAGGGAGCAGGGTTAGTAGGAGCAGGGTTAATGAGATGTGACCAGGTCCAAGGCAAAAGCAAGAGTGAGAGACAAAATGGAGAATAAGACTTTCTTCTTCCCAGAGTTCTCAGCGAGACTGTGAGAGAAGTTGACATCAATTGTTTTTCATTTCACTGCCTGTTATCTAGTTCTGTTACCAAAACACTCCAGCTTGCTTCAAACTAGCACAATCCACCCCTGTCTACTTCGCTCAGAGTATCGCTGAGAATTATCCAATCTAATCTAAACCAATATTTACACTAAAACAATATATACAATTCAGTTCACACTTCAATCAGATGTAGGTGATTCAAAAGCTCAGAACAGGGACTCCCAGGTGATGTTGGGTTCGTGCTCACATACTGTAGATGCTATCATAGATTCTCTCAGTGTTGGGCGCCGATGTTACCTAGAACAGAAAAACTCCTAACAGCTTGAATTTAAACTCTCTCAGCTAAGGTTAAATTTCTCTGTGGAATACACTGGATTTCACCATTCTCCTGCATTACCCAGTATGTATGACCAGGACCTTCAGCAGAAACCACCCCTCGGACAGGTTTCCCTTCACCCGAAGGAGAAAATACCCAAACAGTTTTCCCTAACAGATTCTTCTCACGTACAACAGGAACTTTATCACCGTCTACTGTTTGGACCAAATCTGATTGTGCAGGTCCTGCTCTGTTTACTGAACCTCTACTATTTACCAACCAGGTAGCTTCTGCTAAATGTTTGTCCCAGTTTTTCAGAGTTCCACCCCCCATGGCTTTTAGGGTGGTTTTCAGCAAACCATTGTAGCGCTCAATCTTCCCTGAAGCTGGTGCATAGTAGGGTATGTGATAGATCCATTCAATACCATGCTCTTTGGCCCAGTTTTTCACAAGATTATTCTTGAAATGAGTACCATTGTCTGACTCAATTCTCTCTGGAGTTCCATGTCTCCACAAGATTTGTCTCTCCAAACCAACAATAGTGTTACGTGCAGTAGCATGTGGAACTGGATAGGTTTCCAACCATCCAGTGCTGGCTTCTACCATCGTCAGCACATACTGCTTGCCAGAACGAGATCGAGGTAAAGTGATGTAGTCAATCTGCCAGGCTTCTCCATACTTGTACTTTGACCATCTCTCACCATACCATAAGGGCTTGATTCGCTTAGCTTGCTTAATAGCAGCACAAATGTCACAGTCATAGATGACTTGGGTGATAGCGTCCATGGACAAGTCAATTGACCTATCGCGAGCCCATCGGTATGTTCCATCTCTGCCTTGATGTCCAGATGAGTCATGGGCCCACCGAGCTAAGAACAACTCACCTCGGTGTTTCCAATCAAGGTCAATGTCAAGATCAGAGTTGGTATCAACTTGAGCAATCTTAGCAGCTTGATCTGCCTTCTGGTTATGTTGATGTTCCTCAGTGGCTCTGCTCTTAGGCATGTGTGCATCTACGTGCCGCACCTTCACTGGAGTTTTCTCCAGCCGTGCATCAATGTCCTGCCATAGATCAGCACACCAAATAGGCTTTCCTTTCCTCTGCCAACCATTCTTCTTCCAGTCCTTTAGCCAACCCCATAGAGCATTGGCTACCATCCACGAGTCGGTTGTAGAGGTAAAGGATAGGCAATTCTCACGTTCAGCCACATCAAGAGCAAGTTGAACAGCTTTTACCTCAGCGAACTGACTGGATTCTCCTTCGCCATCTTTCGTTTCAGTAACTCTCCTGGTTGGACTCCAAACCGCTGACTTCCATATTCGCTTGTTCCCAACAAGACGACAGGAACCGTCTGTGAACAAAGCATAGTTCTTTTCCTGATCAGAGAGATCACCATAGGGAGGAGCTTCCTCAGCACGAGATATTTTCTCCTCTGGAGGTTTGGAACAGTCTGTGCCTTCCGGCCAGTTGGTGATCACCTCTACCAGACCAGGTCGGTCAAGATTACCCATTCGTGCTCGTTGGGTTATCAAAGCCATCCATTTAGACCAGGTTGCATCTGTGGCATGATGAGGTGATGAACCTTTGCCTTTGAACATCCAGTTAAGAACTGGCAGTCTAGGAGCTAAAAGTAATTGTGACTCAGTTCCAATCACTTCAGAAGCTGCTTTCACTCCCTCATAGGCTGCTAGGATCTCTTTCTCAGTTGCAGTGTAATTTGTCTCTGAATCTCTGTAACAACGTCCCCAGAAACCAAGTGGACGACCACGTGTCTCATTTGGAGCTCTCTGCCAAAGACTCCAAGTTGGACCATTGTCCACTGGCTAGCCCGTTGTACAGAATGTTTTTAATGTCCGGACCAGATCTCACAGGTCCTAAGCCCACTGCATGGACTATTTCTCGTTTGATTTGATCAAAGGCTGCTTGTTGTTCAGGTCCCCACTCAAAATTGTTTCTCTTACGAGTCACATCATGCAGAGGTTTGACAATCTGACTGAAACCAGGAATGTGTAGTCTCCAAAATCCCACCAAACCAAGAAAAGAAAGTGTGTCCTTCTTACTGGTGGGAACTGCCATGGTAGAGACTTTGTTGATCACATCCTGAGGGATGTAACGGCGACCATCCTGCCACCGCACTCCCAGAAACTGAATTTCTCTGGCAGGTCCTTTGACCTTGTCTCTCTTAATGGCAAAACCTGCTTGCAACAGAATGTCAATGATTTTGTTACCTTTCTCGAAGACTTCCTCAGCAGTTTGGCCCCACACAATGATGTCGTCGATGTATTGGATGTGCTCTGGAGCTTTACCTTTCTCCAGTGCATTGTGGATGACTGAGTGACAGATGGTTGAGCTGTGTTTCCACCCCTGAGGCAAACGATTGAACTGGTACTGGATTCCTCTCCAGGTGAATGCAAACTGAGGCCTGCACTCTTTTGCTATGGGAATAGAGAAGAAAGCATTAGCAATGTCAATGGTTGCATACCACTTAGCCTCCTTCGATTCCAGCTCGTACTGGAGCTCCAGCATGTCCGGCACAGCTGCACTCATGGGTGGCGTCACCTCGTTGAGGGCACGAAAGTCAACTGTCAGTCTCCAGTCGCCCGTAGGTTTGCGCACAGGCCAGATGGGACTGTTGAAAGGTGAATGAGCTTTCTCGATGACAGCCTGACTCTCCAATTGACGAATCAGCTGATGAATGGGCAACAAAGAGTCACGGTTAGTTCTGTACTGCCTATGATGAACAGTTTGAGTTGCAATTGGCACTTCCAGGTCCTCTATGTCATGATGTCCCACAACTGCAGATTCATCAGAAAGTTCAGGCCTATGGACAATTTCAATTTATCATCCTCAATCTCTACAGATGCTATTCCAAAAGCCCATTTATGACCCTTAGGATCTTTGAAACAACCTTGTCTCAAAAAGTCAATTCCCAAATGCAAGGCGCATCAGGACCAGTTACAATAGTATGTGTCTTCCACTCTTTACCAGTTAAACTGATCTCAGCCTGTATCTTAGTTAACTCTTGAGATCCACCAGTGATTCCAAAGATAGAAATGGACTCTGTCCCTTTGCAATTAGATGGCAATAAAGTACACTGAGCACCTGTGTCAACTAAAGCCCTGTATTTCCGAACTCTTGAACTGCCAGGCCACCTAATGAATACATTCCAATAGATTCGGTTTTCTCCACTATCCCTTTCCTCCTCCTGGCTGGAGGCAGGGCACCCCTAATGCTGAACATGGCATGTAGGGTGTACACAGTGATTGGTGTTGTTGCGAGAGGAACTGCAACTGTTGGAACAATTGCAGTTGCTCTCGGGAGCTGAAGAAGTGACAGCTACTTTCCTGGCATTGCTGCCTCTGTTTCTGCCACTCTGCAGTTCCTTGACCCTCTTTGAAAGAGCTGAAGTAGGTTTACCATCCCATTTGTTCATGTTCTCACCGTATGTGTCACGCAGAAGTATCCACAGTGACGCACGTGATTGCTGCTGTCTGGGTGGAATTTGTCTCCTCCTGGGCTGGAATTGCCTTGCAGGAGGTGGGCGTCTGTTCCTGACTGCAGAAACATGCACCCATTCAGATGATGCAGGAACGGTATCCTTTACCAGATTGGTAATGTTTTTAAGATCCTCCTTCAGTTCTTTCATGCTCTCTTTAATGCCATCTCTAATACCATCTTTAAGCTCTGTAGTCATAGTCTTTATGGCACAGATTATACCAGAATGTGACAAGCTATCCTCTATCTGCCTGAGCTGATCAGTGAATTCACCAACAGTGAAAGATCTTCCATTATCACTCCTTGCTAGAAATTTACTGGCCAAGATGTTAGCATAGGATGAAGGAGCAAGCTTAATCAGCTTCTTCATGAGACCTGTCCCCAAAGGAATATCGTCAGGCTCATGAGTGCCATGATCTCCATAAAGCACTTCCTTCACAGCAAACTCCTTCAGAAGCTTAATTCCCTGCTCAATGGTGTTCCACTTCTTGGCAGCCCATGGCAAATCATCTCGGGAAGGATATCTCATAGCCACAGCCAACAGAAGGCGTGTCCACAAGCTAACCCTACCAAGAGGACTTGCTAGGTGTTTGTCCACTCCACTCTCCTTAGTGAGTGGTCCCAGCTGCTTGGCAGACTTGTCTCCTACCTGCAGGGCATTAGCACCAATGCCACGGCATCTCACTAGCCAGCTTAGGATTGGCTCACCTGATTCCCTTGTGTATTCCTTCCTAACTTCCCTGACCTCTCTGAGTGGATCCTTGGAGCCTTGGATGTCATCTTCCTCCTCTTCCTCCTGTTGTTCTGGTGGTGCCGGGCCTAACACAATCTTCCTCATAGCATTCCTAAACTCATGGGAACCATCCTCTCTCTTGGCAGCTAACCTCACAGCACTCCTCTCACTTGAGTATTGTTGTCTCAGCACATCTACAAGGTCTCGCAGACTAACTGCCTCCTCTTCCTCCTCTTGCTGCTGATCACCAGATGTCCCCTGTCTTACATCCTCCTGTGAACCACTCTTTGTCTTAGCTTTTGCCTTAGCAGGTGCCAGAAGGGCCTGAGCAGCAACAGACTTGGATGTGTCTGCTGGAGGATTTGAATCTTTAGGAGTCTGACTTGGAGGGTTTGAATCCTTAGGGGTCTGACCTGGAGCTTGTGAGTTCAAATCTGCCTTACTTTTAACAGGAGGATTTTGGTTCTGGTCTGCTGGCTGGGGGTTCGAATTGGCTGAGCTGGTGTCATTAGGATTTGGACTGACTGGGCTAGCGTTACTAGCATTAGTAGTATTATTAACATTAGTGGGATTATTTGCCTGTCCTCCTGGGATGCCTGCCAACCCTGAGGTGTTATCATTTTTGCTGGGAACATTCTGATTTTGGGTACCTGCCTGTGCTCCTGAGGCTCCTGCTAAACTCTGTGGCTTGTTTTGGTTATCCTTATCATTGTTTACGTTAGTGGCGGGAACGCTGGCTGTGTTCCCAGCACTTGGAGAGGAGGGGGCAGAGGCTGGCAAGGGGGGAAGCCGATAACTGTGTTCCCTTGTTTTGCTGTGAAAGAGACTGCTTCTGAGACACAGAATTTTTCCTAGCTCTTACAGAAGCTGGTTTTGAATTTTTTCACAATAATGCCAAAATTAATATGAATATTAAAATCATGAGGCAAATATTAAAAACTGTGAGAAGAAAAACAGTTTTACAAGAGCATGTACCTATACAAACAGTTGGAATTCCTGTCTTAGGCTGAATAACTCTCATTAGAGCCATATTTAAAGCAGAATTTCCATTGATTGTCACATTATTGACCAGAGCTCCTGTAATGTCCTTGGTAATATTCTCAGAGATATTAAAACCAGCATAACCAAGAATAAAATCACCCCAGCTCCAGAACATATCTGAAACCTTAGCTTTAGCCTTATTATAAGCCAGATCAATGAAATAAGCAACAATTTGAGCTTTTATCCAATTAAATGCCAAGTAAACAAAACCAGACCAGAGCAATGCACCAACCAAATACAATAGCTGCTTGATTAGCTTCATCTTAATTCCCAGAGCTAATTTCCACTCACTGAAATATCTAGCCCCACGTTGGGAAAGCCAATTAAAAATGTGATGGTTTGGGGGTTACCCCGCCCCCCCACACTTTTGAATTTGCCCCAGCTAACTCAGACGGACCCTGGGAATATAGATGAAGCAATTTATTTACAGCTAGCAGAATTTACAAGCAGCTATTTACAATATATACAGTTATATACAATTATATACAGAAATATACAAAGGATAAACAATACAAAAGCACAACTCCCCTCCCAGAAACCTGAGGTCCCCAGGAGGGGCTCTCAAACCACCCCAACACCTCCCCCCGGCCCTCTCAACCTTACCCCAGTTCTCAGGAAGAATAGAGGTGCAGCCAAGAGGTTAGGGAGCAAGGGTTAGTAGGAGCAGGGTTAATGAGATGTGACCAGGTCCAAGGCAAAAGCAAGAGTGAGAGACAAAATGGAGAATAAGACTTTCTTCTTCCCAGAGTTCTCAGCGAGACTGTGAGAGAAGTTGACATCAATTGTTTTTCATTTCACTGCCTGTTATCTAGTTCTGTTACCAAAACACTCCAGCTTGCTTCAAACTAGCACAGAAGGAGAGCCTGAGGAAAGCAAAGCAGAGCCCTGTGAAAGGAGAAACTGAGATACACTTTCATGAGGAAAGGGGATGCTGCAGCCCAGAGTGTCTGCAGCCAGTGTTCAACACACAAGTGCTGTCCCATGGGCATCCTTCCAACGTTCCCAAGCTAAGCACTAGAGCAGGAATGGCTCCCTTCTCTCCAGGAGTCATTGAGAGGGACCACACCCAAGGCCTTTTCTCTCCAACCACAGCCCTGCCAAAGCCACTTCTCTCAGGACACACTTGGACTTCTCTTGCTCTTCCCCCACAGATTTGGCTCTTCTTCTTTCCCCCAAGAGGCAGGTTTGGCCAGGGGCTTCCTGCCCCTGCTCTCGTGCTGCCTGCTTCTGCCTTCCCACCTGTTTTACTCTTCCCTACACAGCCTGCTCTCCACTGCACAGCAGCAGCTTTCAGGGCACCTTCCTTTTGCTGCCCCTTCTCTGCCTCCAGCACACTGCCTGCTGTGTGGCAAGAGAACCCCCTTGGGGCACAGTGCTCTCTCCTAGAGAACTTCCCAACTCAGCTCCTCTCCCCCCCGTCTCTTCCCACCAGCTTGCTCTGGGCACCTGCCTCACTCCAGCAAATACTTCCCCAGCTGAAGCTCAAAAGGTCTCCACTTTTCCTCTTTACACAATAACAAAATTGCTAAGCTTTGGCAGCAGCTCCCTCTTTAGCTTTCTTAGGAAATCTCAACATTAGCACTATTTTTTTTTTTCAAAGGACACTGGAGACCTTCAAGAGGACATCACTCTGTATCTGCTGTGCTCCCCCAAAGGGAATGCAGAGAGTCAGAACAATGCCAGCAGGACTGAATCAAGCTTAACAGGAGCCACAAGTAGCACCTAAAGGCCTCCCCCTGATTCTGCTGCATCAGGCTATTCCACTGCTCTTTCAAAACAGCTCTCCTGGAGCTTTAGTGCCACTTTTTAGGACTTATTCCAGCATCAAGCGCAGAAGACAAGCCCTGAGCTTTGTCAGGGAGTTGCAGAGCAGCTAAGCAGGCTGTGACAGGCAGAGATGCCCTCCCAGAAACCAAAACTAACCAAGGAGACATCAAGATGTGCTGCACACTCAAGGCAGAGCACGAGAAGGAAGAGCAGTTGCAAAGCCCTCAGCATTCCCAGCAGCCCAGGGCTGTCAATGGCAAGGATGCTGTCCAGAAAAGCTCCTCTGGCTGAGATGCCACCAAAACATAGTCAGAGACAGAGACGGTGCCCAGAAGTGGCACATTTCCAGCCCCCTGCAGAAAGCAAGGCTTAAAGCTGCGCCTTGCAGCACTCACCCTGCCCTTGTTCCGCAGCACCAGCAGTGCTTCATAGACCTCGTGGGGGACGTAGTTCCAAAAGACCACCTCTGCTGGGTAAGGCTCAAATGAGCCCTGGTCCAGGGCAGCTGGGATGAGCTGCAGCTGCAGAGAGAGCAGGGAAAGCTTCAGCCGCTGGCAGCTGCACTCATCAGCCAAAGCCCTACGCTGCTCTCCAGCCAAGTGCAATCACTTGGGGAATCCATCTGCCCAGCTCAGCCTGGGCAAGCAGAAGCTTCCCCTCCTGCCTGCATCAAAAGCACCTAGGCTGTGCTGAGAAGGCTCATTCTGAGCAGCTCTTTTGCTGTTTCTCCAGCTTCCCTCTCCAAAATGCCAGGCAAAGCCCTGTGCTCTTGTGCTCACACAGCCCCAGAGCACTCCTTGACAGTGCTGGCAGCACTTGTGGAGCAGCTGAAACCCAAGAACTGAGGAGAGGCTCAAAGGGAAACAATCTAGGGATGAGCTTTGCTCTGAGGCAGAGTCCCAGGCATACCCATCCCTACAATGCTTTTGGGATCTAAAGCCTAGACACTGCCAGGGAGAGAACAGCAGCAGAGAAGCTAAGGCAGGACAAAGAGAGGTGAGTGCTGGCTGGGGAGAAGTTTCAGCTCCTTTCTCAGCAGCACTGGGTGGCTGCTCTTCCCAGGAGCTTTCAGTGGCTCTTTGATCCTACTCTGGTGCCGCTCCTCTGTTCAATTTCAATGCAGAAGCAGCCTGGCAGTGCACACAAGCAGCAAATGCTGGCAGAGCAGAGGCATTGTTAGGAGAAAATTCCTCTCTGCTTTGCCTCCCCTCTTCCAGATGTGCTGCTCCCACTCCGCAGACCCAGGCAGCTCTCCTGCTTCTCCACACAAGCCAAGGCCAGGCTGAAGCCAGCAGCTGCAGCATGTTGCCAGTCCTCTGTGTGCTCAGCTGAGGGCTTCTCAACCTCCTGGGCTAGCCAGGGCAACTCTAAACCAATCTGGCACAGGTCTGCTGATGGCAGTTTCTGCTCAGCAGCCTCCCTTTGGGCTGTGTGCTCCAGCCAACAGCTCTGGTAGAAAAGCAGCCTTAGACAGATGTGCAGCAAACACTGATCCATACAAAGCACAGCCACGGGCTAAGGCCCCTGTGCAGCTGGCAGCAGCCTGAAGCCTGCAAACCCAACACCCTGTGAGGGCCCCAACCTGCTGTTGCAATCCAAAGCACAGATGCAGCTGGGTGTGCTCAGTCCTGAGCAATTCCTGCAGGCTTTCAGCCCCAAAGGCCAAGGCTGCCACCACGGAGGGAGTCGTGACCTCAGGCATTTGGCAAGGACCACACTGAGCAACAGCTGCTTGTGACAACAGGAGGATGGCAAATGGCAAGCTCCTGCCCTTGTGTCCTGCCTCAGCCTTCCCCCAGCCTGGGGCTTTAGGGACAGGAGCTCAACTCCAGCAGAACTTGTTCAGCACAGACCAGGACCTGAACATCTCACCAGGAAGAAACTTTCTTCTGGTAGAAGGAACTCAGCATTGCCAGCAGCTGCACAGGACAGCATGACCTGGGCACCCAGCCATGGAGATGAGCCCGAGGCAGGCCTGGCACAAGCAGGCCCTCCCCAAACGCGTCATCAAACAGCAAGGAAAAGGTCAGGAACGGGCTACCTTTGGGCGGGAGGCACCACTGGAGCCTGGATACTCGGCAATGGGGGGCAGCCTCCTCTCCTCAAGATTGCCCCTCCTGGTAAGCAGAGGCAGCCTCCCCTCCTGGGTCGTGTCCCCCTTGATGGCCACAGGGGGCAGCTTCTCCTCCTGGGTCGTGCCCCTCTTCATGGTCACAGCGGGCAGCTTCCCCTCCTGGGTGCTGCTCGTCTTGGTGAGCCCTGGGGGTAGCCATAGCTCCTGACTGCTGCCCAGCCTCTGGATGATCCAGGGCAGCCTCCTCTCCTCACTCTTGTCCCACTGATGGATGATGCGAGGCAGGCTCAGCTCTATGACCTCAGACATCTCCTGCTGGAAGGAGGAGGCAGGCAGCTGAAACACACAATACCAGCATGAGCCACAGAAACTCCTCTGCTCAGGAAGGTTCCTCTTGTTCAAGTGCCACTCAGGAAGGATTTGTGCTCACAGCTCCTATGCCAGCCCTGGAAGCCCGAGTTACCTGCTGCAGTATTTCACATCAAAGTACTCATGAGCCACAGCAGAAGGCACAAGTTCTAACCAAGGGGCTCCGTCCCATCAGCTTCTGCCTGATTTGATGGGGCACGCCTGGGCATTGCTGCTGTTGGGCCATTTGTTCCCTCTTTTGTGTTGCTGGACAGAGCCAGGGAGCTCTGGAGAGAGCAGGGTGAGAGTGCTCAGATCGCCCAACTCCGCCCTTACCCAGGGCTGCCAGCAGGACACTATGCAGACGGCACTGCTAGGGCTGGGAGGGACAGAGAAGAGCAGAAAAGCAGTTTTGTGCTAGAGCTGAGCAAGGTTCCGAGTCCGACCTCTCTCTCCCAGACCCCTCCACAGAAGCAGACAGAGATAGCTCCTTGACAGACCACTGGCACCAGGGCATCTCTAGTCAAGGGAGCTCCAGCCAAAGGGGACATTTGTGGGCAGGAAGGAAGAATTACCCTGACACCACTGCTGTTTGCAAGGCTGGAGCTGTGCTCCACACAGCACAGCAGAGCATGGTGACGGTTGCCAGGGACCTCAGGATCATCCAGTCCAACCCCCCTGCAAAAATAGGGTCACCCACAGCAGCTTGACTAGGCAACATCCAGGTGGCTTTGCAATCTCTCCACAGAAGGAGACTCTACAACCTCTCTGAGCAGCCTGCTCTAGGTCTCCTCCTTGACCACCTCCTTGAGCTACTTACAGTCACAGGCTCTTTGGCCTCTGATTGGCTTCAGGTGCCCAGGTGCTGCCACTGTGCTCTGGAGTCCCTCATGCTTTTGGGAGCACCCCATGGAGCGATGGTTCTGCTCAGTGGCCACGGCTCAGCTCACCTGTAAGTAGAAGCAACACAACTTGGAAAAGCCAGAATGCCATCCATAGCAAACCCACAGGTTCCAGATGTGTCTCCAGGCTGAGGCATGCTTCTGAAGTGGAGAACACCTGGGCTGCTCTGCTGCTGCTGACTCAGGGAGCACACAGCTCCACAGCCTGGGTCAGAACCAGAGGCTCTCAAGGCCGCTTTGCTTGGCTTCAGGGACAAAAAGGATCTGGCAGAGATGGCTCCTGCCAGGCACAAAATCACCACGGCGCTCGAGGGCATTTCTCCATGGAGAATGAGTGCCTAGCCCAGGAAACCAAACTGTAAACAAGTGAGCACCCCACACACAGCTGCAGTGGGCAGAGTTAGATAGCCAAGGGGGCTGGAGTAGGTGGTCTGGAGGGCTGACCCTTTAGAATGTTATTTTATATTAACCTATGCACACATTACATGTAACCTTGCAATTATCACTTGTAACTAATCTTAAGTTGAGCACGCCTCTTGTAAGAATGCATATAAGTCTCTGCATCACAGAAATAAAGCGGATTATGACCATCTAACCATATTGGTGAACAAAGAGTCATTTTACCCAAGCGCTCCACCAGCAGCCTCCCAGCATCATTCCTACTTACTCCTCAAGAAAAAGAGACCAACATCATCTACAACCCACACACTTCAACTGCAGCTTTCTGTACACATGGAACTATGTCCAGTTCTGGAGTCCCAAATATAAGAAAGCTTTGGAGGTGCTGGAACATGTCCAGAGAAGGGCCACCAGGATGATCAGAGAGCTGGAGTTGCTCTCCTATAAAGACAGACTGAGAGAGTTGGGGTTGTTCAGTCTGAAGAGGAGAAGGCTCCGAGAAGATCTTACTGTGGCCTTGCAGTGTCTGAAGGGGCTAGAAGAAAGCTGGGGAGGGACTTCTTAGGGCGTCAGGTAGCGACAGGATTATGGGGAATGGAGCAAAGCTAGAAGTGAGTAGATTTGGATTGGAGGTTAGGAAGTTCTTCAGCATGAGTGTGGTAAGACCCTGGAACAGGTTGCCCAGGGAGGTGATGGAAGCCTCATTCCTGGAAGTCTTTAAGGCCAGGCTGGACAGGGCACTGGGCAACCTGATCTAGTATGAAATGTCCCTGCCCATGGCAGGGGGGTTGGAGCTAGATGATCCTTGAGGTCCCTTGCAGCCCTGACAACTCTAGGATTCTTTGAATAGCAACAGCTACCATGAACTGCTGTATCCAGAGCAGCTCTATGAATATAGAACCATATCAATACATCAATAACTGCATGCATAGCTACAGCCTTCTTTCTTCCCCTCTTGATATAAATCAAGACCATGACAACTCAGTTGGGACAAAAAAGCAAAATGTGCCCCTGGAAAACCATAAAGCCCAGACTGAGGGATTGCTGAGTGCAGCAGAGGTCACACTCCTTAGTGAGCTGAAGGCAATTCTCTGCTTCTCAACACTAACTGGACACATGGAGAAATGCGTCCGAAACAGAGAGATGAAGGCACAGAACTTCACCTTGGCAGACTCGAGAGCATAGCCCCTGCTGTTCTCAAGGCTTTTCCAGCTCCTGCACAACCCAGATGCCCTGTGCAGCTCAATTTTCCTCTCTCCTCTGTTCCCCATTGGCACCACCAGTGCCAGCTCTGCTTGGCACCCACAACGCCTCCAGCCAAGAAAGGCTGCTTTGTCGGGCAGCTTCGCCCCCCGGGCACCGCAGGCTGCGGGCGAGGAGGCAGGCAGCTGGGGTTGAGGCCCGAGGCCGATCCTGCCGCATCGAAGCTCCTTGCATGTAGTACCCAGGGGTCTACGATGCCCAAGGGCTTTGCCCTCTGCCTGGGCGCTCCTCGGCCCACGGCTCGGGCTGGGCTCGATGTTCGCCACAGCCCTGCTCTTCTGCCGCCCCGTCCCGCAGAGCCCCCACGGGCACTCATCCGGCAGCGGCAGCACGCGAGGCAGGAGTGCCTGGGGCAGCGGCAGGGCGGCAGCCACAGCCCGGCGCTGAGGGCCTCCTGCCCTTCAAACTTGCCTTTCCCGAGCCGATTTCACCCCCCCTCGGCGGAGGGCAGAGCCCCCTCCCAGGCACATGCAGGAGATGAAGCGGCGACTGCTGAGGACAGGGCTGCTGTGGTGGTGTCGTGCTGCTGGGGGCTGTGTTCTCTCTGCGCCCCTGCCAGCCTTGCGTGTGGGTCCCCGCTCCGTGCCCCGAGCAGAGCGGCCGAAGCCATAGCGAATGCACAGGGCAGTCCCTGATTGCTCTGCAGAGAGCGCAGGCCTCAGCCAGCCCCCACCGAGAGCGGCTGGGGCCCGCCGGCAGCTAAGGCTGTGGCAGCAGCACATACCTCGGCACAGCAGCATTTGAGGGGGCTGTCCCTCTGGTGCCTATCGCTCCTCCCCGGGGGCCAGCAGCTTGCTCCAACCAGCGCCGCTGAGGGGAGCGCAGGAAGGAGGCTGCAGCCGGGCGCGGCCGGGGGGAGAGGCGGCAGTTTGGGCTCAGGGACAAGAGCCGGAGGAGGGGCACCGGCCTCAAAACCCCAAGGAGGCATTTTCCGAGCTCCAGGAGATCAAACCCAGCCCGTTTAGTCTTCTCCTGGTTACCGTTGGCTGGGTCTGCTGCTGCAGGACTCAAGTCCTGCTCCCCAATCACGGCGTAGAAAAAGCAGAACCTGCCTGCTGAGCTGAGTTTGCAGCAGCTGGAGCACCTGGCTGGCATTAAGGAATCTTTCAGTGAGGTTGCCTTTAAAACACAACCTACCTTGAAGTTTTTATGGATGCTTGCTGGCTGGGAGACCTCCCCATATGCTTTTGTAGGGCAGCAGGACGCTATTCCTTAGAGGCTGGGGTCAACACATGGTCTGAAGGGTCCCAAGTGGATTGGGAACCTTGCTGTTACGTTACACAGAGTGGCTTTTATGCCATGTGGAACTAAAACCTCTGTCATCTGCAACTTTGCCAAGCATCAAACCTACCATGTGCTGCAGAGCAGCTCTGTCTGCACTGTTGTGCACTGAGAGATCTCTGGTTTGGAAATTGTATAAACTCTCATTTCTGGAAGTTGTGGGTGAAAAAGCAGAGCACGTGCAGAGAAACTCCACTGTGAGATCGCTATAGAAGGAGAGAGGGCAGAGGGAGAAGGTACTTTGACAGCATTGCTAGAGGAGAAGAAACAGCGAAGATACACACAGACCTCTAGAGACCCTTGCAGAACTCTATAGGCCTCTACAGACCTCTACAGAGCTTTAAGAAACCTCTGCAGACTGCTACAGACCCTTTCAGACACCTGCACACCTCTGTGGGAGAATTTCTCCCGCAGAGGGACATGAGCTGTAAACATGAGACCTTGTGATTGGAGATGTCCTTGAGCTTGCAGGCTCAAGGAAGCTAGGCTGTGGACTGTGAGCAACCCACGCACACCTGCAGAGGGCTGGACCTGCCGGCCCCTGGGGCGAACACAGCTCCAGGAGGCTGAGCCTGCCAGCCCCCTGGGGTGGGAACCACAGGTTGTTTACCACAGGGTAACCTACCTGCACCCTGCACGTGGCTTTGGGCCAATCTGTACTGTCCACTTGTGCCAGCCCCAGGCTGGCTGGATACACCTCCTCTGAGCACTATATAAGACACTGCACTACCCTAATAAAATTGTACTGATGCATAGCAAGCTGCTGAGTCGAGTCGTCAGTACCCCGATCTCGCCTCTCACCAGCCTCCGGACCCCGACAGATGGTGCTCGAACAGGCTAATTGAACCACCGTATCGCTGCGCGGCCAGGCACTGAGGCCTGCATTCCGGACCACCGAGAGGCCTCTAGGCTGCGATCGACAAAGCTCTAAGCTCGGCCCTTGGACCGCTGGGGCCCCGATGAGGGGCTGAAACCTTGCTTCACCTCCACATGGTAAGGAGCTGGCAGAAACTAAAGGGATCGGGCGCTACCATCCCCCCTGGTGGGGAAACCGGCTTTTCTTTCCTTTTTTTCTTCTTCTCTCTCAGGCAACCCGGTACTAACCACGGGGGATAGTTCCTGCGAAGATGGCCGTGACCATAGATATGGGTATTTACTGAAATTTGGAATCACCTATAGATATAGGGATTATTCAGTAGCGCCAGCTGCTGCGACGGCGGACTCAACCATACAGATGGGCGTTTCCCGGAGGTGGTAATCACGCATAAATGGATCCTTCTGGAAGCAGCTGCTGCCGCAAAGCAGCAACCCCCCACACCTCCCCTCGCTTTTGGAGTCTTGCTGCTCAGTGGAGTTCCCCCCCCCCCACTTTCGGCAGAATGGAGACCGCGCATCACTGGGAACCACCCCCAACCAACACCCGTAATGGCAGCTACTGGTAGCCACTCCCACCACCCCGTAATGGCGATTGCTGATAGCCACCTGGCAGCGGCAAGCTACAAAAACTTCTCAGCTTGTAAAAGTTTTTTGGGACTGCCGTGCAAAGCGGCTGCTTGCAGCCGTCAGTGCCATGTCGAATCTGTCGATCTTGCTTCTCACCAGCCTCCAGACCCTGACACACCTCTACAGACCTTTAAGAGACTGCTTCAGACACATAGAGACCTCTACAGATCTCTGCTGACCACTGAAAACTTCTACAGACTTCTGTAGAAGCCTGCAAAGCCCTACAGACATTTAACAGACCCCTGCAAATGTCTATGGACCCCTACAGACACCTACAGAGACCTACAGACCTCTCAATCCTCTAAAGATGGCTACAGGCTCCTGCAGAACAGAGGTCTGCAGAAAATTTGTCATCTTTTACTGCTATCATTTCACATCCTTCTCACCTCTTGCTCTTGGAAGTTCTTCATCCTGAGGGAAGAAACTGTGTGACCATCTCAGGTGACAGACCCACTCTGGTGGCAAAGCCACTCTGCAAGTCAAAGTCACCACCAGCAGCAAACCAGCTCCTGCCTGCCTCCTGCATCCTCTGTGGTCAGGAAGTGTCCACAGCCATTTTGGCCTCCTCAGGGCAGCTGCATGCCTGGGCCAGGGTCCTGCCAGGCTGAGAGCCAGGTGCTGCTAGAGGGCCTGGTGTCACCTCAGGGCCCAGACTGGCAGTGGCAGCAGGGCACAGTACTACTTCTGGTGCGCCTGTGACATGCAAAAGGCACAGAGGAACCCTCTGGCTCTTGTCCAGCTTTTCATCCATCTCAGCACCCCCAAGTCCTTCTCTGCAGGGCTGCTCTCCATCTCCTCATTCCCCAACCTGTGTTGATATCTAGGATTGCCCCAACCTAGGTGCAGGACCTTGCACTTGACCTTATGAACCTCATGAGACTCTCCTCAGCTCACCTCTCCAGCCTGTCCAGGTCCCTCTGGATGGCTCCCATCCCATCCTTACCAACCACACCACTCAGCTTAGTGTCACCTGCCTCAGCCTTGCTGTTGATGTCATTGATGAAGAGATTGACCAGCACTGGTCCCATTACAGACTCCAGGGTCACGTTAAGCAGAGTTGATGTTTTCTATTCATAAAAGCAATGGACAAGCCTTGAAATTCTGGAGTCTTCTACTATGGAAATAAGCAAGGGTGGTGCCTGCTTCTCACTGCTGCAGCTCAGCAGAAAGACTGCAGACACTGTGGAGTGGGCAGAAGAATTTCTGCAGTACAACAATGTACAGAGTCACCCCAGGCTGCTCTGTGCAGGGCATGGAGAGATGACCAACAGTAAGATCTGAGGCACAAAAGGTGCCAAGGACTTCTGAGACATACCCTATGAGTTCTGTACAGTGTTGGCTGCTAGCTGCATGCCGTGGGCATCCCCAGGTAGCAAATTTGCTAGAGACTAGAGGAGTAATCAGCTTCTCTTGCAACGGTCAGGAAACATTATACAGAAGAATAATGTAGGATCTAGAGGATTTAAGAAATAACTAGCAAAAATATATAAACATTAAACTCAACTGAACTGGAAGAGAAGGTTCTTGCGGTCAGTTATACCGCTTCCCCACTAGGTGGGCTCGGGAAGCCCTTTTCTGCTTATTACAGAAGGCAATGGTGAATTACAAGAGGCTTTAAGTATTTACTCACAAAAACTATCTCCTGACTTGCGGGGCTGGCTACAACTTCAGACAGTACCCAAATGCTTTCACGGAATTCTGTTGGTGTCTTGTCAGCTGCTGAGGCTTCTGATTCTTCCCAGGCTTCATAGGGTGCTGGGAAAAAAAGGCAGACAATCTCTGACCTTATCTCGATTTGTCTGGACGATCTGTGGGCCTCCAGGACTTCCTGTCCCTGCGGGAGACTTTCAGGTATAGGCAGGATGTCTTGTGATGCGTGGTCTCAGCACAACATGACACTGGCTACACAGGCTGATCGTGTGGAGGCATTTAGAGCCTGCTCCTGGTCAACTCGAGGCAGTGGAGTTTCCAGGCAGTTAAACAGAGCTAACTTATACCTTAGCAATGCCACAGAAGGCAAGGCAGAATCACTGCCAGAGGAAGCGAGCAATGGCAGCAGGCAAGCACGGATACAAGGGCAGAGCACATTGCATTACCTGCTCAAAAAGATTTTATCAATACAGCCTGAGACTAATGGGCCTTTGGACACTGAATAGGCAATCAGCATGGCAGTTATCCAAGCTTGACCATATTAGGTGAAACCATAGGCTTACTTAGAATCATAGAATCAACCAGGTTGGAAGAGACCTCCAAGATCATCGAGTCCAACCTATCACCCAGCCCTATCCAGTCAACTAGACCATGGCACTGAGTGCCTCATCCAGTCTTTTCTTGAACACCTCCAGGGACGGTGCCTCCACCACCTCCCTGAGCAGCCCATTCCAATGGGAAATCACTCTCTCTGTGAAGAACTTCTTCCTAACATCCAGCCTATACCTACCCCGGCACAACTTGAGACTGTGTCCCCTTGTTCTATTGCTGGTTGCCTGGGAGAAGAGGCCAACCCCCACCTGGCAACAATGCCCCTTCAGGTAGTTGTAGACAGTAATAAGATCACCCCTGAGCCTCCTCTTCTCCAGGCTAAACAGGCCCAGCTCCCTCAACCTCTCCTCATAGGATTTGTGTTCCAGGCCCCTCACCAGCCTTGTTGCCCTTCTCTGGACACGTTCCAGCACCTCAACATCTCTCTTGAATTGAGGGACCCAGAACTGGACACAGTACTCAAGGTGTGGCCTGACCAGTGCTTAGTACAGGGGAAGAATAACCTCCCTTGTCCTACTGGCCACACTGTTCCTGATGCAGGCCAGGATGCCATTGGCTCTCTTGGCCACCTGGGCACACTGCTGGCTCATCTTCAGCTTACTATCTATCAGTACCCCCAGGTCCCTTTCCTCCTGGCTGCTCTCCAGCCACTCAGTCCCCAGCCTGTAGTGCTGCTTGGGATTATTGTGGCCAAAGTGCAGAACCCTGCACTTGGCCTTGTTAAATCTCATCCCATTGGCCTCTGCCCACCCATCCAGCCTGTCCAGGTCCCTCTGCAGGGCTCTCCTACCTTCCAACAGATCGACACCTGCTCCTAGCTTGGTGTCATCTGCAAACTTACTGATGCTGGACTCAATGCCCTCGTCCAGATCATCAATAAAGATATTGAACAGGACTGGGCCCAGCACTGATCCTTGGGGAACACCACTAGTGACTGGCTGCCAACTGGATGTGGCACCATTCACCACCACTCTCTGAGCTCTGCCATCCAGCCAGTTCTTGATCCAGCACAGAGTGAATCTGTCCAAACCATGAGCTGCCAGCTTGGCTAGGAGCTTCTTGTGGCAGACAGTGTCAAAGGCTTTGCTGAAGTCCAGGTAGACTACATCCACAGCCTGCCCTACATTCACCAGGCAGGTAACCTGATCATAAAAGGAGATCAGGTTGGTGAGGCAGGACCTGCCCTTCCTAAACCCATGCTGGCTGGGCCTGATCCCTTGGCCATCCTGTAGGTGCTTTGTGATGGCACTCAAGATGACCTGTTCCATGACCTTGCCTGGCACTGAGGTCAGGCTGACAGGTCTGTAGTTTTCTGACTCCTCCTTACGACCCTTCTTGTGAATGGGTATCACATTGGCCAGCTTCCGGTCTTCAGGGACCTCTCCAGTGAGCCAGGACTGCTGATAAATGATGGAGAGTGGCTTGGCCAGCTCAGCTGCCAGCTCTCTCAGCACCCTAGGGTGGATCCCATCCGGTCCCATGGACTTGTGAGGATCCAAATGTCTCAGCAGGTCCCTTACTGCTTCCTCATGGATTAGAGGGGGACTGTACTGGTCCCTGACTCCATCCACCACTTCAGGAGTCCAGCTGTCCTGGAGACAACCTGTCCCACTAGTGAAGATTGAGGCAAAGAAGGTGTTAAGCACCTCTGCCTTTTCCTCATCCTTTGTCACTCTATTCCCCTCTCTATCTAACAAGGACTGGAGGTTGTCCTTGGCCCTTCTCTTGCCATTCATATATTTAAAGAAACACTTTTTATTTTTCTTGGCAGCCGTGGCCAGCCTAAGCTCCAAGTGGGCTTTTTCCTCTCTAATTTTTCCTCTACAAGACCTAGCAACTTCCTTGAACTTTTCCTGGGACACCTCCCCTCTTTTCCAAAGGTGATACACTCTCTTTTTTATCTTTAATTCCTTCAGCAGCTCCTTGCCCATCCAGCCTGGCTGCCTCCCTCGTCGGCTCATCTTCCGGCTCAGTGGCACTGCCTGCTCCTGTGCCTTCAGGAGTTCTTTCTTGAAGTAGGTCCAACCTTCCTGGACCCCTTTGTTTCTAAGGGCTATTTCCCAAGGAACTTTCTGAATTAGTTCCTTAAATAGGCTGAAGTCTGCCCTTCGGAAGTCCAGTGTGGAGGTTCTGTTGATGCCCCTCCTGGTTTCTCCATGTATTGAAAGCTCTTTAATTTCATGGTCACTGGACCCCAGGCAGCCTCCAACCACCACATCCCCTACCAGCCCCTCTCTATTTGTGAGCAGCAGGTCAAGCAGGGCTGCCCTCCTGGTAGGCTCACGTAACAGCTGGGATAGGAAGTTGTCTTCCACACATTGCAGAAACCTTCTAGACTTGACCCAAATTTTGGAAGACATAGGCCTTGAATGAGACAGGCACAAGCCATGTGTGTGTACCTTTTTTGCCACAGGACATAGACAGAAGCAAAACAAGTGTGGGCAAGGCAGAGTCCTTAGACTCAATGGCTCCAGGTTCTTTGTCCTGTTTACCATGGTTGCTTCTACCCAAAACAGAGAGAGGGAGAGCAGAAGAACATGTCTGGGCAAGCCAGTACATGTGTAAGCCTATTTTGTGTACCACGACCCTGCACCAAACCATTTGGATGAGATACAAATGTTATTCAAACATCAAAGTGCCTGGAAACACACCTGGAAGCTTGTCCTTGCTCAGACTGCAGAGTGGAACCATTATTAAGCACAGCTGTTGTCACTTCACTTGTACCAGTCCTGAGCACAGTTAAGCTGCAGACAGATAAGGATGAGCAATACTGTTGTCGAGGCAGGGAATTAAATGTGGCCGAGTCAGGAATATATATATATATAAAAATAGAATTATTTTATTTTCCTGAAACCCCACCCCCAAAACTATATTCAGAAAATAATTTAGTTCAATTAGCAGGCTCAGTTTGATTGGGAATATCTTGCAAAGGATACTATAGATACATTTGGCTATTTTAGAAGTCAAGAAATGGAAAAGGCTAAACTATAAACACAGCTTTCCCCACTATCAATCATGCTGAGCAGAAAAGTTACTCACAAGTGAGCTAGGCTAAGAGAAAGGGCAGTCTGGGTGCTTGTCTGCTCTCTCTCCTTCAAAAGATATCCGAGGTTCATTAAGCCTCTTAAGCTTGCACAAAAGAGTGCAGGTGGGGGAGCCGTCCTAAGCAGGGACAGTGCAGTCCCTCAGGAGCTTGTCCTTCGCAGCTTCAGGGGACTCTCTCTGCAGGAACTATCAAGGTGAGGGAGAACCCCAAGGCGAGAAGCACCTCCTATTTTATACCTTGCTAGACAAAGTGTCAAGTTACCATTTCTAGGAACGAAGACCACAGCCAATCACCAGCCTGATTTCAGTGCGCACATCTGCACAGGTCACCCCCTGTGCCAGAAGGGCCCTTTGCTCCCCCCCTTTCAAGCCTGCAGAGCAGGGGGGAAAACAGGTTTTCGGTGCCTTTCCTCTCCCATTCAAACCACGGAGTGAGAGGAATTTTGGGGTATTCAGGGCAGGAGGACAAATACACAGCAACTCGACAAGTTGTCCTTCCTTGTAGACAGGGCCTGCAATTTTTTTTGGCAAACATGCGCTCCCACCTCTCTCACAGCCAGAGCTTTCTTACTGCTGTTAGCAACAGCTGTCAGAGCCCTGCAGGACAGAAGATAGGAGAAAGCTGGAACATCTTAGTAGCAGGAGAAGACTGAAAATATGTGCGGCACAATATAGGCAGTCATAAATCCAATGGCAAAATGCTGCTGTTCTCTGTCAAGAGGTGAAGTCTGTCCTGTGCAGCCAAAGTCATGCCTCAAGCACCAACCAAACTGGACTGTCACACCAGGCTGATTATTTGCACCACCAAAACTTCACCAGGCACAACACAGCAGAAAGCTGGGTCAGGGCAATCCTAGATATCAACATAGGCTGGGGGATGAGGAGACTGACAGCAGCCCTGCAGAAAAGGACTTTGGGCGTGCTGGTGGGTGAGAAGCTGGACAGGAGCCAGCAGTGTGAGCTTGCAGCCCAGAAGGCCAGTGGCAGCCTGGGCTGAATCAAAAGCAGTGTGGCCAGAGATAGAGAGAGGGGATTCTGCCAGTCTGCTCTGGTGAGACCTCAGCTGCAGTGCTGTGTCCAGCTCTGGAGCCCTCAACACAGGAAGAACATGGACCTGATGGAGCCTATCAAAAGTCCTTTCCCAGCTTTCCTGCAGACTCTCTTCAGGTACTGGAAGGATGCTCTAAGGTCTCTCCAGAGCCTTCTCTTCTCTAGGCTGAACAGCCCCAACTCTCCCATCCTGTCCCTATAGGGGAGGTGCTCTAGTCCACTGCTTCCTCTGGACCTGCTCCAGCAGCTCCATGTCCCTCTTACCCTAGTGGCATCAATGTTAAACAGCACTGGTCCCAGTACCAACCCCTGAGGAACAGCAACCATCCCCGGACTTCATTTGGACATTGAGCCATTGATAGCAACTCTCTGAGCACAGCCATCCAGCCAATTCCTTATCCCTGCTCCACCCCTCCAGTCCAATTTGGTGACCAGGATGTGATCACCCCAATAAGTACCTTAAAAAGGGTTCTACACCACAAGAAGATCCAGAAACGTTCAGAGCTCCAAATTACAAGCTTGTGACAGGCTGGCATGAATTTATGCAACACAGAAGTAATCACAATCACCAAAGTCTCCACCAGGATAGAGAAAAGAAGCCTTGAGCAACCTGGTCTGGTGGAAAGTGTCCCTGCCCATGGCAGGGGGTTGAAACTGGTTATCTTCAGGGTCCTGTCCAACACAAACCATTCTATGAATCTATGATTTTTATCCTTGTGCTTTTATCTGCTATTGAGGAGGTCACAGCCCCTCTAAGAGCTGAGTGCTGTTGGTCAGCATCAAGACCATTCCACCTGCATTTGGTGGCTGCTCCAGGTGCATTGTTACACTAACAACAGTCTCCAAATGACTGGCACAGCTGTTCCAGCTTACACTTGTTTAACACAATGAAATTACTATCAGGTGAAAGCACCTGCAGGAGCAGGACCTTCACTGCTACAGCAAACCTTGGAACAGAGAAAGCAGAAATGCACAGAATGGTGCCCTACCAGCAAGGAGCTGTTCCTGAGCCAGTAATTAAGCTGAGGGGAAGGATGTTATGCCCCGGTCCAGCAGAGGACAGTGAAGCAAATCACATCTTTCCAGCAAGCACTGCCTGTGCTGTTTGCAGACACACAAGTTCTACCCATAGCTGGCTGCACTTCACCTGGTGCTTAAGGAAAGCTGTGGACAGAGGATGCAGGAGCAGAGGGTTTGCTTTCTGGAATCATTGCATCCCAGGTACCTCCATCAACTGCCTGTGAGAAGAAGGAAGACAGAAGAGCTGTGTTGGGTTTCCTTCTGCCCTTCACCTCCTGTGGACACCTTACATGTGAATTTCATGTCAAAATGTTATCAGGGCAGGTTCCACTCTTGATAGCATGAGTTCACAACCTGCCTGGTGCCACTCTGCTGGGAGTCTTTCTTTTCCTAAGAGGGGTTCTGCGTTGAAAGGATGCAAAGTGACAGAGCATGAAAGTCAGCAAGTGACGTTTATTTCTTGCACCTTTGTGGAAAATCAGGAAGGTACCAAAACCTGGACCTGCCTTTGTGGGTGCCAGCCCACAGAGAAGGATGATGAGGTTCACGTTACATCAAGAGGCAGTCTCTTGGAGGCATTTAAGCCTGCTCCTCACAGGAGCATGGCCCTTCAGGTGTCTAGAGAGGCAGGAGAAAGGCTTCTGTACCCTGGATCCACATGGGGTCCAGGTTTCTTCCCCTCAGAGAGCAGCTCTCCAGCCTCCTCTGCAAAGGAAAGGAGACACCTTCATAGAATGGTTTAGGGTGCAAGGGACCTTAAAGCTCCTCCTGCTCCCCTGCTGTAGGCAGGAAGATCACCCACTAGAGCAGGTTGCTCAAGGTCTCATCCAGCCTGGCCTTGAACACCTCCAGGGAGGGGACAATCCATAACCTCCCTGGGTACCGCTCCAGCATCTCCCCACCCTCACAGGCAAGAATTTCTTCCTAATCTCCAGTCTCAATCTGTCCTCCTCAAACGTCCATCCATTGCCTCTCGTTCTGTCACTACAAGCCTTTCTCCAGTGTCCCTCCCCAGCTCTCCTGTGACCCCCTTCAAGCAGCGGAAGGCTGCTCTAAGGTCTCCCCGGAGGCTTCCCGAGGCTGAAGCGCCCCAGCTCTGTCCGCACAGGGGAGGCTCTCCAGCCCCGCGATCACCTTCGTAGCCTTCCCGCACGGCAGCCCGCAGCAGCTGATGGCTGTCCCAGGCTCTGCCGCCCGACGGAGCAGAAGGAGGACGTCCGACGAGAAGCCGCAGCCGTCCCAGCAGGCAGCCGAGGCAAAGCGGGGCTGCTGCTCCGTTACCTGCGGGCGCGTCTGGGCAGCGGCACTCCCCGCGGCCGGGGGAGCCTGAGCCTGCGCCTGCCCCTTGCCCGGGCGGCTGAGGTAAGCTGGTGAGGGAGCCTCTGGCCCGAGGCCGCTGGCGGCACAGGTGGCCCTGATGAGCAGGACGCGTCCGGCGCGGGGCTCGCCGCCGGGAGGGGCTTTAACCGGGCCGGGCCGGGGTGCCGCGGCCGAGCCAGCATGGACGGGGTGGGCGCGGAGGAGGAGCAGGCTCCCGAAGGGCTAGGTAAGGAGCGGGCTGCGGGGCCGGGGCGCTCAGGTGCGGGCGTCAGGGAGGCACCCGGTAAGGAGCCTAATGAGCAGCCCCGGGGAGGCTAAGGGCTCCGGCGCCTTCTCCGCGCTACTGTCCCTGCTGCGGGGCTGCCGTGGCGAGGGTCGGCAGCTGGTCGGGCAGGCAGCTCCGCAGCGCCCTCGCCCCGGGGGGAAGCTGCCCTTTAGCGTGCGAGGCCTCAAGGGTGCTGGGGGCAATGGGTGCTGCTCGGGCCTGTGTCTGTGAGGCCCAAGGGTCCCCTGGCAAGCCGGTGTGAGGCTTGGGGGCAGATGCTCTTCCCTTTACGGCAGTCACACTAAGGGGTTACTGCTGTCTCTTGAGTTTCCAGGCTGCTGGCCCTTGCCACCTGTGCCCGTGGTCCAGTATGCTGCCTCCTCGTCTGAGCTCGCAGGAACAGAGCTGTGAAGCTGCTATTTCTTCGTGTGTGTGTGTGTTCAGATTGCTGTGGACAGAGTCCTAAAATCAGCCTTTAAACCCATGCTGGTGTTGTGTGAGGGTCGCCTTGTTCCAAGAGTGGTGAACAAGGAGGTTATGAGAGGGACTTTGCTCCTAATTTGTGCCCTTCCAGCAGCTCACAGTCAGTTAAAATCCTTTGTCTTTAAGGTTAAGTTTATCTGAGAGCAGGGTAAAGCAAAGCAAGGTCTGATCTCCTGTTGTGGGAATGATGGGAGGAAAGGCTGGGTAAGGAACTCCTGAGTTGTTATTACAATGGTCTGCCTTTCTTCTGCCTTTATTTTCATCTCAACCCTTGGCTTTGGTAATCTCAAGTAGCTTTTAAGCCTTGGCTGTGTGATTTAGGCATAGAGACAGCAGTTTGCTTTCCTTGTAGGATTGGTTGGTGTAGATGTGAGGAACAAGTTCTTTAGCATGACAGTGCTGGAACAATGCGACAGGTTGCCAAGGGGGGTAGCTGAGGACCTATCCAAGGAGAGGTCCAGCCTCACCTGGAACAAGGCTCTTGGCAACCTGATCTAGTGGAGGATGTCCCTGCTGAGTGCAGGGAGGGTGGATTGGATGACCTCTGGAGATGTCTTCCAACCCAGAGCATTCTATGCTGTAAAGCTCCCAGGGGTCAGCCTGTCTCTCTGCTGCAGTTACAGAGCACATGCAGAAGAATTTAAAATCTGCTTTGTGGTGGAAGCAGCTGCAGGATTTTGCACAGAGGTAAAAATCAGTAAAAGGCCTCCTCGGATCAAAGCAGTGTGCTGGAAATGCTACTCCTGGTTTAAGGCAGAAGAGGAGTGACCTAATGGGTACCACTTGGAAATACTTTTTCATACAGCAAGCAGGACAAGCTCAGAGGCAGTGAGGTTGGTGGAGAAAGGAGATCTATAGAACATACAGAACCTCTGCTTCACTCAGCTCCTAGAATCGTGGAATGGTTTAGGGTGGAAGGGACTTCCAAGCTCATCCAGTTCCACCCCCTGTGCCGTGGGCAGGGACACCTCCCACTAGACCAGGGTGCTCAAGGCCTCATCCAACCTGACCTCAAACACTTCCAGGAAGAGGGCATCCACTGGGCATTCTGTTCCAGTGTCTATTCACCCTCACTGTAAAGAATTTCATCTTAATTTCCAGTCTCAATCTGTCATCCCTAAGCTTCAATCCATTCCTTCTCATCCTATCACTACAAGCCCTTGCCAAGAGTCCCTTCGTAGCTTGCTTGCAGTCGCCTTCAGGCGCTGGAAGGCTGTTCTAAGGTCCCCCTGGAGTCGTCTTTTTTCCAGGATGAACAGCCCCAGGTCTACCATCCTGTCCCCATAGGTGAGGTTGTCTTGCCCTCTGATCATCTTTGTGGCCTTCCTCTGAACTCACTCCCACAGTTCTGCTGCCAACAGACTACTCAAACCTCCCTCTTTCAAGACAAAGACAGATAAATGGGTTTGGCTTTATTACTGTACTTTCTGTTCTTGAGTATTAATAACTTTTTTCCTTTTTTCTAAGTAGCAGAAATTGCACAGATCAGGGCATTCTGAGACAATCTGGGGAGGTTCTTGTTTTGCAAATGTACATCTGAGCTGAGGAAGTAGAATGTTGCCTACTTCGATTATTTCTCTTCTTCCAACCTGTTATCTTCCATTCAATCTCTTAGTGGGATGCACTTTGTGCTGTTTGTTAAACTTAGTGAGACCTCTTCACCTGTTTTTGCTTCTTAACCACCTGTTTCATTACCTAGCTTGTGAATCTGTTGTTCCCAAGTGCAGGTCCAGTTATTAGAAGACAGTTACTAGAAGTTTGTACAATTAATTGTTGGGGTTTTTCTTCACTTGGTCAGCTTGAGTAGGATAGGAACAGAAGCCTTTATAAGTCATAATGCCATTTTGGTGGCTTTTTACCAAATAATCATTTGTCAAGCAATCCCTGCTGACACAGAAGACCAGAGTTTTGCTTGTGTTTTCTTTTGCCCATTTTAATAAGGTGAAACTTGGTGTCTTTAAGTCATTGATTTTGGTTCCGCCTCTTATTTTAGAGACCTTTTTGATCCACGGTGCCCTTTTCCACCTCTCTAGTTGTAATACTCAATCTTCCCTTTATCCTTTATGTCTGGAATTATTTTAGCAGGTATCTTCACTCTCAAAATGAGGCTTTTTTCATCTCTGATATTTGAGTATCTCCATCTCTCTGTTTTTCTAGCAGCTCTCTGCCCTGCTGTCACTCTCTTACTTTGAGCTGTCTAGTCCTTTTCACTGCTGGGCTTCACCATCATGTATTTTCCTTATCCTATAACTTTCCAGGCATGTCTGGTTTGGACAATGTGCATGTAGTGTGCTGGGGGTGGGGGATGTTTGTTTTCTCTTTTCCCTTGTAGGGTGTGAGTGCCATAAGGATACATCACTGAACACCAGGGCCTGTGTGGGAGATGCTGATGCTGCCAGTAGTTGTGGTACAGGCAGCAGTGCGCTGTCTGCAAGTCAAAGCACAACCGCAAAGGAAGAAGGTGAAGATACCTTGGTAAGAGAAGACGGGATCAGCCACAGCAGAAGTGGAATGTGCACTGAGAAGGCATCTGGTGGGGTTCCTGGAGACCTCTACAAGAAGGATGTGTGTGGCCCAGCTGCTTGCCAGTTGTTCAGATGTGCTTCAGCCAACACTGCAACTCAGCAACCCTACAAGGTGTCTTCAGTCCTGAAAGCTGGAAGTAGCCACTATCGGACCAAGGGGAAAAAATTGTTACTTGAGAATCCAGAAATTTTGCCACGGGTCAGGAAGAAGACACGGACCTTGTACACTGCAGGTAGATAGCCCTGGGGGACTTGCTAGCAGAGAGTGGTGCTGGTGTTGCCTTCACCATGGAGAAAGCACAGCCTGGTGGTGCTGCAGGAAGGCTGGGGTGGGACTGCCTAGAATGGACTGTGGTGATAGGGTGAGGGGCAGTGGTTTGAAACTGGGGCAGGGGAGATTAAGGTTGGAGATCAGGAGGAAGTTCTGCACTGTGAGAGTGGTGAAATACTTGAAAAGGTTGCCCAGGGATGTGATTGAGGCCCCATCCCTGGGGACATTCAAGATGAGTCTTGCTGTGGCTGTGGACAGACTGATCTAGTTGGAGGTGTCCTTACTGACTGTGGGAGGGTTGGACAAAGGTGACCTTGGAGAGTCGCTTCCAACCCAATATGATCTGTGAAGTGCTGCAGCTGGTATTGCAATGCATTCTGCACAGAGAGACAGGTAAAAGTTTCTTCAGGCAAAGGTTGCTAAGTTGCATATCATTGAAATTATCATTACTGATTTTCTTTGGCTTATTGTGGAAGAAGATTTTTGTTATTTTTATTCATTAGTTTCTTAAAATTTGTATTTTATGCTGTTGGTGTATTTCAAAGTACAAAAAACCCCCAAGCATTTTATTTTGGTTTTCCTCTCTCTTCTTTTTTTTTTTTTTGTTGGTGGTTCTTTTGGGGGGGGGGGTCTGTTTTCATAGTCACATACTTCCCACCTCTCTCTGAACAATGGGTCCTTTCCAGAGCAGTTGAAAGAGCTGGAGAAGATGTTCCAAGAGGACCACTACCCTGACAATGAGAAGAGGAGAGAGATAGCTGCTGTGGTTGGTGTAACTCCACAGCGGATCATGGTAAGGTTGGGGTGGGTGAAGGTGCTGCCTGCTGCCTCTGCATGGGGCCTGGGACTGGTGTGGGAGCTTGGGTAGGAAAGGAAAAGGAGGTCACGAGTGATGGCACAGAGACTGCACCTGCCTCAAGTATCAAGAGAAGGAAGAGACCTAAAAGGCATAGACAGTGCACAACCACCTACCACACTCAAATGACAGTGGAGTCTCTGGTTGTTGACTCCATCTATTCCTGTTTCATAGAATGGTTTGGGTTGGAAGGAACCTCCAAAGCTCATCCATTCCAACCCCCTTGCACTCAGCAGGACATCCTCCGCTAGATCAGGTTGCCCAGAGCCTTAACCAGCCTCACCTTGAATATCTCCTGGGATGGGGCCTCAACTCCCTTCCTGGGCAACCTGTTGGAGCGTTCCAGCACCCTCATGCTAAAGAAATTGTTCCTCCCATCCAATCTAAATCTCCTCTGCTCTCATTTCAAACCATTGCTCTCATGTTGTCCCTGCAGGCCTTTGCAAACAGTCTCTCTGCAGCCTTCTTGCAACTCCCTTCACCTACTGCCAGGATGCTTTTAGGTCTGCCTGAAGCAGACAACCCTAACTCCCTCAGCCTGTCCTTGTAGTAGACCCCTGATCATTTTTGTGGCCCTGCTCCATCAGGTTCATATCCTTCCTGTGTTCAGGGTTGAGGCTGAAGAGATCATGGACAACGAAGGAAGCTGGTGTTTGGAGGTGTATTTCTGCTCTTCTCTTTCCAGATGCAATGAATCTTGCAGGTTCTCTGGAAGAAATGTTTCTTGACATTGCTTTATTTTGGAAGAAATGTTTCCTAGAATGGTTTAGGTTGGACTAGATGACCTGTGGAGGTCCCTTCCAACCTACCCTGCAGGTTCTTGGCTTAGTGATGTGTGGAAACAGTCATTACCCCCTCTTTTCCTTTACCAGATCTGGTTCCAGAATCGCAGAGCAAAGTGGCGAAAAGTAGAGAAGTGGAAGATGAGGAACAACAACAGTAGCAAATGTCCAACATCATCAGTTATGTCCATGCCTTTTGGGACAGATGGTTATGGGTGAGGGCTCTCAGTTCTCCATAACAGATACCTAATGCATGCCACTTCCCCTTTATATTTAAGCTATGAGGTTGGACCTTCATCACCTATTTATTCCTGATGGACCCTCCTAAGAGTACTTTTGCTTGACCTGCAGCACTTCTGAAATCAAACTGTTGCACTCTCTACTGGGGTCATGTAGAGAGTAGGGCATGAGTCAGAAAAGGTCTGTGGAATCACCTCTTCATTTTCAGTTTCTGTGACTGTGTTGACTGGGTGCTTTGTATGCACTTGGGTTCTTTTATCCCTGTCCTTCTCCCACCACTTCTTTCCATTTAGATGTAGGTTTTTTTTCACTTGGTAATGGAGATAATGTTTGCTTAGATCCACCTCACAAAGGCTTTTTTTACAGAAATACAATCTAGAACCTTTGCTAGGTGAGCAGGGGACGTTTACTCGGGGGCAGAGAGTATGGAACAGGTTAGAAGGTCTTTCAACGCACAGGGTGGATAAAAATTAGTCTGCTGAGGGAAGGCACTTGTGATAATCTGGAGTGAGAGCCTTCCTGTGAAGAAAACTGAATGAAAAGAGAAAAAGTGAGTGAAAAACTGGAGACCACCTCCCTGATTTCACCACCCTGTCCCTGCTGCATGTCCTTTCCTAGCATCCCAGGGCTGGTGAAGCAGCAGCTCTTGCACTGTTTCTCCCTGCACTCTTAAGCCACCCAGCACTTTCATTTTCCACCTGCTAACGATCTAGGGTTTGCCTAGACAGAGTGTGTGCTTTGTTATAATGCCTTGTGTTGTTCTCTGGTCCCTGCTCATATCCTTTATATATCCCCAGGGAACCTCCACTGCCTGGCATTGCTCATGATGGGTCTGCCATGCTGAGTGCAGACACTTGCCCTGGGAGCTACTCCAGCCAGCTCAGTGGACATCCTGCACCACTTGCCTCTTCCTCAGGTGAGAGCCTCTATCAGCACAAGTATTTTGCATATCTGCAGCATTGTCCAGTGGTGCTGGTAGGTTCCCAAACACATTAGGGAAGGTTGTGTGACTGCTCTATGACATCAGTAAAGAAGTGACACCAAGATTGACAACTCTCAGCTACTGGAGTATCTACTAGCATGGTGGTACCTCTGTGCTAATGCAGTGCTGGGGTCTGTCCTCTTTACTACCTTTATCAATGATCTAGATGAAGTGATTGAGTGCACCCTTGGGATTTTGCAGATCATACCAAGCTGGGTTGCTTTGTCCATCTGCTAGAGAGTAGGAAGTATTTATAGCAGGATCTGAACAGGTTAGACCCATGGGCCAAGGCTAATTGCATGAAGTTCAACAAGGCTAAGTGCCAGGTCTTGCATTTGGGCCACATCAACCCTAAGGTAGGCTACAGACCTGGGGATGTATGGCTGGGTGTATTTGTTTACAGTTGACTGAGCATTAGCCAGTAGTGTGCCCAGGTGGCCAAGAAAGCCAGTGGTATCCTGGCTTGGATTAGAAACCCTGTGGCTAGCAGGGACAGGAGGTGATCATCGCCTTGTGCCCGAGACTGGTGAGGCTGCACTTCAAGTGTTGTGTGATGCTGTGAGGAGCATCTAAAGGAGCTGGAAGTGTTCAATCTGGAGAAGAGGAGGCTGTGGGGAAACCTCATTGCTCTCTACAGCTGCTTGAAGGGAGGTTGGAGCAAGGAGGGGGCAGCTTCTTTTTGGTGACAACCAACAGGACTAAAGGTAATGATTCCAATCTGTGCCAGGAGAGGTTCATCCTGGGTATTAGGAAATATTTCTTCACTGAAAGGGTTCTCAAATATTGGAATGGTCTGCCCAGGGCAGTGATGGAGTCACCATCCCTGAGGCTGTTTCAGGTTGTGTGTTCTTGTGAACCTGCTGCTTAGGGACATGGTTTAGTATTGACCCCTCAGTGATGGATGGGAAGTTGGACTGGATGGTCTTGGTCTCTTCCAACCAGAGATATCCTGTGGTTATGCTCCTTGTGGCAGACATGCACATCCCATAGACTGCAACATTCTGGCTGCAACCTGTAGTCAAGTAAACTGTAGGAGACCAGGTGCACTGGATCAACTGTTTGGGTTGTAGAGCCTCCCTCAGTTACTCCAAACCTTTAAATCTCCAAAGGAAGTTCCTTGACTTCTCCAGCATGTGTAGTTTGCCACTGTGTGCAAGACGTGGAGGGTGTGGACAGCCGAGTTCTGTTGCAGTGTTGCTGAAGCTCACTGGGGTGTGCTGTTGTCCTTGCTTTCTACCTAAGCTGCGTTCAGCCTTTAAAAGGTCCATTGCAACCCAGCGGGAGGATTTATTGGATTGTGTATTCGCGTGTTGAAGGATCAGAGGGTTCTCTAGAGTCAGGAATGTTCCCTAAAGCGATTTCCTAGATAGAATTTTACTTTCCCAAGTTGGCCCAACTTGAACGTATATCCTAAATGATGAGGGGCTTCACCACTTCCTTAGGGACAGATACCCTAAGCTGAAGATGTGTTAACAGGTGGCGCTGTTCTGTGTCTTTTCCTGCTTCCCAGGGTAATAATTAATTTTGAATTCCGTGCTATTATTTTTCCCACCCTCATTGTATTCCAAATAGAAAAGGTTATTTTTATGAAGGGCAGTTCTGTGCAAGTCATTTTTTTTAAAGTCTGGGAGTCATTAGTCTTGTTCTTTTTTTCACTAGTGCTGATACCTTTAAGTGTTTTGGCACTGCAGAAAGCAGCTATAGGATTGTATCAATAATCTTGGAGCACTAAGAAATAGATTTCTACACTAAAAGTACTTAATTGAAGTACTTTCTTGGTGATTTAGCACTTCTGTCCTTTAACTTTGCCTGTCAAGGACTGTTTTAGTTAATCCTTTGAGTCATTTAACCAAGATTGATGTAATTTTGGTTCCAGTTTTCCATTTTTTTGCAGCAGAGTAAATATGGTCCAAGAGTTTGGATAATTCACTGCTTTCTAAAATGATGAAATGGTGCAGACTGAGCCTTGTGGTTAACTAGATAAAGAGTTAAGATTCTCTGGATGGTTTAGGTTGGAAGGGACCTTAAAGTTCCAACACCTCTGCCACAGGCTGGGACACATCCCACTAGCCCAGGTTGCTCAGGGCATCATCCAACCTGGCTTTGAACACTTCCAGGGAGAGGGCATCCACAACTTTCCTGGGCAACCTGTTCCAGGGTCTCCCCACCCTCACTGGAAAGAATTCTTTACTAATCTCCAGACTCGGTCTGCTCTCCTCAAGCTTCAGTCCATTCCCTCTCATCCTATCACTACAGGCCCTTGTAATAAGTCCCTTCCCAGCTTTCATGTAACTCACTTCATGTACTGGAAAGCTGCTCTAAGATCTCCCTAGAGCCTAAAGGAGCTGAACTGCCTCAACTATCTCAGCCTGTTCCCATAGATTTTATAAAATAATTCAATTTAGGAAAACCAAGCACATCTCATCTCCTACACTTGTCTTCAGAGCTCTCCTGCTTCCTGAACTACACTTGCAGACATGATCTGTAGTGGAGAGAATAGGTCTAATAGACAAATAGATTCATTCGGGATGAGGATCCTGTCATCTGTCTGTGCTGAGCCATTTCTTTATGGGGAATCTACACACAGGGATGCAATACTCCATGTGGAAAACAAATCAGTCTTCCCAATGGGAAAGCAATGTCCTGTCTGAGTTTTGTGTGCAATGTGTAAGGAAAGAAAAAGTGGCAAGTGAAGGTCCTTGAGGGCGGACTTGAGTGTGTGTCAAGATAAGTGATACAGATACCTGGATTTTTACTTCTGGAGTCCTTAATACTTCCTGCTGATGCCACCTACTGCATTTACTGGTTGGACATCAAGAGGAAGTTCTGTATGGTGAGAGTGGTGAAATACTGGAACAGGCTGCCCAGGGATGTGATTGAGGTCCCAACCCTGGAGACATTCAAGACGAGACTTGCTGTGACTCCGGGCAGCCTGATCCAGTTGGAGGCGTCCTTGCTGAGTGCAGGAGGGTTGGACAAAGGTGACCTTGCAGAGTCTCTTCCAGCCCAATGCAAGCTGTGAAGTGCTGTAGCTGGCATTGCAATGTACTACTGCATTTACTGTGTTTACATCTAGCTTTTATCTGCAACACAAGTACCCTGTGCTTGCCTAAGATCTTCAGTGTTAAGGATGTGTGAAGGGAACAAGCGTCCTCTTATGCTTTTTAAACCATTCTGGGTAAGGACTAATGGAATTTGTTTGTGTCATCTCAGGCTGGTAAATGCTTTCCTGATACAGATCTCTTTGGGGAAAGAGGAAAGGACAAAAAAGTGCCCTTTTCTAAGTCACTTGGCAGAAAAAGGGACATGCTCTGCTAGTGTATGTGAAGTGTGGGGGCTGGTGACTGGTTTTTAAGCTGTCTTCCTGAGGAAGGGAGGAACATGGTGTGTGTGACAGAATCATAGAATGGGCTGTGTTGGAAGGGACCTCCAGAAGTCATCCAGTCCAACTCCCTTTGCAGGCAGAACGAACATCCTGCAGTTGCCCAGAGCTCTGTCAAGCCTCGCCTTGAATGTCTCTAGCGTTTTGGGCCCCAGCCACCTCCCCAGGCAATCTGATGAGCCACACAGTCTTTGTTTATGCAACTCACGCTGCCCCTCAAATTTAATCAGGTTTGATGAAGGTGGAAGTCTTAAAAATGGAGAACAAAACTTGCCCTTTCTGTTATCTAGCATCATGTAGGCAGACTTCCTTTTAAGAGTGAAGGGATAAAATGGAAAAAAATGTGACATTTGAGTTCGTTCAGCCTCTTGGTTCAGGAAAAACCCTTGTCAATAAATACAGCCATCCAGGGCCTATCTAGTTTCTTGATGAGAATCTACCAGAAAATGAGATAAAACCCAGAATAACAGAGCAAAATGAAAGAGGGGAAAAAAAAATGATCAGGGGGCTAGAGTAGCTCTGCTGTGAGGACAGGCTGAGGGAGCTGGGGTTGCTTAGCCTGGAGAAGAGAAGGCTCCAGGCAGACCTAAGAGCAGCCTGCTAGTAGTTGAAGGGGGTTGCAAGAAGGCTGCAAAGGGCTTCAGGGACAGGATGAGGGCAATGGTTTGAAATGAGAGAAGAGCAGATTTAGATTGGGTGTGAGGAACAAGTCTTTAGCGTGAGGGTGCTGGAATACTGCAACAGGTTGCCCAGGGAAGTAGTTGAGGCTCCATTCCTGAAGATCCTCAAGGTGAGGCTTGATGTGGGTGGACTGACTGACCTTTGGAGGTCCCTTCAAACACAAACCATTATGTGAATACAAAATTAATCAACTTACAAGGCAAACCCAGCTGCTTAATAGAAGTGGCCCCTTGTGCAATCATCTCCTGGTAGTTTTCAGCACAATAATCTGTGACTTATGTCAGTTGGTGCCATTGGCCCCAGCCACTGTGGACTAAGCTGTTTACAGGCTTTTCTTGGAAGCTCTGTGTTGAGGCACTCTCAGGATAGACAAATGACTCAGCTGCTTGAGAAAGATACAAACTATTACCAGCCACCTTCCAAGGGTGTTCAGTGCTGCCCTTCCTTGTTCTAGCCACTGGTTGTGACTGGTATGGGGGTTGTGTTTGCTTGTGGTAGCATTTGCTTTCTCCCCACTGTTTTGTGCAGATCTGCAAATGGGATGGTTTTAAAACACTAGTAAGTTTCATCTGAGATGCTCTCTATCTTGCTGGAACTTAATGGCTTTTGATTTTGATACTAACTACACTTCTGCCATAAGTGTCTCAAAAAACTCAAGCTTGAGCTTACTTTAATACTAGATTTGGGGTTTTTTGTTTGCGTGTTTTGTTTTTTTTTAACTACTTTTATCTTCTCTGGAGACCTTCCAAATCCACCTGGATGCATTCCTGTGTGACCTAATGTAGGTGATCCTGCTCTGGCAGGGGGGTTGGACTGAATCATCTTTCCAGGTCCCTTCTAACCCCTAACATTCTATGGTTCTGCTAAACAGCTTGCTTTGAGTTCATGGAGTGACACTGGCAGTTATTTGAAGTTTTCCTTGTCCAAGCTTTCTTACAGGTGTATATATATGTGTGATTCAGTGACTTAAAACATTCATTTATGAGGTTGTTTACTCAATCTCATAGAATGGTTTGTGTTGGAAGGGACTTCCAAAGGTCATCTAGTCTGCAGGGACATCTTCCACTAGAGCTGCTTGCTCACAGCCTTGGCCAGCCTCATCTTGAACAGCTCCAGGGACAGGCCTCAACTCCCTTCATGGGCAACCTGTTGGAGTGTTCCAGCACCCTCGTGCTAAAGAACTTGTTCCTCACATCCAATCTAAACCTGCTTTTCACTCATTTCAAACCACTGCCTTCATCCTGTCACTGCAGGCCTTTGCAAACAGTCCCTCTGCAGCCTTTTTGCAGTCCCATTCAGCTACTAGCAGGCTGCTCTTAGGTCTGCCTGGAGCCTTTTCTTCTCCAGAAGGAAAAAGTGAGGAGAAATAGTCCATTCAAACAGGAATAGTAAACCACCTGGAACTGCTTGGGCATGTGAATGTTTTAGAGATGCCATTCTAGATCTTGTTCTAGTTTTCTACCTGAGCCCTAAACCAGGGCTCTCCAAGTTTCCTTTGAAACGTCACCATTCCCTCTTCAGGGCTGCAGTGAGTTGACAATAAATGGTTGTGGGAAGATGCAATAAAATAGACACAAATTACACAGCAGACTGGGGAATGTGAGAAATGGTACTGCAAGGTGCTGAACTGGAATCTCTTTGTCAGCTCTGTGGGCGTGCGTTCCCAAATCCTCTAAGGATTGCTCTGCATTTGCTGTGACAGCTTTATGTTTAGGTTTGATGTTTAATCCTTTGATTCACACCTGGTGGAGGACATTTCATGTTCCTCTGTGTACCTGCATGGGTGGCGCCCAGATGTAAACTTTCCCTGGATGCTCTCAAGTATGTGGGACTAGACCAACTTTCCTTGAGCAGTGATGTTTTATCCCATCTGCTCCATCCTTTGTGCTGGCTCAACCTAGCTAAACTTGACAGATATGTTGCTAGTTGTGCCATGCACACTTCTCAAGAGAGATATAATTTGCTGTACCAAAAGAGCACCTTGTTCTCTGGGATAATATGCAAGCTTCTTGAATATCTGTGCACCAGCATACGTGGTTCTGACCTTTCCAATTGCTATCTTTTCCTCTTTCCATAGAGGCTGTGCTGTAGGAAGCATTTCCTCTCTCCTTGTCCAGCACTGAGGGAACCGATCAACAAACAAGATTCTAGTAACCAGATGATGTTGGTTTCCTTTTCCATCTCCCAGCTTCTTTTTCCCAAGGCCTTTTAGCTGACTCCTCTGCTTTTCTTTTTATTTCTCTCTTGCCATGACTCATCAAGAGGCCAAACCAGGAGGAAAAAAAAGTGACCTAGCCAGCAGGTCTCCACAGGCACAGTTTTTGTTTTCTTTCAAACTACAATTAAATTTTTCAGCAGGATAATTCTCTGCAGCACACACAGAACAGTGAAGATGGAAGATGGCTGGGGAGGGGAGAATCACTCCTGGCTTTTTTCCAGGATGTACTTTGCTTCATTTGTCTGCCTCCTTGAGAGCTAAATCAATCCAGTATGCAGAGACTGAGCTGGTGAAGGTACTTTTACCTAACCAGTAAATATCCCCTGTTCATTCTGGAGAGCTTCCTACTACTCCTTTTTGTTTCCCAGCAGCAGTGCTTCTGCTTGTTTGCTTTTCTTTCCACCAGTTAACCTCCACAGTCTCCCTGGCATCTCGCTTCTTCTTTCTTGCCGCTCTTTGACAGGGAGCCAGCAGAGGGAAAGACATTTTCACTATGACAGCATAACATGACAGCTTCTCTCTTTTTCATCCACAGACTCCTTGGTGGCAGACATGGTGGCATCCTGTGAAGCAGTTCAGACCAAGGCTTTAGCTGAGTGCAGCTTCAGCTCTAGCAGAATGGAATGCTGCCCCAACCTTCCCAGTCCTCCACCCATCCGCAGAGCCAGCCTGCCCCTCAGCTTGGCCTTCAACCCACACAGTCACATTGTTCCCTTGATGCTGGACACTCCCAGCAGTGAGTGCAGCCTGTCTAGGCAGGAAAACGACGCCAGGGAGGCCTTCAGTTATAGCATCCAAAATCAAGGGTATGAAGAGTTGAGATTTGAGAGAGGTGGAAAAACTGAACCCTGGTGGGAGAAGCCTTGGGAGGGTGGAGGTGGCACATGGAACAAAGAAAGTGAGTTCAGAGGAGGGCCACAAAGATGATCCAAGGGCTGGAGCACCTCTGCTACGAGGGTAGGCTGAGGGAGCTGGGGTTGATCTGCCTAGAGAAGAGAAGACCTTAGAGGTGCCTTCCAGTACCTGAAGGGATCCTCCAGGAAGGCTTTCCTGAAGGTGTCTAGAGACAGGTCAAGGGTGAATGGTTTGATGCTGAGGGAGAGCAGGGTTGGACTGGATCTTCGGAAGAAGTTCTTCAGTAGGAGGGTGGTGACACTCTGAAATAAGCTTCCTAGGGAGGTTGTGGCTGCCCCCTCCCTGGGGGTGTTGAAGGCCAGGTTGGATGCATCCTTGAACAGCTGAGCCTAGTTGAGAGGTGTCCCTGCCCATGGTGGTGAGACTGGAGTAGATTAATTCTGAGGTCTCTTCCAACCTGAGCCTTTTTGTGATTTAGTGAAATAGGTGGAAGCATAAGTGAGAGGCTGGTATGTGGAGTGAGAATGTCTTCAAAATGCAGCATGGCTCAAAGTGTGTCAAGTGCACAGCAGGACAGGGCAGTTGCTGTCAGAAAAGAGATTCTTCAGTCAGTCCTTTCAGATTTGTGGCCTCTCATGTTAAAGTGCAGTCCAGAAGCACACTGAAAAGGAATCTTTCCATTTTTTTAAGCAGTGATGTGTGAGAAGAACTGAAGGAAAGGTAATCTCTGCTCAAAGCATCCTCTTGTGAAGGCACTTGGCTCAAATGGGTTTCGTGCTGACATTTGGGAGAGTGAGATGGAGTCAGGTCAGGGTTGGAGCAGCTGTCAAGGGGAAGATGGAACAGTTATCTGTTGTACAGGTTGCTGTAGCTGTTGACCCAACTTTCGTCTCTTGAGTTGCCTCTCTCTTTGCTTTCTGCAGCTTGAGTTCCCCAACCAGCTGCACTTACCCTGAGCAGCTGGAGTCAGTAGACAACTTAGAAAGCTCCTACTGTCAGTACAGCAGCCAGAGTGGAAATTTCCAGCTGCCCCAGTATTCTCAGCAGCACCAGCTCTCTCGGGTCCACCCTCTGCCAAGCCACGTGCCCAGCAATGCGCTCTCCAGTATCCAGCTCTCTCCTGCAGTATCCAGTGAGTCTCATACAGCTTTTCTCAACTTCCCTGAGAGCAGTGGAGCTGTAAGCTACGGGGCAGCGGCAGCCACACAAGACTATGCACAAGCTTACACTGCAGGAGAGCTCCTGCTACAGCAGCCATGTGGGAACTCAGGTACAATCCTGAATTGATTTTACATCCCACTGACTTAGAGTAACTGAACAACGCCCTGGAAAAGTCAGCATCTGTTGATTCAGAGGGTGATTTAGGTTGGAAGGGACCTTTAGGATCATCTAGTTCAAATCCCACTGCTGTGAGCATGGATGGCATTCACTAGCCCAGATAGCTCAAGGCCTCATCCAGCCTGCCCTGGAACACCTCCAGGGAGGTGGCATCTACAACCTCCCTGTGCAGCCTGTTCCAGTGTCTCCCCACCTTCACTGTCAAGAATTTCTTCCTAATCTCCAGTCTCAATCTGCCCTCCTCAAGCTTCAATCCATTCCCTCTCATCCTTTCACTACAAGCCCTTGTAGTCAGTGGCTTTACTGAAGCCTGCAACACGAAGGAGGACTGTGCACATACATGCCCAAGTGTGTATGTGCTGCCCAAGTCTTCCTTATTTGTCTTGCGTGCCTTTTTTAAAGTGGTGAGTGACTTGTTAATTGGAATGAAAACCTGTATATAATGGTTGTCAGAGAAAGCATCTCAAAGAATGCTTGGGTTGTAAAGGACCGCCAAAGGCCATCTAGCCCAACCCTAGTGGTCAGCAGCAACAGCCACCATTAGATCAGGTTGCTCGGAGCCCTGTTGAGCCTGAGCTTGATTATCTCCAAGGATGGAGTCTCAGTCACCTCTCTGGACAAGCTTTGTATGTGTCAAGTACTGCAATGGTTTGGCCTCTGGAATAGACTCAGGAGCATGCTCTTGTGTAAGCTAAAATGCCTCTGGTATGTGTGGGCTGAGGGTCAAGGGTGTGAAGTGGAAAAGGTGCCACAACAAAGGCACTATTTGGAGACAGCAAGAAAACCAGGCTTCTAACTCTGATGGGCTTCTGCAGACATCATTTGAAACACCCAGAAAGCCTACTCAAAGAACTAAATAGTAACTGCAATGACAGGATGAGTGCAATGGTTTGAAATGAGAGAAGAGCAGATTTGGATTGTATGTGAGGAGCAAGTTCTTTAGCATGAGGGTGCTGGAACACTGCAACAGATTGCCCAGGGAGGTAGCTGAGGCCCCATCCCTGAAGATCTTCAAGGTGAGGCTGGCCAAGGCTGTGAGCAACCTGCTCTGTTGAAGGATGTCCCTGCTGACTGCAGGGAGTTTGGACTTAGATGATTTTAGGAAGTCGCTTCCAACCCAACCCATTCTATGATACTATCTTATAGCAGTGCAAAGGGAGAGAGTGGCCAACAGAATGAGGATACTGCTGCTTTTCTTTCCTTCCTCTGACCTGGCTTTGCAACAGCACAGATAAAAGCACTTCATCATAGTATTCTGACAAGTACTGGGTGACAATGGCAACCTTGGCCTCCTTGTTTTGCATGAGGGATTTATGTCTTGAAATTGTTCAAGCCCAAGTGCAACCAAAATATAAACTGTTGCAGCTGATATGTTTCGACTGTCAGGTTTCTTAAACTCGCAGCCAAAAAAAAAACCTCCCAAAATAGATCTTTCCTTTTAGACCTTAAAGAGATTTCAGACTGCAGATGCTGCTCCTGGTTTTGTAGCATTTTTGTTCCAAGGAGAGCATTCTGACTCCCAGGTTGACGGTTGCAAGCTGGCTCACATTCACGTTGTTGATGGCTAACGTTGTCCATGAGAAGCTCAGCAGTAGCTCTTGGCCTGGTTCTCCTTTCTGTTTGTGAGTTGTGGTTGTTATTTTCTGTGCTTTCTGCAGTTTGCTTTTGGCACTTCAATGAGAGGGCTGTCTCTCAGGCGACATTTTTTTGATGGTGTGGTGAATGCCTTGGGGCGTGAGAGCATAAAGGGATGTGTGAAGGTCCAAGCCTTGTTTGGGCTGATGAAGGATTGTTGAAGGAACAGAGGCAGAGTCAATGTTCATCCTTCTGTCCAGAGCACATCAGCAGTTCATGGCCCTTCTTCTCTAGGAATGGGTAGATCCTATGCCTTCTGCAGTGTGGATGACCAGGGCCTGGAGTTCCAGAAGTGCAGACTAGTCTGTCAGTGTAGACACCTCCATAATACTTGCCCCAGTATGAAAGTAAGTGAACAGTTCATCTGACTTGCAGATATTGATTAAAAACCGTTTCTGCATCCTAGACTGTTCCTTCTGTAAATGCAAGTGAAGACGTGTCCAGCTCTGGAGCCCTCAACACAGGAAGGACAGGGACCTGATTGGAGTAGGTCCAGAGGAGGGCCACAAAGATGCTCAGGGGACTGAAGCAGCTCTGCTACAAGAACAGGCTTGAAGGAGCTGTAGTTGTTCAGCCTGGAAAAGAGAAGGCTCCAGGCAGACCTAAGAGCAGCCTGCCAGTAGCTGAAGGGGGCTGCAAGAAAGCAAGGGACTGTTTGCAAAGACCTGCAGTGACAGGATGAGGGCAGTGGTTTGAAATGAGAGCAGAGCAAATTGAAATTGGATGTGAGAAACGGGTTCTTGAGCATGAGGGTGCTGGAACACTGCAACAGGTTGCCCAGAGAGGGAATCGAGGCCTCATTCCTGGAGCTGTTCAAGGTGAGGCTGGCCCAAACTGTGAATAAGCAGCTCTGGTGGAGGATGTCCCTGCTGACTGCAGGTAAGTTGGACTTGATGAGCTTTGGCGGTCCCTTCCAGCCCAAACCATTCTAGGATTCTTTGATTCTCTGAAGCATGCATTATATACTTTGCAGAGCCAACTCAGCATACAGGAGCAGAGGAGGGGGATGTGTCTAATATTCCCTACCCTCAGGATCTGTGCTGAAGTGCCAACATGCTTTTTTAGACTGTAATATTGCTATGAACTTCCCAAGTCCTTCCTCCCAGCAAGTGCGTTTTGGTTCAATACACTGCAGTATGATCACCAAAATAAACCTCTGCAGGTGTATGATGTTTGCTATCTTTGAGTCTCCATTAAGGCAATGAATTGCTAAGCACGCACTTGACCTGGAGGGTCAGTGAGCAGAGGGAAAGGACTATTGCTGCCTGGAGTGCACTGACCAATAGCAGCATGCTGGAAGATCTGCCAGGGGATCACAAAAGCAATGCAGAGAGCCAAACCCCGCAGCTGTGGCTGTCTGTCAGTCAGAACAGGTAGGCTGAGGCTATGAAGAGAAACAGGAGGAAATTTCTCCCACTCTTGCAGTCAAAAGACAAGGGCTGTTCAAAGACCAAGAGTAACTATCTTCTCCAGCTGTCCTGGATGCTTTTGTTTCCCATGTCTGTTTCTTCTAGCCCATTCGAATTTCACAGTTTCTTTCTGGGGCCCTAAGATGAGACACAGGATCTGCACTCCAGCCACTCGGATTTCTGCATCAGGCTTACCTTGAAGGCCCTTTTGTTCACCTGCTGGCCAACAAGAAAACAAGGGGGACACCAAATGACATCCCATACCTCACTAGCTAGGTATATTGTGCAACCTGGTCTAGCTGAACCTGCATTAGCAGGGAGGCTGGACAAGATGATCTCTAGAGGTCCCTTCCAACCTCTGCCATTTTCTTTGGCCCAGATGTATTGGTGCTGAACATGCATAACAGACACATTTTTGTATCTCCATGCTTTCAGCCCTTACTTTCCTGACTTTTTTTTCTCCCTTATTCTGTTTTGTCTTTGCTTTTCCCTCAGCAGACATCCCTGCCCATCAAGCTGTCCCCTGGAATGATTTCTACATGCAGGAGGCTCCCTTCTCCAACCAGCCATGCTCACAGGTGCCATTTGCTAGCACAGCAGGACACCACTTCTCAGAGCACATTTCCTATACTCAGGCACCTTGCCTGCCGTCATCTCTTTATTTTCAAGTTCCCAAAGGAATGACACAGGAATGCATGCCACATGCTGGAAAACGAGAGGAGGTGACATCAGCAGAGCAAAATTCATACCAGAACCACCAACCAGAGACATTGCTTGCTGAAAGAGAGGAAGCAGAGAGCAGTAGCGAAGAGGGAGAGGCTGTTGTTGGTAACTGAAAGGCCAGCTGATTAATTTTGAAGATGGGGGGGATAAGGAAAGACTTCCAAGAGCAAAACTGTGGCATGAATGGGAATGGAATTTGTTTTCTTTTCTGAGTGGCTGCCTGAGTCTGATTATCCTAGAGCTCCATTTTTACCTTTACCTGCTTTTATGAATGGGAACTTCAAGGGCAGTACAAGAGATGGCAAAGTTCTGTCCTCTGCCAGACCTCTTCTGCTGTGAGCTGGGTGGGTTCTCACTGCTGATTATTTCTGAGCTTTCCAGAGGCAGAACTTCTTGAGTGAGAAGAGAGGAAAGGGAAAGAGAACTTCCTATTTGGATTTCCAGTTTCAGCCTTTTCTTTTGGAAACAAAACTGCCTGGTGCTAGATTGGTGAGATCCTCACCCCCGAACAATCTTGCAGGCATGTCTGATTTTTTGAAGTGTAAACCACTGAACACAAAATCCTTTCAATCTTTTCAAGGTGAGATCACATTTTTTTCTTATGTACCTGGAGTTTTTTCCCTCTAGATCTTAAAGAAAAACTCCATGACTGATGCTGCTTTTTTGAGGGGAAACAAAGACAATAACAAGAGAATGGGGAAAATTTTACAATTTCAAACTCTGTGATGTAAGAGACAAAGAAGAAAAAAGAGGTGAAAATAATATTTGTGACTGAAGCACTCTTTCTTATTTGTTTCCATTCTTCCTGTGCTACTCTTTTTTTCCCCTCCATCTTCCTGGGGTTGTTTTCCTGCTGAGGAAAGAGACAGGGAAATTTTGTTCAGTAAAGGCTTCTGGACTGCAGTTTGGTTTTGGTGTTTTTTGTTTGTTTTGGGGGGGTGAGAGTCTCCTGACTTTATTCTTAATGAATTCTACTTTGGAGGAGCGCACAGACAGGAAAAAGCTGAGCCTGGCACTGGTGGCCTGTGGCTAGGGGCAAGGGTTAGAAAGTAGGGCTGAAATCCTTGAATTAGGTATGAAAAGAGCCCAGATGCAGAACAGAGGGAGTAATTCCAGCAGCTGCCCCTAAGTTTAGAGACTCTAGGCAGTGCAGGAACTGTTGCCTGAAGTCCACCATTGGGTTAGTGTTTCCTAGCCCTCAATTACTTGTTTTTAAAAAATCATCCTTTTCAGTATAAAGCTATAACAAAAAATGTCAGCAATGCCAGAAGGGTGAATGCTGGCAGCGTTAACCAAGTCCTTATCAGTTCTGAGCTGCTTGAGCAGCCCCTGTGAACTGTGGATAGCTTTGAAGGGCTGAGGATTGCTTAAAATGCATGTATGAATGAGCTGGTACCTTAAGTAGCTCCTGGGCACCACTTCTTGAGTTGTCTGGTCATCACTGGTTGTTGAGAAGCTCCCCAGGAGCCACCAGTGCCCTCATGCAGCCTAAAAGGCAGCCCTGTACTGGGCTGCAGCCAGAGGAGTGTGGGCACAGAAAAAGAGAAGAGATTCTGCCCCTTGACTCTGCTCTACTGAGACCTCACCTCCAGGTCTGGTGTTCCCAGCATAGGAAGGAGAGAGAGCTGATGGAGAGAGACCAGGGGAGGCCACAAAGGTAATCCATAAAGACTTGACTGCTCCAAACTGGCCTGAAACAGCCCCAGGGAGGAGGCAGCCACAGACACCCTGAGCAGCCTATTCTAGAGTTTCACCACCCTTGTACTGAAGAACTTTTTCCTAAGATCAGTCCAAACCTACTCTCTCTCAGCTTCAAACCGTTTCCCCTTGTCCTGTCTCTAGACACCCTTAGGAAAAGTTCCTCTGTAGCTTTTCCATAGGATCCCTTCAGTTATTGGAAGGAAACTTTATAGAGTCCCCTTTAGGAATCATCTCCAGGCTGAACAACCCCAGCTCCCTTAAGCAATCCTCTTAGGAGAGGTGCTACAGCCACTGGCTCACCTTTGTGTCCCTCCTCTTTTCTTAGAGGATAGTTTCTGTGAAGCAGGATAGGATACATAGGGAAGCATCAACTTTTGCTCTGCTTAGCAGCTGGAATCCACAAGGCATTTTTCACATTGCTTTATTGTAAAGGTTGCTACAGATATTAGGAGAAAGCAATCTTGTTGCTTGAATGGTAAATATTGATTTGTCTTCCTACAGTTGTGCTAAGAGCAATCCATTAATATGAAACCAACCACAGACCCCAAATCCATTATCTGCTAGCAGCATGGATCTGCAGAGCTAGATGCTGGCTAGCATGAGAACACCCTGGGATGCTTCATTTAGCTTAATGACAACCATCCCTTTAGAACTGATCAACTGATCAGTTCTCTGCCAGGTGAGACTACTCAATGCTGAGACACTCCAGGATTCATTGCTTAGCTGTCCCATGTCCTCACATCTGTGTGATTCCATCAGACAAGAGCTAATAGCTTCACTGAGATAAGAGTTGTGATAGCGTCCTGCTAAGGCTTGTCCTGGAGAAAAGAGCTGTGCGAAGCTCTTCAGTTTTAGGGCAAGCTAAGGGTTTAAAGGTTCCAGTTACAAACACTGTCATCAGTGGTGATCAAGGGTGGCAAGAACCTCGTAGTTTGAGGTGAGGAGTGCAGAGATGTTGGTGGCAGAAGTACAGAGAGAATGAGGAGGAGAATCAAATGGGAGAAGGTGTTTTGTATGGTTGTGTTCAGGTGAGCTGGGAATCCTTAGCCCATGGACAAATCTGTTTCATTACCACAGAATCACAGTGTTAGGGGTGCGAAGGGACCTGGAAAGTGCATCCAGTCCAACCCCCCTGCCAGAGCAGTTGGCCACACAAGAACACACCCAGGTGGGTTTGGAGTGTCTCCAGAGAAGGAGACTCCACAACCTCTCTGGGCAGCTTGCTCCAGGGCTCTAGCATGCTCATAGGGAAAAAGGTTTCCCTTCTGTTCCCATGACACTCCTCTGCTCCCGCTTGCCCTCACTATCCCTTGTCCTAATATTGGACATTGCTGAGCAGAGCCTGGCTCTGTCCTCCTGACACTGTCCTGCACGTCTTTATCATCATGAATGAGGGCAGCCCTCAGGCTCCTCTGCTCCAAGCCCCAGCTCCCTCAGCCTGTCCTCACAGGGAGATGTACCACTGCCTTCAGCAGCTTTGTGGCTCTGTGTTGGACTCTCTCAAGCAGCTCCCTGAGTGCTTCTTGACCTGAGTGGGCCAGAACTGGACACAATATTCCAGATACATCCTCAGCGGGCAAAATAGAGGGCAGGAGAACCTCTCAACCTACTAACCACAGCTCTTATAATGAACCCCAGGATACCATTGGCCTTCTTGGCCACAAGGGCACATTGCTGGCTCATGGACAGCCTGCTGTCTACCAGGATCTTTAGGTACTTTTCCTTAGAGTTGCTCTCCAGTAGGTCAGCCCCCCCAGCATCTACTGGTCCATGGGGTTGTTCTTTCCCAGATGCCAGACGCTACCCCTGACCTTGTTGGATTTCATTCAGTTTCTCTCCTTCCCTACTTTGCAGCCTGACCAGGCCTGGCTGAATGGCAGCACAGTGTTTGTGTCCACCACCCTGCTGCTGGTGCCAATGTTGCATGCCATCTCCTCCAGCTGTACCACTGCAGCTTTCATTCCACAAGTGACCTGTGGGCTTTGGGCTACCTGAGAATCCTCTAGCAGCCTGTGCTGGCAGAAGGGTGAGTGGCAGCCAGGAGGCTGCCAGCTACTGTTTTCTATTTCTTCTTTGGATTTTCACTGGCGCTGCCATGCTGACACACCCTGCCTACCCTGAGCTCATCTCCCTGTTTCATCCAGGAGTGCTTCCATCTGCCCACAACCAGCCTGAGGCCATGGCAGCCCTTGCAAGCCAACAGCTTTTGGGAACCTGCTTAATTTAAGCTTCTGTTGGGGAAGGGGTCAGGGTGGGGAGAAGAAACCAAACTGTCCCTCAGTTCAAAAAAGACATAGAATTGCTTGAGAAAGTGCAGCATAGAGCCACAAAGATGATTAAATGATTGGAACATCTCTGTTAGGAGGAGAGCCTGATGGGCGCTGCAGCTTGGAGAGGAGGAGCCTGAGGGATGACCTCATTCATGTTTGTAAAGAGATAAAGGATGAGTGCCAAGAGCATGGAGCCAGGCTCCGTGATGGCTGATGCCAGGACAAGGGGCATAAGAAGTGCGGATGGGATTTGGGAAAGTCGGAGACGACTCAATGTGAGTTAAGCTTCCGAGTGATCCACTTGTTTATTGAGAGCATCAGGCTTCAAGTTACAAGGCACATACTTTCAGTTAGGGTGAGAAAAGTGAGCGCACGCAGCATGCAATGTGGTACTGTTCCCTAGCATTTGACACATCTAAATATGTGAATCTACATAATCCTTCCTACTTGCAGTTACTGCAAAAGCATTTTTAGTGCACCTGAGTATTGGAATTTGCATTTTTCTCCTATTTCCCTCCTACTCTGCACACAGTCCCACAGAAGCTGCTTATCAGAAGACTCAAGGACAAAATCCTCTGAGCTTCTTCACACACACAGCACTGTGGTTTACTGCAGTTCCAACGCTCAGACCTCACATCCAAGGCTTGATTGTACAAGCTTCTAGGGGCTTATGCCCACCTTTTTCAGCCAGTTCCCAACAAAGAAGTTCCATGTAAATGTGAGGAGGATTTTTTTTCCCTGTGAGGGTGACAGAGCACTGGAACAGGCTGCCCAGAGAGGTTGTGGAGTCTCCCTCTCTGGAGATATCCAAAACCTGCCTGCATGTGCTCCTTTGTGATCTGGTATAGATGATCCTGCTCTGGCAGAGGATTGGACTGGATGAGCTTTCAAGGTCCCTTCCAGCCCCTAGAATTCCATGATGCTGTGGCTCTTTGATTACTTGGAGACTCTTACTGAGAGGGCAGCTCTGAGGCTGGCCGAATATGAGCTGGTGTGGAGGAAAGCTGCAGGCTGCTGCTCCCTGCCATCCCACGCAAGGTGGCAGCCTGTTTGCCCAGCTGGCTTGTTTCCACTCCAGTTTGCACCAACAAAGGCTGAAAATATTTCCCATAACTTCTGTTTGCTGTCCCCTGGAGAGGGCTCATGGTTTGTTTTTACAGCAGCTTTTCCGTTTGGAAAAGCACCTCCCTGTTTGTGTCGTGTTCCCCTTGCTGGATACCAGCCCTCCCAGCTCGTCCAGGCCAGGGGAGATGGCACTCCAGAGAAACACATCTGGAGGCTTGGGCTTTGCTGATTCATTTAGTTAATGGCTCAGGAAGAAAAGCCCTTTGTGTGCCGCTGATTGAATAGCAGCCAAGGGATCAGAAAGCAAAAGTCATTGCCCTTATTTTTTTTTCTTCTTCTCTCTCTATTTTTTTCCCCATCTCCTCCCCAGCCCTGCCAGTGCTGCTTTACTGAGTCATTCCTCAGCTCGAAAACACTGCTTCAGACATTGTCTGCACAAAGGGAGGAAATGGAAAGGGAATCCCCAGCTCCCTGCCTCACTATCGGGGAGGTTTGCCCCTAGGTGCTGAGCTGCTCCCAGAGCAGAGCCTCTGCAGTAGGGGAAAGATCAACCCCCAAGGGGCCACTGGGTTGATCAGAGGGCTGGAGCACCTCTCCTATGAGGACAGACTGAGGGAGTTGGGGCTGTTCAGTCTGGAGAGGAGGTGGCTCCAAGGTGATATTATTGTGGCCTTTCAGTATCTGAAGGGTGCCTACCAAAAAGCTGAGGAAGGACTTTTCAGGACATCAGAGTGACAGGACTAGAGGCAATGGAGTGAAGCTGGAGATGAGTAGGTTCAGGCTAGATGTGAGGAGGAAGTTCTTTACCATGAGAGTGGTGAGAGCCTGGAATGGGTTGCCCAGGGAGGTGGTTGAGGCCCCATCCCTGGAGGTATTTAAGGCCAGGCTGGATGAGGCTGTGGGCAGCCTTGATCTAGGATAGGGTGTCCCTGCCCGTGGAAGGGGGGTTGGAACTAGATGTTCCTTGTAGTCCCTTCCAAGCCTGACTGATTCTATGATTCTATGAAAGAGTTAGTAATGCTTGCAGGAATCAGAGTGGTTTGGGTTGGAAGGGACCTCCAAAGGTCATCCAGTCCAATCCGCTTGCGATCAGCAGGGGCATCCTCCACTACACCACGCTGCTTATAGCCTTGTTCAGCCTCATCTTGAACAGCTCCAGGGATGGAGCCTCAGCTACCTCCCTGGGCAACTTGTTGCAGTGTTCCAGAATGCTCATGCTAAAGAACTTGCTCCTCACATCTAATCTCAATCTGCTCTTCTCTCACTTCAAACCATTGCCCTCATCCTGTCCCTACAGGGCTTTGCAAACAGTCTCTCTGCAGCCTTCTTGCAGCCCACTTCAGCTACTGGTAGGCTGCTCTTAGGTCTGCCTGGAGCATTCTCTTCCCCAGGTTGAACGTCATCATTCCTGTGCTAGAAGATGAATGTGTGGCTCTCTTATAGCAGATGGTCTCCATCAGTATCAGTGAACTCTTGAGAAGGAGGTGATCACATGTGTGAAAGCCAGGAGAGTTGCCCCACTCTAGCCCAGAGGAATATTGCCCAATCTGACAGAAATTTAAAGCATTCTGTCAGCTGATTTTGGTGACAGCCTGTTCAGCAAGCTTGGCTTCACTCAGTGCTGGTTTTAGGAGCACTTCCTCTTCAGCCTGAGAATGTTCCAGCCTGGTGGGCAAGACTTCCCACAGGCAAAGCTCGTGGTAAATAAATGTGCTGGACACACTCCAAACCAGTGCCCTCTCTCAGTCCCAGGCTGAGGGACTATAAGTACAGGCAAAAATTAAAGTAGTTCAAAAAGAGGAAGAGAAGGAGGATGAGGAGGAGGAGGAGGAGAAGGAAAAGAAGAGCAGAGGAAGAGAAGGAAGAGAAGAGCAGAGGAGGAGGAAGGGAATGAGAAGAAAGAAGATGAGAGGAGGAGAGGACACTCCATGTTCTGCTCTGAGCACTGACTATCAACACAATGCTAATGGATGAAATACTAAAACAAGAATGGTTTCTATTTAACTTGATTAGCTCTGTAAAGCCCAACCTAGCCACAGAGGAATGAGGGATGCACTCCCACCTAAATCCAGTTCCTGCTTCAGTAGCACCTTTTTGCCCTTAAAGAAATAACCTGGGAACTATTTGCACAGCCTCAACCCCAGCATAGTTTCAGCAAGCATAAAAAGGAGCTGTTATCTGGAAAGGCTGTAAAGGCATGAGTGGAATTCTCCAGGCCTTTTTGGTTTTCACTCGGGTAGTTGTGTCCAAAATGGAAATTATCCTGCTTGAAACAGAGCTGTCAGGCAGAGAGCAAAACCCAGCTTGGAGGCTTTTACATGCAGGGTAGCAGCCAGTGACAGGCACCAGTACCTGGGCCTTGCACAGTCATGTTAAAGAATGTCAAATGTTTCATCTCAAAAAACCAAAAACATACCAAAAGGAAGAAGATTATTTCATAGATTCACAGAATGGTTTAGGTTGGAAGGGACTTTAAAGCTTCATCAGATTCCTCCACCTCATTTCAAAGTTCAGAGTTGTAACTACACCTCAGAGATGTTGCAGCTACGATTTAGGTTTAGTTTCTAATACTGTAATTCATAGATTCAAGAAATGGTTTTGGTTGGATGGCATCTTCATAACCATGCAATTCCAAACCCCTTGCCATGGGTGGGACACCTCCCCCCAGACCAGGCTGCTCAAGTCCTCATTCAACCTGGCCTTGAACACCTCTGGGGAAAGGACATCCAGGACCTGCCTGGGCAACCTGTTTCCAGTGTTTCACCACCCTCACTGGAAACAATTTCTTCCTAATCTCTAATCTGCCTTCCTCAAGCTTCAATCCATTCCTTCTCATCACTACAAGACCCTGGTAAAAAGTCCCTCCCCAGCTTTCCTGTAGGCTTCTTCAGGTATTGGAAGGCTGCTAATAGGCCTTCCTAGAACCTTCACTTCTCCAGGCTGAACAACCCCAACTCCCTCAGCCTGTCCTCATTGAGGACGTGCCTCTGAGTAGCATTCTGATGATCCTCATCAGTATTCATAGAACCAAAGAATCACAGAACTATTAAGGTTGGAAAAGATCCCAAAGATCATCACGACCAACCCTGTGGACACTAAACCTTGTGTGCTAGTTTGAAGCAAGCTAGAATGTTTTGGTAACAGAACTAGATAACGGGCAGTGAAATGAAAACAATTGATGTCAACTTCTCTCACAGTCTCGCTGAGAGCTCTGGGAAGAAGAAGTAAACATTCTCCATTTTGTTTCTCACTCTTGCTTTTGCCTTAGACCTGGTCACATCTCATTAACCCTGCTCCTACTAACCTTGCTCCCTAACCTCTTGGCTGCACTCTTTTCTTCCTGAGAACTGGGGTAAGGTTGAGAGGGCCGGGGGGAGGTGTTGGGGTGGTTTGAGAGCCCCTCCTGGGGACTCAGGTTTCTGGGAGGGGAGTTGTGCTTTTTATTGTTATCCTTTGTATATTTCTGTATAATAATTGTATATAACTGTATATATTGTAAATAGCTGCTTGTAAATTCTGCTAGCTGTAAATAAATTGCTTCATCTATATTCCAGGGTCCGTCTGAGTTAGCTGGGGCAAATTCAAAAGTGTGGGGGGGCGGGGGTAACCCCCAAACCATCACATTTTTAATTGGCTTGCCCAACGTGGGCTAGTTATTTAGTGAGCTGGAAATTAGCTCTGGGAATTAAGATGAAGCTAATCAAGCAGCTATTGTAACTTGGTGGGGATTGCTGTGTGGCCTGTTTTCTGGTTTTTTGTGTACAACTTGGATCAAAGATCAATTGGTTATTTCTTGCTTCATGTAGTTTTTAAGAAGGCTAAAGTTAAGCTTTCAAACATGTTCTGGAGCTGGGGTGATTTTATTCTTGGTTATGCTGGTTTTAGTGTCACTGAGAATATTACTAGTGATATTACAAGAGTTTTTGTCAATAATGTTACAATCAATCGAGAGTCTGCTTTATCTACTGCTCTCATGAAGGTCATCCAGCCCCAAACTGAAATGCCAAATCCCTGCAAGGATTTCTACTCGAAACAGAGCATGGCAGGGATGCTGGGCATTATACTGGCTCTTGTAGTTTTAAATTTCATATTAATTTTGGCATTATTTGTGAAAAATTCAAAACCAGCTTCTGTAAGAGCTAGGAAAAATTCTGTGTCTCAGAAGCAGTCTCTTTCACAGCAAAACAAGGGAACACAGTGATCGGCTTCCCCCTTGCCAGCCTCTGCCCCTCCTTCTCCAAGCGCTGGGAACACAGCCAATGTTCCCGCCACTAACGTAAACAATGATAAGGATAACCAAAACAAGCCACAAGTTAGCAGGAGCCTCAGGAGCACAGGCAGGTACCCAAAAATCAGAATGTTCCTAGCAAAAATGATAACACCTCAGGGTTGGCAGGCATCCCAGGAGGACAGGCAAATAATCCCACTAAGTTATAATACTACAGTGCTAGTAACGCTAGCCCAGTCAGTCCAAATCCTTAATGACACCAGCTCAGCCAATTCGAAACCCCCAGCCACAGACCAGAACCAAAATCCTCCTGATTAAAAGCAAGGCAGATTTGAACTCACAAGCTCCAGGTCAGACCCTAAGGATACCAATGCTCCAAGTCAGACCTCCAATAATTCAAATGCTCCAGGTCAGACTCCTAAAGATTCAAATTCCTCCAGCAGACACATCCAAGTCTGTTGCTGCTCAGGCCCTTCTGGCACCTGCTAAGGCAAAAGCTAAGACAAAGAGTGGTTCGCAGAGGATGTAAGACAGGGGACCTCAGGTGATCAGCAGCAAGTAGGAGGTGGAGAGAAGTTTAGTCTGCGAGACCTTGTAGATGTGCTGAGACAACAATACTCAAGTGAGAGGAGTGCTGTGAGTTAGCTGCCAAGAGAGAGGAATGGTTCCATGAGTTTAGGAATGCTATGAGTAAGATTGTGTTAGGCCCGGCACCACCATAACAACAGGAAGAGGAGGAGGAAGATGACATCCAAGGCTCCAAGGATCCACTCAGAGAGGTCAGGGAAGTTAGGAAGGAATACACAAGGGAATCAGGTGAGCCAATCTTAAGCTGGCTAGTGAGATGCCGTGGCATTGGTGCTAATGCTCTGCAGGTAGGAGACAAGTCTGCCAAGCAGCTGGGACCACTCACTAAGGAGAGTGGAGTGGACAAACACCTAGCAAGTCCTCTTGGTAGGGTTAGCTTGTGGACACGCCTTTTGTTGGCTGTGGCTATGAGATATCCTTCCCGAGATGATTTGCCATGGGCTGCCAAGAAGTGGAACACCGTTGAGCAGGGAATTAAGCTTCTGAAGGAGTTTGCTGTGAAGGAAGTGCTTTATGGAGATCATGGCACTCATGAGCCTGACGATATTCCTTTGGGAACAGGTCTCATGAAGAAGCTGATTAAACTTGCTCCTTCATCGTATGCTAACATCTTGGCCAGTAAGTTTCTAGCAAGGAGTGATAATGGAAGATCTTTCACTGTTGGTGAATTCACTGATCAGCTTAGGCAGATTGAGGACAGTTTGTCACATTCTGGTTTAGTCTCTGCCATAAAAACTCTAGGTACAGAGATAAGGGATGGCATCAAGGAGAGTATGAAAGAACTGAAGGAGGATCTTACAACCTCAATTTCCAATCTGGTAAAGGATACCATTCCTGCATCATCTGAATGGGTGCATGTTTCTGCAGTCAGGAACAGACACCCACCTCCTGCAAGGCAATTCCAGCCTAGGAGGAGACAAATTCCACCCAGACAGCAGCAATCACGTGCGTCACTGTGGATACTTCTGCGTGACACATACGGTGAGAACATGAACAAATGGGATGGTAAACCTACTTCAGCTCTTTCAAAGAGGGTCAGGTTCTGCTAAGTGGCAGAAACAGAGGCAATAATGCCAGAAAAGTAGCTGGCACTTCTTCAGCTTCCTGAGAGCAACTGCAATTGTTCCAACAGTTGCAGTTCCTCTCACAACACCACCAATCATTGTGTACACCCACATGCCATGTTCACATTAGGGGTGCCCTGCCTCCAGCCAGGGAGGAGGAAAGGGATAGTGGAGGAGAACCGAATCTATGGAATGTATTCATTAGGTGGCCTGGCAGTTCAAGAGTTCGGGAAATACAGGGCTTTAGTTGACACAGGGTGCTCAGTGTACTTTATTGCCATCAAATTGTAAAGGGACAGAGTCCATTCTATTTTTGGAATCACTGGTGGATCTCAAGAGTTAACTAAGGATACAGGCTGAGATCATTTAACTGTAAAGAGTGGAAGACACATACTATTGTAACTGGTCCTGATGCGCCTTGCATTTGGGAATTGACTTTTTGAGACAAGGTTGTTTCAAAGATCCTAAGGGGCATAAATGGGCTTTTGGTATAGCATCTGTAGAGATTGAGGATGATAAATTGAAATTGTCCTATTAGACCTGAACTTTCTGATGAATCTGCAGTTGTGGGACATCATGACATAGAGGACCAGGAAGTGCCAATTGCAACTCAAACTGTTCATCATAGGCAGTACAGAAACTAACCTGTGACTCTTTGTTGCCATTCATCAGCTGATTCGTCAATTGGAGAGTCAGGCTGTCATCGAGAAAGCTCATTCACCTTTCAACAGTCCCATCTGGCCTGTGCGTAAACCTACGGACTACTGGAGACTGACAGTTGACTTTCGTGCCCCCTCGAGGTGACGCCACCCATGAGTGCAGCGGTGCCAGGACAAGCTGGATCTCCAGTACGAGCTGGAATCGAAGGAGGCTAAATGGTATGCAACCATAGACATTGCTAATGTTTTCTTCTCTATTCCCATAGCAAAGGAGTGCAGGCCTCAGTTTGCATTCACCTGGAGAGGAATCCAGTACCAGTTCAATCGTTTGCCTCAGGGGTGGAAACACAGCTCAACCATCTGTCACTCAGTCATCCACAATGCACTGGAGAAAGGTAAAGCTCCAGAGCACATCCAGTACATCGACGACATCATTGTGTGGGGCCAAACTGCTGAGGAAGTCTTCGAGAAAGGTAACAAAATCATTGACATTCTGTTGCAAGCAGGTTTTGCCATTAAGAGAGACAAGGTCAAAGGACCTGCCAGAGAAATTCAGTTTCTGGGAGTGCAGTGGCAGGATGGTCGCCGTTACATTCCTCAGGATGTGATCAACAAAGTCTCTACCATGGCTGTTCCCACCAGTAAGAAGGACACACTTTCTTTCCTTGGTGTGGTGGGATTTTGGAGACTACACATTCCTGGTTTCAGTCAGATTGTCAAACCTCTGCATGATGTGACTCGTAAGAGAAACAATTTTGAGTGGGGACCTGAACAACAAGCAGCCTTTGATCAAATCAAACGAGAAGTAGTCCATGCAGTGGGCTTGGGACCTGTGAGATCTGGTCCGGACATTAAGAACATTCTGTACACGGCTGCCAGTGACAATGGTCCAACTTGGAGTCTTTGGCAGAAAGCTCCAAATGAGACACGTGGTCGTCCACTTGGTTTTTGGGGACGTTGTTACAGAGGTTCAGAGACAAATTACACTGCAACTGAGAAAGAGATTCTAGCAGCCTATGAGGGAGTGAAAGCAGCTTCTGAAGTGATTGGAACTGAGTCACAATTGCTTTTAGCTCCTAGACTGCCAGTTCTTAACTGGATGTTCAAGGGCAAAGGTTCATCACCACATCATGCCACAGATGCAACCTGGTCTAAATGGATGGCTTTGATAACCCAACGAGCACGAATGGGTAATCTTGACCGACCTGGTCTAGTGGAGGTGATTACCAACTGGCCGGAAGGCACAGACTGTTCCAAACCTCCAGAGGAGAAAATAACTCATGCTGAGGAAGCTCCTCCCTATGGTGTTCTCTCTGATCAGGAAAAGAACTATGCTTTGTTCACAGATGGTTCCTGTCGCTTGTTGGGAACAAGCGAAGATGGAAGTCAGCGGTTTGGAGTCCAACCAGGAGAGTTACCGAAACGAAAGATGGAGAAGGAGAATCCAGTCAGTTCCTGAGGTAAAAGCTGTTCAACTTGCTCTTGATGTGCTGAACGTGAGAATTGGCCTATCCTTTACCTCTACACACCGACTCTGGATGGTAGCCAATGCTCTATGGGGTTGGGCTAAAGGACTGGAAGAAGAATGGTTGGCAGAGGAAAGGAAAGCCTGTTTGGTGTGCTGATCTATGGCAGGACATTGATGCACGGCTGGAGAAAATTCCAGTGAAGGTGCGGCACGTAGATGCACACATGCCTAAGAGCAGAGCCACTGAGGAACATCAACATAACCAGAAGGCAGACCAAGCTGCTAAGATTGCTCAAGTTGATACCAACTCTGATCTTGACATTGACCTTGATTGGAAACACCGAGGTGAGCTGTTCTTAGCTCGGTGGGCCCATGATTCATCTGGACATCAAGGCAGAGATGGAACATACCGATGGGCTCGTGATAGGTCAATTGACTTGTCCATGGACGCTATCACCCAAGTCATCTATGACTGTGACATTTGTGCTGCTATTAAGCAGGCTAAGCGAATTAAGCCCTTATGTTATGGTGAGAGATGGTCAAAGTACAAGTATGGTGAAGCCTGGCAGATTGATTACATCACTTTACCTCGATCTCGTTCTGGCAAGCAGTATGTGCTAACGATGGTAGAAGCCAGCACTGGATGGTTGGAAACCTATCCAGTTCCACATGCTACTGCACGTAACACCATTGTTGGTTTGGAGAGACAGATCTTGTGGAGACATGGAACTCCAGAGAGAATTGAGTCAGACAATGGTACTCAGTTCAAGAACAATCTTTGTGAAAAACTGGCCAAAGAGCATGGTACTGAGATGGATCTATCACATACCCTACTATGCACCAGCTTCAGGAAGATTGAGCGCTAAAAACGGTTTGCTGAAAACCACCCGAAAAGCCATGGGGGGTGGAACTCTGAAAAACTGGGACAAACATTTAGCAGAAGCTACCTGGTTGTAAATAGTAGAGGGTTCAGTAAACAGAGCATGACTGCACAATCAGATTTGGTCAAACAGTAGACGGTGATAAAGGTTCCTGTTGTACGTGAGAAGAATCTGTTAGGAATTCTGTTTGGGGTATTTTCTACTTCGGAGCGAAGGGATACCTGTCCGAGGGGTGGTTTTCTGCGGAAGGTCCTGGTCATTACCTTACTGGGTAATGCAGGAGAATGGTGAAATCCAGTGTATTCCACAGAGAAATTTAACCTTAGCTGAGAGAGTTTAAATTCAAGCTGTTAGGAGTTTTCTGTTCTAGGTAACATCGGCGCCCAACACTGAGAGAATCTATGATAGAATCTACAGTACGTGAGCACGAACCCAACATCACCTGGGAGTCCCTGTTGTGAGCTTTTGAATCACCTACATCTGATTGAAGTGTGAACTGAACTTGTATATATTGTTTTAGTGTAAATATTGGTTTAGATTAGATTGGTGTCTTGGGTTCAAAGGCAGGTTCCCAGAGACTCTTATAAATTTGGTAGACCCAATGACAATTTATAGAATTTATAGAGTGCCCTCCCCTCTTCCCCCTCCTTTCCCCAAAAGACAGGGAGAGAGATAAAGGTAGGGACACCCAAATAAATCAATCTCACTCGATTTGGAAGTTAAAAGGAAAAGTTTAACAATAACTTAGAAAAAGGGATTGGAGGTAGGGGAGTTTACAAAGGATAAGGAAGGGAAAACAGCAAAATACAAACAGGGATGGATACAACCCGAGTAGTGTGATGGTGTCTCTGCCTCGTGGCTGCCACGTGTTGTGCTGGTATGCAGTATCAGTGTGTGGTCATGAGTGAACGCAGGTAAAGGAGAAAAAGGGAAGAGACAGGAAACTCCTGTCTCTTTTATACCACAGGAAGTGGGGGGAGTGGGCTAACCATCACCTGGAGTGTGGCCCACCCCTGAGGAGGGGCCAAGGCCCCTAGGGTCAGGTTCAGGGTCACTCCCCCAGGAGTGTTAACCCTATACATTCCACCCCTTGGTTAGACCACTTCCACCTTCCTAAGAACAGTCTTCTTCTCCAAAGATGGGAAAAAGTTGTCCATGGGTTAAGAGTTCTTAAAGTCCTTCTTGGTCCCCAGCTGTATCTCAAGGCGATGTGCTCCTCTGGTCCGGTGCAGGTTGGTGAGGTGTGAGCAGGGCAGGAACGGAGGAAAAGTCAGTGAATCAGGAACAGTTTTTGTTGGAACTCAGGAAAGTCTTTTTCCTCTGTGAAGAAAAACATCAGGAACAGTCTCTCTTGGTGTCTGGCATCAGGGGAACAGGTGTGGATGAGATGGCTGTAGACATCCTCTGGAGGGAAATCAGGAACAGTCTCTCACTGCAGGGCATCAGTGACGAATCAGATGCAGGGTTCTGGTTGGACGCCGTGGTGTGACGTGATGCTGTGGGACTCTGGATAGCTGCTGGTGTGGTGTAGGTTCTGTTGGACGCCGTGTAGTGGTGAGGGTATAACTACAAAAACAACTTGTAACCCCTTATGAACTATGATACAAGTATTGCACAACTATGATACAACTATTATACAACTATAATACAAGATAACCTGAAAGTATCTGGAACACATGGAATCAACTCTGAGATTTCAAAACCTTTTCAGCTAAAGAGAGATTTCTCTGAGGGACACACTCGATAACACCAGTTTCCATCATCACCCAGTATGTGTGACCAGGACCCTCTGCAGATACCACCCCTTTGATAGGTTTTCCCCCACCAGAGGCAGGAGCAACCCACACAGTCTTTCCCAGTAGATTCCTTTCACAGACTACAGGAACTCCATCTCCCTCAACTATGGGCAGTAGGGCAGACTGAGCAGGACCAGCTCTGTTAACTGATCCCCTGCTGTTCACCAGCCAAGTGGCTTCTGCAAGGTGCTTCTCCCAGTTTCTGAGAGTTCCACCTCCCATAGCCTTCAGGGTGGTTTTCAGCAGGCCATTGTGTCGCTCAATCTTTCCTGCAGCTTGTGGGTAGTATGGGATGTGATAAACCCATTCTATCCCATGCTCTTTTGCCCAGTTGCTTACAAGGTGGTTCTTGAAATGGGTCCCATTGTCTGACTCAACTCTCTCTGGGGTTCCGTGTCTCCACAGGATGTGGCTCTGCAGACCCAGAATGGTGTTACGGGCAGTAGCATGAGGTACTGGGTAGGTTTCCAGCCACCCCGTGCTTCCCTCCACCATGGTTAACACATACTGCTTGCCACTACGAGACCGAGGCAGAGTGATGTAATCAATCTGCCAGGCCTCCCCATACCTGTACTTTGACCACCATCCCCCGTACCACAAAGGCTTCATGCGCTTAGCTTGCTTTGTGGTGGCACAGATGTCACATTCATGGATAACCTGAGTTATGGCCTCCATGGATATGTCCACGGACCTGTCTCGGGCCCATTGGTATGTGGCATCTCTTCCTTGGTGACCAGAAGAGTCATGTGCCCACCGAGCTAAGAACAGTTCACCTTTGTGCTTCCAGTCCAGGTCAATCTGGCAGATGTGGGCAGCCAGGTCAGCTTGGTGGTTATGCTGCTGCTCTTCAGTGGCTCTGCTCTTTGGGATGTGAGCACTGATGTGTCGGATTTTAACTGGTAGTTTGTCCAGGCGTGCAGAAATGTCTTGCCAGAGATCAGCAGCCCAAATAGGCTTCCCTTTTCTCTGCCAATCATTTCTCTTCCACTCCTTCAGCCACCCCCATAAGGCATTTGCTACCATCCATGAGTCGGTGTAGATGTATAGCATTGGCCACTGCTCTCGTTCGGCAATGTCCAGGGCCAGCTGGATGGCTTTCACCTCAGCATACTGGCTGGATTCACCCTCTCCATCTCTTGCCTCTGCAACCCTGCGTGTGGGGTTCCAGACGGCAGCCTTCCATCTTCGCTTGCTGCCTACCAGGCGGCAGGATCCATCTGTGAAGAGAGCATATGCCTTTCCCTCCTCAGGAAGGTCACTGTATGGGGGGGCTTCCTCGGCACGGGTCACTGCCTTCTCTTCTGCTGGCTTTCCAAAGTCAGTGCCCTCTGGCCAGTTGGTGATGACCTCTACAATGCCTGGACGCTCGAGAGTCCCCATCCTAGCCCTCTGAGTTATCAGAGCCATCCACTTACTCCAAGTGGCATCTGTGGCATGGTGCGGAGTCGAACCCTTCCCTTTAAACAGCCAAGTCAGGACTGGAAGCCTTGGAGCTAAAAGGAGTGGTGACTCCGTCCCAATCACCTCAGAGGCAGCTCTGACTCCCTCATAGGCAGCTAGGATTTCTTTCTCTGTGGGGGTATACTTGGTCTCTGAGCCTTTGTATGCCTTGCTCCAGAACCCGAGTGGGCGGCCTCTTGTCTCATCAGGAGCTTTCTGCCATAGGCTCCAGCTAGGACCATTCTCACTGGCTGCTGTATAGAGAATGTTCTTAATCTCTGGGCCGGTTCGAACTGGTCCCAAGGCCATGGCATGGACCACCTCTCGTTTGATCTGGTCAAATGCCACCTGCTGCTCAGGTCCCCACCTAAAGTTATTCCTCTTTCTTGTAACGTCAAAGAGGGGTTTCACAATTTGACTGTACCCGGGAATGTGCATCTTCCAAAAGCCCACAAACCCCAGGAAGGATTGTGTCTCCTTCCGGTTAGTGGGTTCCACCATAGTGGCCACTTTATTCACCACATCCTTAGGGATGTGGCGTCGGCCATCCTGCCATCGAACTCCCAGGAACTGGATCTCTCTGGCAGGCCCTTTCACTTTGCTTCTCTTAATGGCAAAACCAGCATCCAACAGGATATGAATGATCTTCTCACCCTTCTGGAAGACCTCCTCTGCTGTCTCACCCCATACAATGATGTCATCGATGTACTGCAGATGTTCCGGAGCTCCACCCTTCTCCAGTGCAGTCTGGATGATGCTATGGCAGATTGTAGGGCTGTGCTTCCACCCTTGAGGCAGTCTGTTCCAGTGGTACTGGACTCCTCTCCAGGTGAAGGCAAACTGTGGCCTACATTCTTCTGCAATGGGGATGGAGAAGAAAGCATTAGCAATGTCAATTGTGGCATACCATTTGGCCTCCTTCGTTTCCAGTTCATACTGCAGCTCCAACATATCAGGCACGGCTGCGCTGATTGGAGGAGTCACTTCATTCAGGCCTCGGAAATCCACCGTGAGTCTCCACTCCCCCGTCTCCTTTCGCACTGGCCATATCGGGCTGTTGAAGGGCGAGTGGCTCTTGCTGATGACAAGCTGCTGCTCCAGGCGGCGAATCAGCTGCTGTATGGGTAGCAGGGAGTCTCTGTTGGTGCGGTATTGCCTGCGATGAACTACACGAGAAGCAATAGGTAACTTGACATCTTCCACCTTGTGGGTACCAACCACGGAAGGGTCATCTGACAAGCCAGGCATGATAGACAGCTGCTCTTTGTCTGCAGTCTCTACCGCTGCTATGCCAAATGCCCACTTGTTCCCCTTCGGATCTTTAAAGTACCCTTCCCGGAGAAAGTCGATCCCCAGGATGCAAGGTGCATCAGGGCCAGTTACTATGGAGTGCTTCTCCCACACATTCCCGGTGAGGCTTATCTCAGCCTGCAGCACAGTCAACTCCTGAGACCCCCCTGTGACTCCTGCAATTGTAACAGTTTCTGTCCCCCTGTGGCTGGAGGGGATCAGAGTGCATTGGGCACCGGTGTCTACCAACGCTCTGTACTTCTCGGCTTCAGAAGTGCCAGGCCATTTCACAAACACGTCCCAATATACTCTGTTATCCCTGGCCTCCGCCTGGCTGGAGACAGGGCACCTCTAATTCTGAGCAGTGTGACTGCATGAGGCACATGGACCTGAGTTACTGGCTTCACCACCCCTTGAGCGAGAGCGCTGCCTGTGGGACACTGGGGCAACCCCTCTTCTGGAGGAGTTATTCCCTGTGTTTGTCCCCTGCAGTTCCCTTACCCTGGCCCATAGAGCTGAGGTGGGCTGGCCATGCCATCTGTCCATGTTTTCCCCATGGTCACACAGTGTTCTCCAGAGTGACCCCCTGTGTGTACCCTGTCTGCTCTGGGCTGGTCTCCTGCGGGGAGGAGGAGGAGCACGGCGTGTGTTCCTTACAGCTGAGACTTGCACCCATTCTGAAGGTGAAGAGCAGTCATCCTCTGCCTTCTGCATTTCAGAGAAAGAGGCTTTTAGCTCGTTCATTTCTTGGGTGAGGGTCTCTACAGTGGCAATTAAGGTTTTCCTCGACAAACTGTCTTCAAACTGTCTTAGGTCATTCACAAACTCCCTGATTGTGGGAAGGTTGTTGGGGTCTCTGCCCAGCAGCAGTGCTCCCAATGTGGGGGCATATGTGTGTGATGGTTTGGGGGTTACCCCTCCCCTCCCACACTTTTGAATTTGCCCCAGCTAACTCAGACGGACCCTGGGAATATAGATGAAGCAATTTATTTACAGCTAGCAGAATTTACAAGCAGCTATTTACAATATATACAGTTATATACAATTATATACAGAAATATACAAAGGATAAACAATACAAAAGCACAACTCCCCTCCCAGAAACCTGAGTCCCCAGGAGGGGCTCTCAAACCACCCCAACACCTCCCCCAGCCCCTCTCAACCTTACCCCAGTTCTCAGGAAGAAGAGAGGTGCAGCCAAGAGGTTAGGGAGCAAGGTTAGTAGGAGCAGGGTTAATGAGATGTGACCAGGTCTAAGGCAAAAGCAAGAGTGAGAAACAAAATGGAGAAAAAGTCTTTCTTCTTCCCAGAGTTCTCAGCGAGACTGTGAGAGAAGTTGACACCATGTTTTTCATTCCACTGCCTGTTATCTAGTTCTGTTACCAAAACATTCTAGCTTGCTTCAAACTAACACAATCCACCCCTGTCTACTTCGCTCAGAGTATCGCTGAGAATTTTCCAATCTAATCTAAACCAATATTTACACTAAAACAATATATACAAGTTCAGTTCACACTTCAATCAGATGTAGGTGATTCAAAAGCTCAGAACAGGGTCTCCCAGGTGACATTGGGTTCGTGCTCACATACTGTAGATTTTTCTCAGTGTTGGGCGCCGATGTTACCTAGAATAGAAAACTCCTAACAGCTTGAATTTAAACTCTCTCAGCTAAAGTTAGATTTCTCTGTGGAATACACTGGATTTCACCATTCTCCTGCATTACCCAGTATGTATGACCAGGACCTTCAGCAGAAACCACCCCTCGGACAGGTTTCCCTTCGCCCGAAGGAGAAAATACCCAAACAGTTTTCCCTAACAGATTCTTCTCATGTACAACAGGAACTTTATCACCGTCTACTGTTTGGACCAAATCTGATTGTGCAGGTCCTGCTCTGTTTACTGAACCTCTACTATTTACCAACCAAGTAGCTTGTGCTAAATGTTTGTCCCAGTTTTTCAGAGTTCCACCCCCCATGGCTTTTAGGGTGGTTTTCAGCAAACCGTTGTAGCGTTCAATCTTCCCTGAAGCTGGTGCATAGTAGGGTATGTGATAGATCCATTCAATACCATGCTCTTTGGCCCAATTTTTCACAAGATTGTTCTTGAAGTGAGTACCATTGTCTGACTCGATTCTCTCTGGAGTTCCATGTCTCCACAAGATCTGTCTCTCCAAACCAACAATGGTGTTACGTGCAGTAGCATGTGGAACTGGATAGGTTTCCAACCATCCAGTGCTGGCCTCTACCATCGTTAGCACATACTGCTTGCCAGAACGTGATCGAGGTAAAGTGATGTAGTCAATCTGCCAGGCTTCACCATACTTGTACTTTGACCATCTCTCACCATACCATAAGGGCTTGATTCGCTTAGCCTGCTTAATAGCAGCACAAATGTCACAGTCATAGATGACTTGGGTGATAGCGTCCATGGACAAGTCAATTGACCTATCGCGAGCCCATCGGTATGTTCCATCTCTGCCTTGATGTCCAGATGAGTCATGGGCCCACCGAGCTAAGAACAGCTCACCTCGGTGTTTCCAATCAAGGTCAATGTCAAGTTCAGAGTTAGTGTCAACTTGAGCAATCTTAGCAGCTTGATCTGCCTTCTGATTATGTTGATGTTCTTCAGTGGCTCTGCTCTTAGGCATGTGTGCATCTACGTGCCGCACCTTCACTGGAGTTCTCTCCAGCCGTGCATCAATGTCCTGCCATAGATCAGCACACCAAATAGGCTTTCCTTTCCTCTGCCAACCATTCTTCTTCCAGTCCTTTAGCCAACCCCATAGAGCATTGGCTACCATCCACGAGTCGGTGTAGAGGTAAAGGATAGGCCAATTCTCACGTTCAGCCACATCAAGAGCAAGTTGAACAGCTTTTACCTCAGCGAACTGACTGGATTCTCCTTCGCCATCCTTCGTTTCGGTAACTCTCCTGGTTGGACTCCAAACCGCTGACTTCCATATTCGCTTGTTCCCAACAAGACGACAGGAACCATCTGTGAACAAAGCATAGTTCTTTTCCTGATCAGAGAGATCACCATAGGGAGGAGCTTCCTCAGCACGAGTTATTTTCTCCTCTGGAGGTTTGGAACAGTCTGTGCCTTCCGGCCAGTTGGTGATCACCTCCACCAGACCAGGTCGGTCAAGATTACCCATTCGCGCTCGTTGGGTTATCAAAGCCATCCATTTAGACCAGGTTGCATCTGTGGCATGATGTGGTGATGAACCTTTGCCCTTGAACATCCAGTTAAGAACTGGCAGTCTAGGAGCTAAAAGCAATTGTGACTCAGTTCCAATCACTTCAGAAGCTGCTTTCACTCCCTCATAGGCTGCTAGAATCTCTTTCTCAGTTGCAGTATAATTTGTCTCTGAACCTCTGTAACAACGTCCCCAGAAACCAAGTGGACGACCACGTGTCTCATTTGGAGCTCTCTGCCAAAGACTCCAAGTTGGACCATTGTCACTGGCAGCCGTGTACAGAATGTTCTTAATGTCTGGACCAGATCTCACAGGTCCCAAACCCACTGCATGGACTACTTCTCGCTTAATTTGATCAAAGGCTGCTTGTTGTTCAGGTCCCCACTCGAAATTGTTTCTCTTACGAGTCACATCATGCAGAGGTTTGACAATCTGACTGAAACCAGGAATGTGTAGTCTCCAAAATCCCACCACACCAAGGAAAGAAAGTGTGTCCTTCTTACTGGTGGGAACTGCCATGGTAGAGACTTTGTTGATCACATCCTGAGGAATGTAACGGCGACCATCCTGCCACCGCACTCCCAGAAACTGAATTTCTTTGGCAGGTCCTTTGACCTTGTCTCTCTTAATGGCAAAACCTGCTTGCAACAGAATGTCAATGATTTTGTTACCTTTCTCGAAGACTTCCTCAGCAGTTTGGCCCCACACAATGATGTCGTCGATGTACTGGATGTGCTCTGGAGCTTTACCTTTCTCCAGTGCATTGTGGATGACTGAGTGACAGATGGTTGAGCTGTGTTTCCACCCCTGAGGCAAACGATTGAACTGGTACTGGATTCCTCTCCAGGTGAATGCAAACTGAGGCCTGCACTCCTTTGCTATGGGAATAGAGAAGAAAGCATTAGCAATGTCTATGGTTGCATACCACTTAGCCTCCTTCGATTCCAGCTCGTACTGGAGTTCCAGCATGTCCGGCACAGCTGCACTCATGGGTGGTGTCACCTCGTTGAGGGCACGAAAGTCAACTGTCAGTCTCCAGTCGCCCGTAGGTTTACGCACAGGCCAGATGGGACTGTTGAAAGGTGAATGAGCTTTCTCGATGACAGCCTGACTCTCCAATTGACGAATCAGCTGATGAATGGGCAACAAAGAGTCACGGTTAGTTCTGTACTGCCTATGATGAACAGTTTGAGTTGCAATTGGCACTTCCAGGTCCTCTATGTCATGATGTCCCACAACTGCAGATTCATCAGAAAGTTCAGGTCTAACAGACAATTTCAACTTATCATCCTCAATCTCTACAGATGCTATTCCAAAAGCCCATTTATGACCCTTAGGATCTTTGAAACAACCTTGTCTCAAAAAGTCAATTCCCAAAATGCAAGGCGCATCAGGACCAGTTACAATAGTATGTGTCTTCCACTCTTTACCAGTTAAACTGATCTCAGCCTGTATCTTAGTTAACTCTTGAGATCCACCTGTGATTCCAAAGATAGAAATGGACTCTGTCCCTTTGCAATTTGATGGCAATAGAGTACACTGAGCACCTGTGTCAACTAAAGCCCTGTATTTCCGAACTCTTGAACTGCCAGGCCACCTAATGAATACATTCCAATAGATTCGGTTCTCTCCACTATCCCTTTCCTCCTCCTGGCTGGAGGCAGGGCACCCCTAATGCTGAACATGGCATGTGGGGTGTACACAGTGATTGGTGTTGTTGCGAGAGGAATTGCAACTGTTGGAACAATTGCAGTTGCTCTCAGGAGCTGAAGAAGTGACAGCTACTTTTCTGGCATTGCTGCCTCCGTTTCTGCCACTCTGCAGATCCCTGACTCTCTTTGAAAGAGCTGAAGTAGGTTTACCATCCCATTTGTTCATGTTCTCCCCGTATGTGTCACGCAGAAGTATCCACAGTGACGCACGTGATTGCTGCTGTCTGGGTGGAATTTGTCTCCTCCTGGGCTGGAATTGCCTTGCAGGAGGTGGGCGTCTGTTCCTGACTGCAGAAACATGCACCCATTCAGATGATGCAGGAATGGTATCCTTTACCAGATTGGAAATTGAGGTTGTAAGATCCTTCTTCAGTTCTTTCATGCTCTCCTTGATGCCATCTCTTATCTCTGTACCTAGAGTTTTTATGGCAGAGACTAGGCCAGAATGTGACAAGCTGTCCTCTATCTGCCTGAGCTGGTCAGTGAATTCACCAACAGTGAAAGATCTTCCATTGTCACTCCTTGCTAGAAACTTACTGGCCAAGATGTTAGCATAGGATGAAGGAGCAAGCTTAATCAGCTTCTTCATGAGACCTGTTCCCAAAGGAATATCGTCAGGCTCATGAGTGCCATGATCTCCATAAAGCACTTCCTTCACAGCAAACTCCTTCAGAAGCTTAATTCCCTGCTCAACGGTGTTCCACTTCTTGGCAGCCCATGGCAAATCATCTCGGGAAGGATATCTCATAGCCACAGCCAACAGAAGGCGTGTCCACAAGCTAACCCTACCAAGAGGACTTGCTAGGTGTTTGTCCACTCCACTCTCCTTAGTGAGTGGTCCCAGCTGCTTGGCAGACTTGTCTCCTACCTGCAGAGCATTAGCACCAATGCCACGGCATCTCACTAGCCAGCTTAAGATTGGCTCACCTGATTCCCTTGTGTATTCCTTCCTAACTTCCCTGACCTCTCTGAGTGGATCCTTGGAGCCTTGGATGTCATCTTCCTCCTCTTCCTCCTGTTGTTCTGGTGGTGCCGGGCCTAACACAATCTTCCTCATAGCATTCCTAAACTCATTGGAACCATCCTCTCTCCTGGCAGCTAACCTCACAGCACTCCTCTCACTTGAGTATTGTTGTCTCAGCACATCTACAAGGTCTCGCAGACTAACTGCCTCCTCTTCCTCCTCTTGCTGCTGATCACCAGATGTCCCCTGTCTTACATCCTCCTGTGAACCACTCTTTGTCTTAGCTTTTGCCTTAGCAGGTGCCAGAAGGGCCTGAGCAGCAACAGACTTGGATGTGTCTGCTGGAGGATTTGAATCTTTAGGAGTCTGACTTGGAGGGTTTGAATCCTTAGGGGTCTGACCTGGAGCTTGTGAGTTCAAATCTGCCTTGCTTTTAACAGGAGGATTTTGGTTCTGGTCTGCTGGCTGGGGGTTTGAATTGGCTGAGCTGGTGTCATTAGGATTTGGACTGACTGGGCTAGCGTTACCAGCACTAGTAGTATTATTAACATTAGTGGGATTATTTGCCTGTCCTCCTGGGATGCCTGCCAACCCTGACTTGTTTTCATTTTTGCTAGGAACATTCTGATTTTGGGTCCCTGCCTGTGCTCCTGAGGCTCCTGCTGAACTCTGCGGCTTGTTTTGGTTATCCTTATCATTGTTTACGTTAGTGGCAGGAACACTGGCTGTGTTCCCAGCACTTGGAGAAGGAGGGGCAGAGGCTGGCAAGGGGGAAGCCGATGACTGTGTTCCCTTGTTTTGCTGTGAAAGAGACTGCTTCTGAGACACAGAATTTTTCCTAGCTCTTACAGAAGCTGGTTTTGAATTTTTCACCAATAATGCCAAAATTAATATGAATATTAAAATCATGAGGCAAATATTAAAAATTGTGAGAAGAAAAACAGTTTTACATGAGCATGTACCTAGGCAAACAGTTGGAATTCCTGTCTTAGGCTGAATAACTCTCATTAGAGCCATATTTAAAGCAGAATTTCCATTGATTGTCACATTATTGACCAGAGCTCCTGTAATATCCTTGGTAATATTCTCAGAGATATTAAAACCAGCATAACCAAGAATAAAATCACCCCAGCTCCAGAACATATCTGAAACCTTAGCTTTAGCCTTATTATAAGCCAGATCAATAAAATAAGCAACAATTTGAGCTTTTATCCAATTAAATGCCAAGTAAACAAAACCAGACCAGAGCAATGCACCAACCAAATACAATAGCTGCTTGATTAGCTTCATCTTAATTCCCAGAGCTAATTTCCACTCACTGAAATATCTAGCCCCACGTTGGGCGCCAATTAAAAATGTGATGGTTTGGGGGTTACCCCGCCCCCCCACACTTTGTATTTGCCCCAGCTAACTCAGACGGACCTCTGGGAATATAGATGAAGCAATTTATTTACAGCTAGCAGAATTTACAAGCAGCTATTTACAATATATACAGTTATATACAATTATATACAGAAATATACAAAGGATAAACAATACAAAAGCACAACTCCCCTCCCAGAAACCTGAGTCCCCAGGAGGGGCTCTCAAACCACCCCAACACCTCCCCCAGCCCCTCTCAACCTTACCCCAGTTCTCAGGAAGAAGAGAGGTGCAGCCAAGAGGTTAGGGAGCAAGGTTAGTAGGAGCAGGGTTAATGAGATGTGACCAGGTCTAAGGCAAAAGCAAGAGTGAGAAACAAAATGGAGAAAAAGTCTTTCTTCTTCCCAGAGTTCTCAGCGAGACTGTGAGAGAAGTTGACACCATGTTTTTCATTCCACTGCCTGTTATCTAGTTCTGTTACCAAAACATTCTAGCTTGCTTCAAACTAACACAATGTGGAAGGGGCACACTGAGTCAGTTTCTTTAAGAGGGCTGGCTTCATGCGGACATCATCAGGGTCCGAGGGCATCTGGTCAGCTCCATAAATTATCTCTTGAACCGCCATTTGCCTCAGGTATGAGATCCCCTGTTCCATATCTGTCCATCTAAGGGGATGGAAAATCATGTCATCCTTAGTCGGGTACCTGTACCTCACAGCTATCAGAAGCCTGGCCCAAAGTGAGTGGGTACCATCGAGCCTTCCCAGCTCCTTATCCACACCTCCATCCCTCGACAAGGATCCCAGCTGCTTTGCCTCCCTCTGATCTAGGTCCACGGTTTCTGCTCCTGCATCCCAGCATTTCAAAAGCCAGGCTAAAAGGGACTGTCCGTTTGCCCTTGCATACTCCTGCCTTATGTGCCTGATTTCCTTTCTGGGAGTGGAGCTGATAAGGATCACTCCATTATCAGGTCCATTTCCAGCTGGTTGCTGTTGCTGGGGGGTGCTGGTTCCCGAAGAGGTCCCTTGCCCTGGATCGGTATCTGCGGGAGGATTTGGGTTTGATCTTGCTGGCCGCGTGGTAACTGGTGCCAGGTGGAGGGGGCTGGGCTGAGGGGGCAGGGTCCGGGGGGCTGCCCTGGGCGGGACCGGAGGCGGAGTTCGGGGCGGAGCTGCGCTAGGGGCGGTGCCTGCGCTCGGGGCTGCCTGACCCGTCGGACCGCTCTGCCCTGTCGCCCATCCCCCGCAGCTGCAGCTCGGGCAGTGAGGGCCACCCCTCCCCCTAAGCATCCTAATGGCGGCACCCACTCGATATTTCCACGTGTCTAAGTTCACAGCTACCTTGTTAATTCCCAAACCCACATTTACACACAGTGAAATAACAGCTATCCAGTACCATTTCTCCCCCAAAATATCTGGAGCTTCTGTGTTCCAATGCATATACTCAGATTGATTCCATGTTCCAGAAACATTTCTAAACACAGTGATATTACTAACAGAATTCAGGAAATAGGCATAGACTCGGGCAGGCAAATGCTTAGAATATTCCCAGAGCATATCAATGACAATCCAGAAGACATGGTAACTTATAAACTTTAACAGCCAGCCCCACAACAGCCATGCAAAAGCGTTAATGATTAAGACTTTCAGAATATCCATTTTTTTTTAACTTCCAAATCTTCTCTGAAAGAATTCTTTCTACCTAGCCCCACGTTGAGACGCCAAATAAATTGTCTTGGGTTCAAAGGCAGGTTCCCAGAGACTCTTATAAATTTGGTAGACCCAATGACAATTTATAGAATTTATAGAGTGCCCTCCCCTCTTCCCCCTCCTTTCCCCAAAAGACAGGGAGAGAGATAAAGGTAGGGACACCCAAATAAATCAATCTCACTCGATTTGGAAGTTAAAAGGAAAAGTTTAACAATAACTTAGAAAAAGGGATTGGAGGTAGGGGAGTTTACAAAGGATAAGGAAGGGAAAACAGCAAAATACAAACAGGGATGGATACAACCCGAGTAGTGTGATGGTGTCTCTGCCTCGTGGCTGCCACGTGTTGTGCTGGTATGCAGTATCAGTGTGTGGTCATGAGTGAACGCAGGTAAAGGAGAAAAAGGGAAGAGACAGGAAACTCCTGTCTCTTTTATACCACAGGAAGTGGGGGGAGTGGGCTAACCATCACCTGGAGTGTGGCCCACCCCTGAGGAGGGGCCAAGACCCCTAGGGTCAGGTTCAGGGTCACTCCCCCAGGAGTGTTAACCCTATACAATTGGATAATTCTCAGCGGTACTCTGAGCGAAGTAGACAAGGGGTGGATTGTGCTAGTTTGAAGCAAGCTAGAATGTTTTGGTAACAGAACTAGATAACGGGCAGTGAAATGAAAACAATTGATGTCAACTTCTCTCACAGTCTCGCTGAGAGCTCTGGGAAGAAGAAGTAAACATTCTCCATTTTGTTTCTCACTCTTGCTTTTGCCTTAGACCTGGTCACATCTCATTAACCCTGCTCCTACTAACCTTGCTCCCTAACCTCTTGGCTGCACCTCTCTTCTTCCTGAGAACTGGGGTAAGGTTGAGAGGGCCGGGGGGAGGTGTTGGGGTGGTTTGAGAGCCCCTCCTGGGGACTCAGGTTTCTGGGAGGGGAGTTGTGCTTTTGTATTGTTTATCCTTTGTATATTTCTGTATATAATTGTATATAACTGTATATAGTGTAAATAGCTGCTTGTAAATTCTGCTAGCTGTAAATAAATTGCTTCATCTATATTCCCAGGGTCCGTCTGAGTTAGCTGGGGCAAATTCAAAAGTGTGGGGGGGCGGGGTAACCCCCAAACCATCATACCTTGTCCTGAAGTGACATGTCCACATGATTTTCTAATACTTCCAGGGATGGTGACTCCACCACATACCTGGGCGTGGTATGGGAATTCCAAGAAATTCTTCCTAATATCTAACCAAATTCTCCCCTAATGCAATTTTAGGCCATTTTCTCCTCTCCTGTTTGCCAGTGTCACATAAACATGACAGAATTCACATAATGGAGGCATTAACACAATTCTCTTCTACATCCTTGCTTTACACCTTGGCAGCTTAAGGCACCAACCTGTTGCAGATCAGAAATAGCTACTGGCAATGGACTGAAATAGCAGAGGCAAAATGGTTCAGGAGGTGGTGTGTTTTGTAGCCCATGGCTCTTTTGGGCTTCACCAATAGCTATGTGGGCTCAGCACCCCAGGAAAAACAACCACCCTAGAAATACTTTACCTTGTATGCTCAGAAAATAGGCCATACAGAAAGAGCCCAACTGTATTGGAGAAATTCTTGCTAGCAGAGGACACAGAAATCATAAACATGAGCAACCCATGCTGGGAAGGTCCTCGAATCCATCCTGGGAGTTTAGATAGCAAGCACAGGGTAGCTTCCCCCCACATGCAGCTGCAGGGGGCAGAGTTTAGCCAGCCCCAGAGGCTGACCCTCAGATTGTTATGGTATGCTGACCTATTGATGCCTTACAAGTAACTCTGGACCCTCGGACTGTAACCAATCTTGGTGGAGCACGCCTCTTGCTAGAATGCATATAAGTCACTGTATCACGGAAATAAAGTGAATTTGACCATCTAACCACATTGGTGAACAAAGAGTCATTTTCCCATAGTGCTCCACTGACTTAAACTCCAACACAACTGTATGACTTACCCCAAATCACTTTGGGCCTCAGTCATGACAACATCATTGTGTTTTCATCCCATGAATATTCTTTCTCTTCTCTGAGCAACTTGAGTTGTTCTTCAGAGCCTTGCAGCTCCTGCCAAAACACATTTTGCATGCACACATGAATTAGAGGTTTCCTCCACGCCCTTCAGATGAGCATGACGCAAGATTGAAGCTTTAATGTCATTACTTTTCTGCTCTTGCCTGTTGCTTTCTATTTGCTTGTTAAATAAATGCCAAAAAGATGCAATTCCTGCTGCAGGGTCACTGCCACATAATGACTGTCACAAGGCTGGAGGCTTTGATTTGATCATCTGAGCTAAAAAGTCAGCTGACAGACCCTTTTGCAGCACCAGCATTTCAAACTAGGAGATCTTTTAATCCAATTTTCTGTATGCATGGGCCTTTGCCTTTTCTCCTAGATATTTGTCTCATAGAATGGCTCAGGTTGGAAGGGATCTCAGAGCTCACCTACTCCAACCTCCCCACCATGGGCAGGGACACCTCTCAACTAGACTCAGCAGCTCCAAGCTTCATCCAGCCTGTCCTGGAACATCCCCAGGGAGGAGTGTCCTGGAGTCCTGTATACCCCTAAATTGCTCTCTCTGTGTGGCTTGAATGGGAGGGAGAAAGCCTCCTGGTTCCCCCCACCCCTTCGCTTGCCCTGTAGGCAGTGAAGGGGGTGAGCAAAGGGGTCCTGCCTGCACGAGGAGTGCCCTGTGCAGTGCCCGCGCTGGAATCGGGTTGGGATTGGCTGTGCCTTTCCTGCCTAAGGAAGTGGTAACTCTGCCCTTTGTCTAGAGAGGGTATAAATATTGGGGGCTTCCCGCCTTTGGGGCTTCCCGCCTTGGAGTTTGTCCTGCTTGGACTTCATTACTGCCTGAACCTTCGTGCTTGCTTGAGAGTTCCCCCACCTCTCTCGACTCGCCTGGATACAGAGAGATCTTCAAAGACTGCTTCACCTATTGACACCCTTTGTAAACTTAACGACTCTTAATGGTCCACCTGCAGCTGCTGAAAGGGAACGAGAGAGACAGACCTCACGAGGAAGTCAGCCTGATCGTGAGTTATTTTGGCTCAACTTTATTAGTAAGAAAACGCTCTTAATTAATAGCTAAAGCCTTTTCCAACTTCTGACTTCCAGAATAGTCAGATTATCAATGGCATTCCTGTAGATATTCTCAAGCAACTGAATCTGCTAATTAAACTAAATCAATCTTTGTATATATAGTTTTGGGGGCAGGTTTTGGGGGCAGGTTTTGGGAAAATAAAATAACTCTATTTTTGTATAAAAATTCCTGACTCGGCCACACATTAATTTCCTGCCTCCACAAAAAGGAGGCAGCCACAACCTCCCTGGGAAACCTGTTCCAGAGTCTCACCACCCTCCTACTGAAGAACTTCTTAAGATGAAGTCTAACTCTGCTTTTCCTCAGCTTCAAGCCATTCCCCCTTGTCCTGTCTCTAGACATCCTTAGGAGAAGTTTCTCTGCAGTCTTCCTGCAAGATCCCTTTGGGTACAGAATCACATAATTAACCAGGTTGGAAAAGACTTTTGAGATTATCAAGTCCAACCTATCACCTAACACCTTCTAATTAACTAACCCATGGCACTAAGTGCCTCATTCAGTCTCCTCTTAAACATCTCCAGGGATGATGACTCTACCACTTCCCTGGGCAGCCCATCCAATCCAGCCATTCTTGCTGTGAAGAACTTCTTCCTAACACCCAGGCTAAACCTGCCCTGACACAGCTGGAGGCTGTCTTGTTCTGTCACTGGGTGCCTGGGAGAGGAGACCAACCCCATCTGGCTACAACCTCCCTTCAAGTAGTTGTAGACAGCAATAAGGTCTGCCCTGAGCCTCCCTCAGCCTCTCCTTACAGGGCTGTCTTCCAGCCCCCTCACCAGCCTTGGTGCCCTTCTCTGGACACGTTTTAGCACCTCAACATCTTTCTTAAACTGAAGGGCCCAGAACTAGACACAGTACTCAAGGTGTGGCCTAACCAGTGCTGAGCATAGGGACAGAAGGACTTCCCTGGTTTTGCTGGCCGCACTGCCCCTGATACAGGCCAGGATGCCATTGGCCTACTGAAGTATTCCCTGTTGCTGTTATTTCCTGCAATGTCTTGCCCTCCTCATCTCAATCCTTGTACTTTTAATCTGCATTTGCCTTCCCCACTGACCCTTTCCTCCATCCCTAGTTTTAGTACCTTCCTTTACTTTTCATAGCTACTCTCTTTGGCTTCATTTCTCCTGCTGCAAGGAGAGCTTGATCTCTGAGCTGCCATCATCCTGCTCCAGGTCACAGCACAGGACACAAAGAAGGAGCTTTCCATGCTACAAACAAATAGAATCTCTCTTTAAACTTCCAATTAGTGTGCAGTATCCTCATTTTTTACTCTTGGAAAGGGGTAAGAGTCATTTCTGTCCTCCAGTCTCAGGTAGCTCCTGGCCTCAAACTGAGACATCCTTTCCCTGCAGGCTGTTGCAAACAGTCCCTCTGCAGCCCTCTTGCAGCCCCTTCAGCTACTGGCAGGCTGCTCTTAGGTCTGCCTGGAGTCTTCTCTCTCAAGGCTGTACAACCCCAGCCCCCTCAGCCTGTCCTCACAGCAGAGCTGCTCCAGCCCCCTGATCATTTTCATGGCCTGCTCTGGGCCTGCTCCATCAGATCCATATTCTTGCTATGTTGAGGGCTCCAGAGTTGGACACAGCACTACAGCTGAGCTCTGACCAGAGCAGAGGGGCAAGATCCCCTCTCTCTATCTCTGGCCATGCTGCTTTTGGAGCATCCCAGGCTGCAATTGGCCTTCTGGGCTGCCAGTGCCCATTGCTGGCTCCTTTCCAGTATCTCACCCACCAGCATCCCCAAGGCCTTTCTCTGCAGGGCTGCTCTCCATTTCCTCATTCCCCAGCCTGCGTTGATATCTAGGATTGCCCCAACCTAGGTGCAGGACCTTGCACTTGGCCTTATTGAACCTCATGAGCTTCTCCTCAGCTCACCTCTCCAATCCTGTCCAGGTGCCTCTGGATGGCTCCAATCCCATCCTTACCAACCACACCACTCAGATTAGCATCATCCGCAAGTCACAAAGCCTGCACTTTGGTGCTCATAGGCACACCTGTGAAAGCCAGCAGAGGCCATCCACAGCTCTCAGGCACTGCCTCCCAAGCAGAGGCTGGACTGCAGTTAAAGGGCTGCTAGATAGATATGTTTTAAACATCAGCAAAACAGCCTCTGTTTCCTCTAAGCTCCTTATTGGCAGTAACTGAACCCCATTTGCTGGTCCTTCAGGGCATACAAAAAAAAAAAAAAATTCAACTGCAAGCAGGCAGCAAAGAAAAGTTTGGTTGTTGTTGTGGTTTCTTTTTTTTTGCCAGAGTTCCAATCTCTGGGCTCTGATAAGGTGCTGATAGCAGGGTCTGGTCTCTAAAAGCACAGAATCATAGCCAGGACCAGCTGCAGAGCTGAATTTTACAGATAAATGCGAGACACAAAATGTTTACAGAAGGGGGGGAAAAAACCCACAGTTTTTGAAGAGGAATCTTCCCCAGGAGCCAAGTGGGACCTTTGCCAGCAAGGAAGAGGGAGGAGAGCTCTTCTCTTGGTGTAATGAGATGCCACAAGCAGCAAGCAAGGGGCTCACAGTTCTGGGAAGCAATGTGGTTACTTGCTGGAAAAGCAGAGGAAGCAGCTGACAAGCTCACGAAGGAGACTTGATGGCAGCAAGAATCAGCTTTTCCTAATTACAGCAGCAAGTCGAGGATGGAGCCAAGCCAGTCTGCACAAAGGGGAGAAACGGACTGTCTAGCAACCTTGGCATGTGGGACCAGTAGTCCGTAAAGAGGACTTGCCAAAGGGCACATTTAGTGGTTACTCAACTTTCTGCCCTGTTTCCACCTCCAGTTTGGTTTCTTGTCACACACTGAAGTCCCTCAGCACAGACATGCTCTCTTTCACAGGCACACAAAGTACCAAGGAAACTGCTTCTTGCCTTTTTTCTCCCATTTCAGCAGTATAGGTCTTCTAATTTTGGCTACCAACAGGTTGGAGTGGTCCAAGGGGGAGCCAGAGGGCACAGACTCTTCCCAGAAAGCAGCAAGGAAGTAAAAAAAAATAGAGCCATAGAATCATAGAATGGTTTAGGTTGAGAGGGACCTCAAGGATCATCCAGTTCCAACCCCCTTCCATAGGCAGGGACACCTCTCGCTAGAACCTCCCTGGGCAGCCTATTCCAGAGTTTCACCACCCTCCTACTGAAGAGCTTCTTCCTAAGGTCCAGTCTAACCCTGCTCTCCCTCAGCTTCAAACCGTTCCACAAAACTGGGGAGGGGTGGCTGACACCTGTGTTCCTGGAGTCCTATATACCCCTAAATTCCTCTCCCTCTGTGGCTTGAATGGGAGAGGAAAAGCTGCCTGGTTTCTGCCCCCCCACCCCCCGGCTTGCCCTGCAGGCCTGAAGGGGGAGAGCAAAGGCTTTTCCTGCACGAGGAGTGCCCATGCTGGAATCAGGCTGGGATTGGCTGTGGCCTTCGTGCCTAAGGAAGTTGTAACTCTGCTCTTTGTCTAGAGAGGGTATAAATATTGGGGGGACTTCCTGCCTTTGGGGTTCCCGCCTTGGACTTCGTTCCTGCCTGAGAGTTCCCCCCCCCCCCCTCACCTGGCCTGGATACAGAAAAACCCAATGCTCCAAAGGACTGCTACAGCCATTAAGGTCCTTTGCACGAAGCTTAACGACTCTTAACGACCCTTCTGCAGCTTCTGAAAGAGAACGAGAGGGACAGGCTGCGCAGGACGAACTCAGCCTGATCGTGAGTTATTTTGGCTCAGCTTTATTAAGTGGGAAACGCTATTAATAACTAAAGCCTTTTCCAACTTCTGACTTCCAAAATAGTCAGATTATCGATGGCATCCTGTAGATATTCTCAAATGAGCTGAATCTGGTAATTAAAACTAAATTAATTTCTGTATCTAGTTTTGGGGGCAGGCTTTTGGGAAAATAAAACAACTCTATTTTTGTATAAAATTCCTGACTCGGCCACATTAATTCCCTGCCTCCACAACAACCTGTCAGGCTGCACTGCCATCCAAAGAGATCTGGACAGGCTGAGAGCTGAAGTGCAATAAGGACAAGTGCAGGATCCTGCTTGTGGGGAGGAACAACAACAGGCACCAGTACAGGTTGGGGGCTGCCCACTGGAAAGCAGCTCTATGGAGGAAGACCTTGGAGTACTGGTAGGCAGCAAGTACTGCATGGGACAGCAATGTGCCCTTGTGGCCAATGGCAGCCTGGGATGCATCAGGAGAAGTGTGACCAGCAGGGCTAGGGAGGTTCTCCTGCCCCTCTACTCTGCCCTGGTGACACCACACCCAGACTACTGTTTCCAGTTTTGGGCTTCCCAATTTAAGTGAGACAGAGACCTGCTGGAGAGAGTCCAGCAGAGAGCTGCGAGGAAAACTGAGGGACTGGAACATCTCTGCTGTGAAGAAAGGCTGAGAGACCTAGGGCTGGAGAAGAGAAGGCTGAGAGGAGATATGATCAATGTCTACAAATATCTGAGGGGTGAGTGTCAAGTGGCTGGGGCAAATCTCTTTTCAGTCATCAGCAGCAATAAGAGAAGGAGCAACAGCTACAAACCAGAACACAGAAGGTTTCACCTCAGCATGATGAGAAACTTCTTCACAGTGAGGGTGACAGAGCCCTGGAACAGGCTGCCCAGAGAGGTTGTGGAGTTTCGCTCTCTGGAGACTTTTGAAACCTGCCTGGATATATTCCTGTGTGGACTACCCTAGGGGGATCCTGCTTCAGCAGAGAGGTTGGACTGGATCTCTGGAGGTCCCTTCCAACTGCTAATATTCTGCGATTTGATTCCCTCTTGTCCTACCTTTAGACACCTTAACGAACGCTCCCTCTCTGCAGCCTTCCTGTAGGATAACCACACATTTGAGTACTGCAGGAATGAGAGAGACCACGAAGTTCCAGCAACAAAGGAGCATCAAGGCTATTTAAAGCTACCGGCCTGAGGCTGAGGTGAGATGAGTGGTTTTGGAAAGGGCTGCTGAGTACCCTCCTACCTCCCCAGGAGTGGAGGTGATGCTGCTCTAAGCAGAAGGTGCTGCTTGCATCAAGGCTGTCATAGCACAAAGCTGAAGAACCTGTGCTGTGGTGTAACTCCCCTGGCTCTCCTCCAGCCTATTCCTTCATTGTACATGACCATGGAGCAGCACTGCAGGAGACAACCTCCCTTTATCCAGCAGGCCATGCCACAGTGTTCCACAGGCAGCAGTTTCTCTTGTGGGACAGCAGCAGTCCAGTATGGGACAAGTCAGGGAGAAAGAGCCAGCATTAAGAACAAGACATAAAAGGTCACTTCTCAGCCACAGCCCTGAATATCTATCTATTGAACACAAAACAGGCAGCTAGAGAAGAGAAGCATTCAATAGGCCATGAATGGCTTCCTTGTGGATTCATTTTGTGGGAGTCATGCATGTGGATGCCTGTATCCAGCAGTGGAAAAAAAAATGGAAAACAAACCTCACTAAAACCTGTTTTGTAATTGCCAGCAAAGCTTGGCAACTGTCTGGATGATCTAGGTTCACTTAAAAGTGAGTTCTGATAGGATTGAAGATCCTCACTATTGCTGGCAGTTCAGATTAGGTCATTTCCTCAGAACTGCCAGCAGGCAGAAACTGAAGGGGTGGCTGTTTTCATAATCATCATAATTACACAGTGGCCATCTGCATAAACCACCCTCTAAACTTAGAAACCCAACAAAACCCAGCTTAGGCTGTATGCTAAGCCTGTGCTTGTGCTCTGTAGCTGCAGCAGCAGCTTTCACCCAGGGACAGTAGCCCCTGACCCCATCTGGCCCTCCTGGGCAGCAACAGCAAGCAAGGACTTCACTCGTCTGCAAAGTGCCTGCAGCACAGCCAGAGACTCATAGAACTGTCAGGGTTGGAAGAGACCTCAGGGGTCATCCAGCTCCAAACCCCTCCTGTGGCAGGGATACCTCACACTAGATCATGTTGCCCAGAGCCCCCTTCAGCCTGGCCTTATAGACCTCCAGGGATGAGGCTTCCACCACCTGTCTCGGCAACCTGTTCCAGTATCTCAACACTCTTATGCTGAAGAATGTCTTCCTAATGTCCAATCTAGATCTCCCCTCCTCTAGTATGGATCTGTTCCCCAAGTCCTGACACCCTAAAAAGTCCCTTTCTAGCTTTCTTGAAGCTCATTTCAGATACTGGAAGACCACAATAAGGTTTTCTTGGAACCTTATTTTCTTTGGACTGAAGAATCCCAACTCTCTCAGCCTGTCCTCATAGGAGAAGCACTCCTCTGAGCATGCTTATGGCCCTTCTCTGGGCATATTCCATGTCCTCCCACACCCTCACCCACCTTTGTGTTATCAGCCTCCTGCCTGCTGAACAATAAAAGCTGGATGAAATAAAAAAGGTCCTGTGCCACTCTGGGTGAGCCTCGGCACTACTTGTACCACTGCCTACAGCTGGAGGCTTGCTGGGCATCTCTCTCTGCAGAGGCTTGGAGGGTAAAGCTCAGCTTGAACTGTGTCACAGCACATTCTCCATGGAAACAGCATCCAGTTCACATTGATCATTTGTATATTGGTGCTTGCTAGGGTTGTTTTCTCCCCTTCTCCCTCAGAGTAATTGCTTTGAGCCTCACTTCTGGAAAGTTTGCTGAAATTATAGAATCGTAAAATGTTAGGGGTTGGAAGGGACCTCAAAAGATCATCTGGTCCAGCGCCCTTGCCAGAGCAGGATCACCTAGAGCAGATCACACTGGAACACATCCAGACTGTTCTTGAATGTGCTGTGATTGATCACATGTGAAGTGCCTGAAAAACAGAAGCAGAACCGCCAAATGGTTTAAGACCTGCACCTTTCTTCCTGGTCTTCTCCACCACTCTTCCCATATTCCATGGGCCTGCTGTCATTTTCCCTTGCACTCCTTTGCAGCCCTGATGTGCTGGGATTGCTGTAAAAAAACATGACAACACTGAAAACTGCCCCAGAAGGAAGTTGCTTTCCAGCAACAAATCCTGTCCCCATGGAAAATCAGGCTCTGCTCCCCTTGGGTGCACCTCCTTCTGACTCTAGATATTATGCAGCTAGCTTGAGATTCTGTTTTTGAGGCAGGCTACCTCAGATTTTCTAAATGGTTAAAAAAAGAGCTCTCAAAACCCCTCCCAACCCCCCAAACAGCTGATGGATAGGGATAGAGCTGTTTATATCTTGTAAGCTGATCAAGGACAGGAGGGAAAAACAAGGGTGCATGCAGAATATGGGAATTTTCACCAGGAAACAGCACATCTGCTGATGAAATCTTAAAAAAAATAAATGTTTGACTAGGAGGAAAGGACCTTGAAGTCCTGAAGAATGCTACGTTGGGCCGGCTGTGAGATAATTATGCTGTAAGGAAGTTGTTTGGGGGGTTGGGATGACTCATCCTCCCTTGTTTTTTTCACAGCAGCAAAGAGGCACAGCTGACTGCAGCCTCAAAGAGGGTGCAGAGCCCACCAAACCTTGTCTCGTACTTCTTCAGCTCCTACAAACTCTGTATAGTCACAGAATGGCTTGAAAGTGACGTCCAAAGGTCAAGCCCCTCAGATCTGGGGACATCTTCCGCTAGAGCAGACTGCTTACAAACCTGTCCAGCCTCACCTTGAACATCTCCAAGGCATGTGGTTCAACTCCCTCCTTAGGTGAACTCTTGCAGTGTTCCAGCACCCTCATGCTAAAGAACTCGTTCCTCACATCCAATCTTAGTCTGCTCTGCTCTCATTTCAAACCACTGCCCTCGTCCTGTCCCTGCAGGCCTTTGCAAAGTCCCTCTGCAGCCTTCTTGCAGCCCCCTTCAACTACTTAGGTGTGCCTGGAGCCTTCTCTTCTCCAGACTGAACAACTCCAGCTCCCCTGAGCCTGTCCTCGTAGCAGAGCTGCTCCAACCCCAGATCATCTTCATAGCTTCCTCTGGACCTGCTCTATGATGTCTGTGTCCTCCCTGTGTTGAGGACTCCAGAACTGGATACAGCACTGCAGGTGAAGTCTCACCAGAACAGAGGAGCAGGATCCCCTCTCTCCATCTCTGTCCATGCTGCCTTCTCTTCTCCAGTCTAAACAGCCCCAGGGCTCTCAGCCTCTCTCATAGTGGAGATGCTCAAGTCCCCCAGTACTCCTTGTGGCTTTCCACTGGACTCACTACAGCAAGTCCCTGTCTTTCCTGAACTGGGGAGCTTGAAATTTGACACAGTATTTCAGATGTGGTCTCAGCAGGGCAGAGGGGGAGGAGAACCTCCCTAGACCTCAGCCCCTTCAGGTGCTAGGTTCAGTCTCACACCCAGAACTGCAGTTAACACCACCACCACCACTACTACTTCTCTGCAGGTTCTCAGGGCCATGATAGGTCTCAAACTTCTTGATGAGATTGTATGTTTTTCCTCCAAACTCTCTCATCTATCCAAGGAGGGAAATCAGATTCTTCTGGAGTCATTGCGGCCTCTGGTAAAACACAACAGCATGCTTCACTGTTTGATTGCTTTTTGGAATCTTGACTTTGCAATGTCCCCACTAACACAGGGGAGTGCAGCACCACATGACAGAGTTGTGTGGTTTGCAGAGCCCTTTAGGTGATGACGTGCAGCATAGAGGTGGGCAGTACATTAATCCAGAGCTACAGCCAGAGGTGGACCCTCCCCAGCTGTGGTATTCCTCACAATAAACACCAGCTTCTTTTCAGGAGAGAAAGTGGGACCAAAGAAGGACAACTAAGAGACATTCTTTGTACCTAGAGGACAAAGACCAGAGCACAGATGAGGTACCAGAGTAGAACAACACCAGATAAAGCCTTAACAACATCAACTTGCTGCTAAGGATCCAAGTTCATAGGCAGTCCCCACCAGAAGGCATTTCAGAGAACAACAACAAACCAAGCAAGCACTTAGAGATGGAAAGAAGGGGATGGTCATTCCTAAGACTGGAGGTTCCACACCAACATCTTGGCTCTCCCACATCCATCTTTAAAGCAAACCAGAAGACATACAGTCTGCTGCTGCTGCAAGCAGGAAGTGCAGAGCTACACAGTAACTTTGTTTTTTTCCACATAGAAACCAGAGCTGTGGCACCCAAGCTGTAAGCCCTTGTAACTCTGCTGCTCTGGTGAAACAAAGCACAAAGGCAGCCACTGAGAAAAGTCCTGAGCATGCACTACAGGAGTCTGCCTTGTCGAGTGACCAAAGCCATGTTAGATGACAGAGAACAGGGTTAGGCAGGCAGGAAGATACATGAAAGCTCAGCTGGCTGCAGGGGAGAACCCAGCCTGTCTGCGAGTACCACTGCCTGCACAACCATCAACATGGCAGGCACACAATCACAGAATGCACTGTCTTAGAAGGGATCTTTAAAGATCACCTAGTCCAACCTCCCCTGCAGAGGCATCCCCAACTAGACCTGGTTGCTCAGAGCCACATCAAGCTTGACTTTGAATGGTTCCAGGTATGAGGCTTCCACTACATTCCTGGGGAACCTGTTCCAGCATTCCACCACCCTCACAGAATTGTGAGGGGCAGGAGGGACCTCAAGGATCCTTGAGTTCCAACCTCCCTGCCACAGGCAGGGACACTTTCCATGAACAAGTTTACCTGAAGCCACATCAAGCTTGGCCTTTAAAACTTCCAGGGAGGGGCCTTCCACCACCTCCATGGGCAACCTCTTTGTGTCTTACCCCCCTCATGCTGAAGAACTTAATGCCCAACCAGAATCACCCCTCCTCTAGCTCGGTTCAATTGCCCCTGGTCCTATCACTACCTGACACCCTAAAAAATCCCTCCCCAGCTTTCTTGTAACCCACTTCAGATACTGGAAGGCCACAGTAAGATCTCCTTAGAGCCTTCTGCTCTCCAAGCTGAGCAACCCCAACTCTCTCAGCCTGTCCTCATAGAGGTGCTCCAGCCCTGTGATAATCTTTGTGACCCTTCTCTGGACATACTCTAACATATCCAGACTCTTCTTGCTGTAGAGGCACCAGGAGTGGACACAGTACAGCAGACTAGAGGGGGAGAATCACCTCTCTTGATGTAGCCCAGAGCCAAAAATATCCTGGGCTGCAAGTGCATACTGGTAGCTTCTCATAGCCAAGAGTTTCTTCCTTAATGAGACACAGTGGTACAAGTCTCAGACTGCATCACTTCCCCCCCCCGCCCATCAAACAGTGACTCCTTCACTAGCAGCTGAAGATCAGCTCTAGTGTTTCCTCAAGGAGCTGCTGCAACAGAGGGTGGTAAGGGAGAGTATTTGAACAAAAAGCCATGTGCTGCTCACATAATACTTTCAGGCCACAGCTGAGTGCAACCACACCTTTTGGAAAGCTTTTTAAACACAGATCTGGGAATCTGAGAGGTTTATCATATTCACCAGGCTGCATGAAAAGGAGTGAAAAAACACATTACAGCAGAAACATGTCAGGAATGTAATTTGGAACTGCTTTTGCTTGCACACACCAAGGAATGGAGAAATGGCAACAGGGGCTGAAGCTCTCAACACAGGAAGGACATGGACCTCACAGAGCCATGGAAGCCAAAGCTGACCAGAGGGTTGGAGCAACTCTGCTATGAAGACAGGCTGAGAGAGCTGGGGTTCTTGACCCTGGAGAAGAGAAGGGTCCAGGCAGATCTAAGAGAAGCCTGCCAGTAGCTGAAGGGGACTAGAACGCAGCTGCAGAGGGACTGTTTGCAAAGCCCTGCAGGGACAGGACAAGGGGAATGGTTTGAAATGAGAGCACAGGAGATTTAGACTGGATGCAAGGAAGAAGTTCTTTAGCATGAAGGTGCTGGAACACTCCAACATGGTGCTCAGGGAGGCAGTTGAGGCCTCATCCCTGGAGCTGTAGAATGTTGTAAGGAGCTTACTCCAGTGAAAGACATCTCTGCTGACTGCAAGAGTTTTGGAGCAGATAACAGTGGGAGGTCCCTTCCAACCCAAGCCATTCTATGATCTTTCCCAACAAGCCCTGAGAGGTTTCTTTCCAATTTTTTGGGATTCCCTTCAAACATGGCAAGGCAGAGGAGTTAGTTCCTGCTTTATACTAAAGCCATGGTGTATTTTAACTTCCATACCATCGCAATTTTAACTACATGCCAGGCAACCAATATCATTATTAATAACCATAGTGAAATCTCCTCTCCCCCATAAACATAGAATACATCTTACTCTTTATTAAAGTATCAAATTGTCTCCAACATAAATTACATCCAAATTAAGTAAGTTTCAAGAAAGTCAGATATTTTATATACAATATTTGCCTGAAGTCAAGATATACCTTGGTCATTTGTAACCTAGAACACAAACAGCAGACCTACATCAGTACCAAATAAAGCATTAAAAAGGTAACAAATATAACTTTGTTTAGAAATGCTTTCAGAACTCTAAAGTTAATGAGAAAGGTTTTTTATAGTGCAGCAGTCTTGGTGGTTGGGTTTTGTTTCTTTAAGCTTAGACCATTTCTCTGTTCTTGCGGATAGCGCAGCACAGAACCATACTGAAGATCATGCCGAAGATCTGTGGAGAAAGCAAGTGCAGGAGAAATCAGGGGACAAAGCAAAAAACAAAGAATATTGTAAACCATAGAATGTTAGGTATTGGAAGGGAATTTCAGAGAACATCCAGTCCAAGCTGACTGCTGGAGCAGGGTTACTTAGGGCAGGTCACATAGGTACACATCCAAGTGGGTTTGGAATGTCTTCAGAGAAGATGACTCCACAGCCTCTGGGCAGCCTGCTCCAGGGCTCTACCACTCTCACAGCAAAAAAAATATTTCCCTTCTGTTCTCAGGGCACCTCCTCTGCTCCAATTTGCCCCCATAGCTCTTTGTCCTGTCAATGGACATCCCTGAGCAGAGCCTGGCTCTGTCCTCCTGACACTGCCCTGCACATCTTTATCCACATGAATGATGGCAGCCCTCAGGCTCCTCTGCTCCAAGCTTCAGCTCCCTCAGCCTGTCCTCAGTAAGGAGATGTTTCACTGCCTGCAGCAGCTTTGTAGCTCTGCCCTATACTCTAAGTAGCTCCCTGTCATTGAACAGAGAGGCTTAAACTGCACACATTACTCCATCAAGACAGGAAGGAGTGCAGTTGTTCTTCCAAACCCAAGGACTATATTAACACTTCATTCTGTAGTTCTCTTCTCACCCCTCCCTTCTTCCCCACCCCCATATTTCAGTCCCTTTTCGTGGATCCCCTTCACCCTCAGTATATCCAAACAGATCTGCTACAAACCACTGCCGTGCCTCCCTTCTTGAGAATCACTGATCACCCCAGCATGTGTCACACGTTCCTCCAGAAGTGCCAATTTCCTTCCTGGCAACTGTTAACCAGTTCTATAACAACTCTTTGTTGTAGAGTGGATTCTCAAGAAAGAGGTTGAGAAATAAGCTGGCAACTAGACCAATACATCTCCACCCTCTGTACATATACACACAGGCAACTGATAAAACCTTCCCACTGCTCAACTACAAGGAGGCAGATCCTAATCCAAGGCAAAAGCAGGCAGGTCCAAGCCACTCCACCCTCTGCGCTGCCTCAGGGCCCTGCAGCACACACCCTGATCCTGCTGCTACATGCCACTAGCAAAGTGAGGCTTGCAGACTGCCAGACCAGGCACTGTTCAACAGGCTTCTGCTGTAAACATCCTTTAACCCTGTAGCTGCCCTCTAGATCATCTGGGAACTCACCATTATGACAGCAATGCCAAGGCCAACTGCTCCAATCACATTCAGTTTTGAATTGAAGACATCATCGATGGCAGCAGGGCACGACTGAAAAGAGAGACTCTTTGTTAGCATTTCCTCCATTAAAAAAAGGGGCTTGTTTCTATTTGCTTGTGCTAAGGTCTGCCAATCCCTGCCACACCTTTGGCCAAGTCTGCTGGAGCCAGAGATGGAGATTCAGTCTTTTGAATGCTGCCTTGAACTGGCTTTATTTTAACATCTTTCAAGAACATCAGGAATATTCTGCCATAAAAAGTTGCTGAGGAGTAGATTTATACTCCAAGTATCTAAACCACTTAACTGTGCCTTCACTGCAGGAGGATTCCCAATGCCTGCAGAGTTGATGAGGTAGATCAGGACCAACAGCATCTGTACTACACTTAGCTTGTTACTAATGGCTGCCAGTATCGGGGTGAGGATTGCTGAGCCCCTCTCAATGTGGATTCTTGAGCCACTCTTGACATTGAGAGACACCTTATCAACATCTGGTGCATGGGAATGCCAGGATTTCTTCAGCTGCATATAGAGATTCTAGGCTGTACTTAGATTCATAGATGGGCCAGTTGGAAGCTCCCAGGACAAAGAGAATTAAGAACAATCCTTTCCCCAAAGATACAGAGCAGCCAAGAAAAAACAACAAGGAGCTTTTGCAGAGGTATAAATCTTTAAGACCATGGTAGCTGGGGGTCTCATCCCAACTCCTGTCCCACTTCTCCCAGCACAACAAGCTGCTGAAAAGTTTTTTCCTTATCCAGTCCAGAAGGAAAGACTTCATTGAGGACTAAAGGGATATGCTGGCAAGGATTAATCAGTGAAATCAGAGCATCAATACTGTTTGCTTAGAGGCACAGAAAGCAGCCACACCATTACATCCATTTCATCTTCCAGTCTGTCTGCTGTTTTTAATGACCTAGCCCCAGCTGTGCAGAAACAGATCACAAGATGAAGCCAACAAATAAAGCTAAAACACATTCAGGAAAAAGAGCAAGCAATAAACCCTGTATGCTGTCTCAGCTACTCCTATGTAGCCTAACTCATAGCAGATTGCATGGACAAGACCAAATCTGCAATCTAAAGGAAGACTACAATGTCTTGGGGTTGTATCTGTGAAGACACAAGATGGTCTGTGCTCTTCCACTACAGGTAATATGGTAAAATACAAACACTCAATTCTTGACTAGTTAAAACCTTATTTTTGATGGCAAGACTCAACACAGACTGCCTCAGCGCATGAAGCCAGAACACAAGGCAGTTGTAAGCAGAATGGGAAAAAGGCGAGTTAAAAACTGCACAAGATGCTGCTCCTCTACCTGTGGCATAACCCTAACAGCTCAGGTTGGACAGGACCTCAGAGCTCATCTTACTCCAATCTCCCCACTATGAGCAGGGACACCTCTCAACTACACTCAGCTGCTTAAGGTCTGATCCAACCTAGCTCTGAACACCCCCAAGGGAGAGTCAGTCACAGGATCCCTGGGCAGCCTATTCCAAAGTCTCACCACCTTCCTACTGAAGAACTTCTTGCTAAGCTCCAGTCTAACTCTGCTCTCCTTCAGCTTCAAACCATTCCCCCTTGTCCTGTCTTTAGACACCCTCAGGAAATATCCCTCTAGAGCCTTGCTGTAGGATCCATTCAGGTACTGGAAGGCAGCTCTAAGGTCCCCCTGGAGCCTTCTCTTCTCCAGGCTGAAGCCCCCTAGCTCCCTCAGCCTACTCTCATGGAAGAGGTGCTCCACCCCTGCAGCAGTATTTCAACAGGGGAATCCAAGGAACTGACCTCACAGTGACATAGTCACCTAAACATGTCACCTCCTCTTGGCAAAGATTTCATCCCTGTTCATGCCTCATGGTCTACTTTTCCCTCACCCAGAAAGGAGATGGCAGCTTCCATGCTGCACCAAGAAGGTGCTCTGGGAATAGGAGCAGCCAGGAGAAAACATCACTTTTTTCTGGGTGAAGCCTTTGCCTTATGCTTCCATCCACATGAGTCTGGTGACACATGAACTGCACATTTCCTGTGCAAGCTCAGACTTCCTGCTGACCCTGCTTGTTCTTTCCACAGCAGCAATATGTTGATTTTCCACAACTGGACTGATTTAGAGACAGGGAGATTGCTAAGTAAGGGTGATGTGGGAATGCCCCCATGGACTAGAAGGGTTTGTTCAGAAGCATGCTTCTCATTCCACTAATTGGTGAGTTCTGTCATGCTTTACCATTGTTGAAATTGACTCTAAGAAGTTCTTCTTGGGACAGGTCTCCTGGAATTGTTGCTCAAGTGCACCTGTAAGACCACAGCAGTCCAGCTACAGAAGAGGAGGAAAAAAAGCCAGGTTAAGTCATCTTTTGTTTTTACTTCCTATGTAATTAAAAAAGGGGAAATGGATTACATGAAGTTCTAGTACAGAGTTTAAACAAATTGGCTTAGGGCATCTTGCCAGTGTCACTGCTCTGAAGCTGATTTTAGAAATCTGTAATTGCATGGAAGGACAAGATTCTGAAAGGAAGAGTTGGAGCCCATGAAACACATGAGTGTTGGTGACAGCTTGTACTCCTTCCAGATGCCAAAGCCCAAATACTACAATGCCTCCTCCAGAGCAACCCCACAGATTTTCCCCAACTGGCTTCTGAGCTTTAGGAAAACAAGAACTCGTTGCAAGTATTTTGGAAGTTCAGAGGGACAAAGAATCTTCCTGATTTCACCAATACTACACAAAAAGATCTTCTGTGTCATCCTTTGAGTTCCTGCTGGTTTATAAGGTATGCAGGGCACTGACTGACACAGAACAGTACCACAAGCTGCACTGCTGTCTAAAGTGTAGCCACATACTTACAGCAAACTGAAATGCTTTCAGGGTCTCTCTGGCAGCTGGTTGAGATCTCTTGTTGTAGGTTTCCTTGTAGAAGTCCTTTAGCTCTTCAACAACCTAGAGGATAGCAGTGAGTTATGCTATGTTACTGGCTTCATTAAGCAAAAAAATAAAAAATTGAGTCAGTCCTAAGAAGTTCTGCCACCTACACCATCCATTCTTTTGGCATGTAGAAAGGGGATGGACAGCATTTGTTTCTTAACAGGCACAGGTAAGCCTAACTGGTACACTCACTTTAAAAGGCACACCTGAACAGATAAGACTCACTTTTCCTTTCAAGTACACAGGAGTACACAGCACAAAGCCTTTACCCACTGGCTACACAAGTAACTTGCTACTCATTTCTGTACCCTAGAAGTTGCTGCCTTCCCCTGCTCTACAAGACAAGCAGAAAACCAACCCTGACCCCCAAGCACCTTATTTTGAATCAAGACAGAATCTTGACTGCTTGTGAGAGGAAGAGACCACACTTAGTGCCATGGCCTAGTTGATTAGACAGGGCTGGATGATAATGGAGGTCTCTTCCAACCTGACTGATTCTATGATAATCCAGGCAAGTAATGTTCTAGATGCAGAACCATTCAGCTTTTAGCTGACCCAGCTCATAGCCAGAAGTGGTAACAGCCTCACTGATGATCTCTTTAGCTTTACAGCTCAGCCTGGTAATGCCTGGAGGGCATTTCTATCATGCCACAGCATGTTGGATTCTGGCTTCTCTGCTATCAGCTCTAGAACTGTTTAAAAATGTAGCTAAGTTCCTGCTTTGTTTTGCTTGAGGTACCTTCTGACCCAAACCATTCTATGATTGTGTGATGGTTCCTCTCCCCCAAATTTTCTGAGTAACCAGGATTTGACTAGTTCTGCTATGGACTTCAGCAGACTTCTAACTTTCTGTGGGTAGTCACAGAATCAGAAACTGTTTTGGATCACAATGGACCTTTAAAGATCCAGTCCATCCCTGCTGCCATGGGCAGCAACATCTTTCATTAGATCAGGTTGCTTCAAGCCACATCCAACACAACTTGGAATACTTCTAAGGACAGAGCATCCACAGCTTCTCTGGACAGCCTCTTTCAGCATTCTAACTTTTCAAAGCAACCTACCTTTTCTTTATTTGCAAATCCCCAGATGGCAGCAGCAATTTCAAGGGCAAAAATCACAAAAAGGAAGAGGAAGAACTGGAAAAGAAAGAGCAGAAGTGAAAAAGATCACAACATCACAGAAGTTTACTGCAAGTTTGTCCACTCCCCAGCATTCAACTTTATGAGGTAAGAGTCACTCAGTGGAGGGCTGGGACACTGGTAACATGAGGAAAGAGGGCACTGCACTGGCTCAGCACTTCTTCCCAAGAGACTCAAAGACTGGCAATGTTTTCCAAGGCCCAGCCCTCCTATTTGATCAGTGCTAATTAAAATCAATCACCTGTTAGTCCAGGCTTTGAAGCTGCCTAGGTCACTTGGACATCACAACAGCTGACACCAATTCTCCTCTCTGGGTTGTCACTTCTATTGCTTTAGGAGTCATCACTTAATACCTAGCTGGCCACCATCTCCCAGGCAGCTTCTTTGTTGTGTACCCAATGAAACAGAAATCAAAAAGTGTCATCTGTGCACTTAATTGACTACCAGGTCCAAACCACCACTGTCATTTGAAGGCACTTTCAAGATGTGCAGAATTAAAAGGCTAGAGGTATTATTTTACAAGGAATACACGAAATGAACTTCTTCCATTACACACAAGGGAGAATTGTTCTCCTTGCCGTGGCTCTAATCATAGCCTTTTATTAACTAAATATCCTGCTTATTTGGATGAGTAGTTCCATAAGTATACAGATGTGCATCAACCCAGCAAGATCTAGTGGTCCCTCCAGTCTGCAAACAATGAGGATGCTCTCCAATAATTGGCTTGCAGAGCAGCTGTCAACTGGGAAAGCTCATCTTGTCATTAGGAACAGTAGAGGCTTGTTTCAAGGATCAAGTAGCACAGCTTTAGGCTCAAAGATTTAAGAGTGCAGAGCCTTCAACATTGAGTGCATAGCATTTAATAAACAGCATTCATCTTAGCAGTGCCTTAGTTCTGTGCTCACACATACTCCTCAAGTCTTGATACTTCCAACACCTGACCACATCACCAGCTCCTGAAGTCAACCTGTACCCAAACACAACTTTGATATCTGCACTGGGACCAGAAATGGAAACTACTCAATATTTGAGCATTCTGTAAGCATTGTGGAGCCAAAGCATTCTGTAAGCATTGTGTTTAAGCATTGTGGAGCTGAAAGAATCAGCACAGTAATATCATCTTCCGTTCACTCAGTGTCCTACTATAAGCTTAACCACTGCTCTGAACACTTACCAAGCCAAGCATGCACTGGGATTCCTGCAATGCACCACAGCATCCCAAGAAACCAACCAGCATCATAAGAGCACCAGCTCCAATCAGGATGTAAACTCCTAGGGAGGAGAAAAGGACATGTAAAGGGGGTGAGCGAGATCTCAGCAACAAGGTATACATTTAGTTGCTCCACAAGTAACATTTGTAGCTGTTGACAAAGGTTCAGCTTCTTGACTGAGACGTTCACAGAATCACAGAATGAACTAGGTTGGAAAAGACCTTTGAGATAACCAAGTCCAACCTATCACCTAACACCTTCTAATTAACTAACCCATGGCACTAAGTGCCTCATCCAGCCTCCTAGCAAGGAAAACTACAAGACAGAAGGGCTGTGCTTCTATTTGCAAGCTATCATCTCAATTTGTGAGACAGTGGACTGATAATTCTTGTTATCTAATTATTGCTGTCAATGAATTGAAGTTTCTTTCATGTGTACCACCACTGCAGTTTAAAGTTTTAGATGACTCTTATCTTGGTCAGTTGTCTAAGACAACGTAAGAGGCAATTTAAAACAGGACCAGGGCTAGAGCTACAAACTTCTCTTTGGATGAAGAAAGCACTGAAGTTAAATAATTGGAACCAGCAATTTACCATCTGAGAATTCTTGAAGTATGCTTCCTCTAGGAGAATTCATTTCAAAATGTATAATGGTTTGGGTCAGAAAGGACATCCAAAGGTCATCCAGTTCAATCCCCTCTGAATTAAGCAAGGGCACCGTCCACTAGAACAGGTTGCTCACAGACTTGTTCAGCCTCCCCTGGAATACTTCCAGGGATGGGGCCTCAACTGGGCCACCTGTTGCAATATTCCAGCCCCTTCATGCTAAAGAACTTGTTCCTCACATCCAATCTCAGTCTGCTCTGCTCTCATTTCAAACCATTGCCCTCATCCTGTCCCTGCAGGCCTTTGCAAACAGTCCCTCTGCAGCCTTCTTGCAGTTCCCTTCAGCTACTGGCAGGCTGCTTTTGTTCAGCCTGAAGAAGATAAGGCTTTAGGCGGACTCAGCTCCAGCTCCCTGAGCCTGTCCTCGCAGCAGAGCTGTTCCATCCGCAAATAATCTCTGTGGTCCTCTGGACCTGCTCCATCAAGTCCATCTTCTTCCTGTGCTGAGGGTCTGCCATCAGGCTTTCGATGCCTTCCTATCTTGTTTCCATCAGGAAACACTGAATTACTCTACAGCAGTAGAATTTTACACTTTAGCTACCTACCTGACAGCCTCCTTAAATGCAAGGAACACAGCATTTTTTCCAAGTCATATCCAACAGCCTGGAGACCATAACACCCAGAATTCAGGTGGCATGCATGGTGGAGCACAGAGAGCAAGCTGCAAGCCTCCATTTACACTCAATCCTCTTTTCTTACACTTGGGAAGAGTCAGCTTAAGCATTACAGCTGCTATCTGGTGCAAGCAAGCAAAACAATTCCCCATGGATAGCAAGAAGGCATCATTCAGGTAGTGAAACAGGAGACAGGGCATCAGCACACCATGTAGAATTAGGATGAGAATTCCACCAATACAGATGAAAAACAGTTCTGGTCTTCAGAGAGCAAATAAATATTCTTTGAAGAAACCTATACAGCAAATTGGGTCAGGCCAATGCCAGGGACAAATGCAGGCTGGGTGCAGAGGGTTGAGAGCAGCTCTTAAGGCTTGGGGGTGTTGGTTGCTGAGAAGCTCCCCAGGAGCCAGCAGTGACCTCATGCAGACCAGAAAGCAGCAGTGAGCTGGGCTGAAGCCAGAGGAATGTGGGCAGCAGGGCAAGAGAGGGGATTCTATCCTGCTCTGTGTCCTGGCATCCCCAGCATAGGAAGGACAGAGCTGGTGGAGAGAGTCCAGAGGAGGCCAAAGATGACCTAAGTGCTGCTTCTGCTGTGAGGACAGGCTGAGGGAGCTGGAGTTATGCAGCCTGAAGAAGAGAAGACTCCAGAGGGACCTTAGAGCTGCCTTCCGGTGCTTGAAGGGATCCCGCAGGAAGGCTGTAGAGACACTTTTCATGAGGCTGTCTAGAGAGAGGCCAAGGGGGAGTGGTTTGAAGCTAAGGGAGAGCAGGGTTAGACTGGAGCTTAAGAAGATGTTCTTCAGTGGGAGGGTGGTGAGACTTGAACAAGCTGCCCAGGAAGGCTATGGCTGCCTGCTCCCTGGGGGTGTTCAGAGCCAGGTTGGATCAGACCTTGAGCAGCTGAGATTGAGGTGTCCCTGTCCATGGCAGGGAGGTTGAAGTAGATGAGCTCTGAGGTCCCTTCCAACCTGAGCCACTCTATGAGCCTATGAAACCACAGATATTTTCCAAATGCAAACTAGAGTTAGCTGCCAAAATAAATACCTACTTTATGAAGCTCGTGTAAACAAGCATGCCTGACATTTATCAGCAAGAAATTCCAGTACCAACCTTTTCTTACCCCAGCTTTATCTTGTTACATTTTGAAGGAAGAGCTCACCTTTCGTACAGGAAGCTTTTGAAGTCATTTGCTTTGTTACTAATTGCAATCTGACTTACTTTCTACAGTTACTATTGGAAGCTGCAGTCAGTAACTACTCCCAGGAAAGCATTCAAACAGTTAATTCCTATTAATCTTCCTTTTTCAGAACTCAGTTTAATCTACAGAGATTTCAAGCAGCTGAAGTATCATATAATTAAAAAAAAACCTTCTATGTTTGAGAAGGTAGAAAAGTTGGGCAGATTAAGACTTGTTAAATATTCATCTCAAAGGCTGAGTTTTGCATTTCTGTTCCCTTCCCAGTATCTGGAAACCTTTCTGGCATCTTTAAGAAGAATGCAGTCTGTCATCATGCCAGATATAAAGAGTGAAATCCAAGCTGCCTCACAGATCAGCTGCCTGCACACCTATGGCCTCTTCATGAAGCTGCACAAGCATCTCAGTACTCCCTAGCTGTGGGCTCCAACAAGCCTACTCCAACATTCCTAACACTGCTCCCTCTAGGGACAGTCTACACTGCTACCACAAGGCTGCAACACAAGTTATAGGTCCCACCATACCTTATTATACAGTCTATACTGACCCTTCAGGCACCAGTTCAGGTTTTGTGACAGATTCAGGCACCATGAGGGCAAGAGAAGGACTAACCTAACCGTGCTGGGGGTGGCTAGGAAGCAATGCCATTCAGGACATAGCAAAATCCAGGTGCTGCAAGGGTGTGAAACAGGATTGTCCAAGTTAGAGGTCAGACATGTCCAGGAGAAAAGTGCATCTCTGAATTTACCTTCTTCAGGTCTTCAAAAGCATTCAAATGGTTTCCCAAAGGGTTTGAACATCTACAGGTAGCAACAGCCAAAGCAGTATGTGTTCCTCTGCCCCAGCCTCAAGTGACTAGAGAGATCAAAAGCTTACAGATTAGAAGAATTTAGTCTAGTCAGGAGCTACAACATTAGGATCAAAACTTGATATGCCAAGGAATATGGAAGGACATGGAATGGGTGCAGAGGAAGGCCATAAAAAAATGAACATGTGGCTGAAGTAGCTTTGCTGTGAGAACAGGCTGAGGGAGATGGGGTTCATCAGCCAGAAGAGAAGGCTCCAAGCAGACCTAAGAGCAGCCTGTCAGTAGTTGAAGGGGACTGCAAGAAGGCTGCAGAGGGACTGTTTGCAAAGGCCTGCAGGGACAGGATAAGTGCAGTGGTTTGAAATGAGAGCAGAGCAGATTGAGATTGGATGTGAGGAACAAGTTCTTTAGCATGAAGGGGCTAGAAAGGTGGCCCAGGGAGGGAGTTGAGGCCCCATCCCTGGAGGTATTCCAGGTGAGGCTGAACAAGTCTGTGAGCAACCAGCTCTAGTGGACAGTGTCCCTGCTTAATGCAGAGGTGACTGAACTGGATGAACTTCAGATGTCTCTTCTAACCCAAACCATTCTACAATTCTGTGAGTAACTTCCACCTGGCCTAAAGCTACATTGCTCTAGGTCACCTCTAAGAGTTGCTCACACAGACCAGATTTGTAATCTCTGGGATTACAAAATGCTTAACCATAGTGTTTAAAGCTGGAAAAAAAGACAAAGTGATAAACAATGCATAAAGAGCCAAGAAACCACAAGCATGACACTGCTGCTGTCTGTTCAGGAGCTTGAGACTTGTCCCCTGTACCAGCCAGGGGAAGCTGCTCTCCACCCAAGGCAGTTTAAGGATGTTTTCATAGAATGGCCTAGGCTGGAAGAGACCTTAGATTATCTACTCCAACCTCCCTGCCATGGGCAGGGACACCTCTCAACTAAACCAGGTTACTCACAGCCCCATCCAACCTGGTGCTGAACATCTCCAGGGAAGGGATAGCCACAACCTTTCTGGACAATCCGTTCCAGAGTCTTGCCAACCTCGTAGTGAGGAACTTCTTCCCACTCTAACCCTGTTCTCCTTCAATTTAAATCCCTTTCCTCTTTTCCTATTGGTGATCACTCCTGTAAAAAGTCCCTCTGCAGCTTTCCTGCAGGATCCCTTCAGGTATTGGAAGGCAGCTCTAAGGTCCCCTGAGAGTCTCTTCCAGGCTTTTTGCATGTCCCAGCCTTCAAGGAAGACAAAGGTTTCTAAAGGCACCTGAAAACCACGGGTAAAGCTGTGTGCTACCACACCCGAGCCCCCTCCTAGCTTACCTGTGTAAAACGTTGTGTTGTTGGATTCCAGCTCAAAGATGCTTTTGGTCTGTGAATCAAATCGAAGCCATAGCCCAATGGCAAGAACTGCTGTCCCTGCAAGCTGTAGGAACAAGAAAGCCTGGTTAAGAAACACCAATTCAACATATGAGTACTACCATCAGAAGCAAATGCAGGATGTAGCTCTGTTATTTAAGGAGGTGGTGACAAAGCACCAGCATAAAAGGATGGGGACACAGATGAGAACAAGCAGATTTCCTAACACAAGGCATTTTGTTGACAAATGTGTTTACACATGAAACTATTCTTGTTCCTCACTCCAAATACCTGAGGGTGGCAAGTTTCGATGTTTCCACTGACCCCTCCCCACCCATGGTTTGGTTCTGGTGGCTGCAATGCCACTCCAAGGCTAAGTGACCTTCAATCGTCACACCCAAGGACAAGTGCATCACAAGAAAAAGAGCCTTGTGGGACCAGCTGAGAGTTTCAGCATATGAGAGGGGTAAAAATTCAATGTGCCCCAGTATAGAATTTTGAGTGTGTTCCTCCCTGAAAATTAGAAGACAATAACAATCCAATAAGCTACAGCGCTGAAAGGAAGAGGGGAGGAAAAATGCAGGCTGCTGAGCTAGCATCATTACTGCATACTGATTAGGAATGAAGCAATCGAGTTTAAGATAATATTTAGTTCTATATTATCATTATCTCTACCTCTGCACCTCCAGGTTCCTCCTAACATTGGAGCCTATGCCTGTGACAAGTTGTTGTGTGCATAAATTAGCTTCTGGATGAAACACCTGGCAGAAGGCAGAGAGAATTGCTGCAGAAGAAGGAAGTGCAGATCACACTATCTTAGAATTGTCAGGGCTAGAAGGGACCTCCAGGATCATTTAGTTGCAACCTCCATATTATGGGCAGGGACACCTCACACTAGATCAAGTTGCCTAGAGCCCCATCCAGCCTGGCCTTAAAAACACCCAGGGATGAGGCTTCCACCACCTCCCCGGGCAACCTGTTTCAATGTCTCAGCACCTTTGTAGTGAAGAACTCCTAATGTCCAATCTAAATCTCCCCTCTTCTAGCTTGAATCCATGTACCCCCACTCCTATCCTTACCTGACACCCTAAAACATCCCTCCCTAGCTTTCCTGTATCCCCCTTCAGATACTGAAAGGCCATAATAAGGTCTCCTCAAAGCCTTCTGTTCTACTGAACCACCCTAACTCTTTCTGCCTGTCTCCATAGGAGAGGTACTCCAGATGCTAGGCTTTCTTTGAACAAACTGCATCCTCCTTGCTTTAAAAACACACAAAGCTGGGGCAGTCTTGCATCAAAAAGAGGAGAAGAAATTAGGGCAATGTAGAAAGCTGCAGACTGTGCTTCTCAGCTCTTCCCTCCTTTAAAGGCCATTTAACTAGCAAAGGTAAAAGCTCTACAGGACAGAAATCTCACACACTGCAGCAGACATGAAAAATCCTTAAGGAGTGAGCACCAAGCTTATAAAGTCTGGAGCTCTGATTAGGGAAAGTATGCATGAAGAGAAAAACCTCAAAGCCTTATCTCTAGAACATTCTTGACTTCTGGTCAAGGAACTGGGAAGTGTTTCCTGATGTCAGTTTTAGGTGAGAATGTGGAAGGTTATTTCCACAGAAAGCCCTGTAAGTATAGCTGCAGAATCATAGAAGGATCATCCAGTCCAACCCCCACTGCAGTAAAGCAGGAGCATCCTCAACTTGACCAAGCTGTCCAGAGACCTGTCAAACCAGATATGGCCTCAACTGCCATATGAGTGTTCCAGCACCCTCATGCTCAAGAACTTGTTCCTCACATCCTTCCACAGCAAGCCAAACTCCCTGTGCTGTCCCCACAGGGAGCCTGAGGGCCCTCTCTTACAGGATCACAGGATATCAGGGGTTGGAAGGCACTCAAAGAGGTCAAGTCCAACCCCCCTGCCAGAGCAGGACCATACAATCTAGTGCAGGTCACAAAGGAATGCATCCAGACAGGCCTTGAAAGTCTCCAGAGAAGGAGACCCCACAACCTCTCTGGGGAGTCTGTCCCAGTGCTCTGTGACCCTTACAGTCAAGAAGTTTCTCTTTGTTTGGAGGTGGAAGCTCCTGTGCAGCAGCTTATATCCTTTGCTCCTTGTCCTATCCCAGGGAGCAAGTGAGCAGAGCCTGTCCCCCCTCAGATATTTTTAAACATTTATTAAATCCCTTCTCAGTCTTCTCTTCTCCAGACTAAACAGCCCCAGGTCCCTCAGCCTCTCCTCATCAGGTAGTCCTCCAGTCCCCTAATCATCCTTGTACTCCTCCACTGGACCCTCCCCAGCAGATCCCTGTCCCTCTCAAACTGGGGAGGGCAAAACTGAACACAGTATTCATGGTGAGGTCTCACCAGGCCAGAGTAGAGGCAGAAAGAGAACCTCCCTTGATCTGCTGGATACACGCTTCTTACTACACCCCAGGATCCTGCTGGTCTTCTTGGCCACAAGGGCACATTGCTGTGCCATGGATGTTACTCACCAGCACTCCCAGGTCCCTCTCCACAGGGCTGCTCTCCAGCAGATCACCTCCCAATCTGTACTGGTGCAATTTGTTATTCCTCCCCAAGTGCAGGACTCTGCACTTGTCCTTTTTGACCCTCATTTGGTTCTTCTGTGCCCAGCTCTCAGTCTGTCCAGGTCTTGCTGAATGGCTTCATGGCCTTCAGCTATATCAGCCCCAAAGGAGTGCTTGCATTTGGAGGCAGAAGCAGGTTTGCTGCCCATACCTCTTTGGCTTGCTCTTCTAAGAAAAAGAGAGAGCTCTGAAAACTCAGGGTGAAGAGGATACAGCTAAGCAAGGGTTTGCAACTGCACAGCAGGAAAGCATCCCAGCTGCAGGGTTCAGGTATCAACCAAGAGTGAAAAAGAGATGATAGAAGATCCAGCATTTCTTGTAGGGCAGGCATCTGACTCCCAAGTCTGCCTCAGAGAGGAGCTGCAGGGGCTCAGCTGGGAAAAGAGATGAAGTGATAGACAACACAAAGAGCCAAACCCAAACAGTGGGTTACGTGAAAGGCACTTTGGTGGTGTCAGGGGTGTGTAGGAGCAGCCTTACTCACAAAGCACTCAGCAAGAACAAAGCCTGCACTTACCTGATTCTTTCCTTGTTAGGACTATGGTGACCAAATAAGTATAAGAAGAACCTCAGCAGTACACAATGTCAAAACAGCATTATTTCTATTTATTATGCCTCAGCAGCACTCCAGGGAAAAGGAGAGGTACAAGAGGGCGACTGATCCAGACAAAAGTTGCTCCACTCACTTCAGAACAACCTTTGCAATCTCATCTCACTTCACTATGAAAGCCAGGAGGGCTTAATGATGGGAAAATACTCATGAACTGCTTCTAACTTACAGCTAAGTCACCCAGAACTTGGTAATCCTCAAAGACTGCTTCCTAGGTCAAGCAGTTCTCAGCTTGTGCAGGCATCCAGATCTGCAGCATCGGGAGAATCCTACAGCCCCTGCTTGTTTCGCTAGGAAACCATAAATTGCAAAACCACAAGCCTGAGCACACCCAGCTGCCTGCAGCTACCTGTGTTTGTGGTTTGACAGCTCAGTGCCCAAGAGCTCAGGAGTGCTGCTGCAAATGGAGCAGGGCAGAGCAAAAGACTGTGAACTCTGAAACAAGAGCTGACTCTCTTGCAGACCTTTAAGGCCAGGCTGTTCACAACATGAAGAAACAGAACCATGTAGATAATCTTGGGAGACCAAGCAAAGCAGAAGGCTCAGCTGCCTTCCAGTACCTGAAGGGATTCTAGAGGAAGGCTGGAGAGGGGCTTCTCATAAGGGTGTCTGAAGACAGGGCAAGAGGGAATGGTTTGAAGCTGAGAGAGAGCAGGGTTGGACTCAAGCTTAAAAAGAAATTCTACAGTGGTGAGACTCTGGAATAGGTTGTGGATGCCTCCTCCTTGGGAGTGTTGAAGGCCAGACTGCATGAACCAGCAGTGTGCCCAGGTGCCAAGAGCCAATGGCACCCTAGCCTGGATCAGGTACAGTGTGGCTAGCAGGACAAGGGAGGTTACTCTTCCCCTGCACTCAGCACTAGTCAGGACACACCTTTAATGCTGTGTCCAGTTCTGGGCTCAGTTCAAAAGAGATGTTGAGATACTGGAATGTGTCCAGAGAAGCTGGTGAGGGGCCTGGAGCACAGCCCTGTGAGGAGAGGCTGAGGGAGCTGAAGGTGTTTAACCCAGAGAAGAGGAGGCTCAGGGCTGGCCTCATTGCTGTCCACAACTCCCTGAAGGGAGGCTGTAGCCAGGTGGGGGTTGGTCTCTTCTGCCAGGCAACCAGCAACAGAACAAGAGGACACAGTATCAAGTTGTGCCAGGGGAGGTTTAGGCTGGATGCTAGAAGGAAGTTCTTCAGAGTGATTTGCCATTGGAATGGTCTGCCCAAGGAGGTGGTGGAGTCATCGTACCTGGAGGTCTTCAAGAAGTGCCATGGTCTGGTTGACTGGATAGGGCTGGGTGTGGAGGTCTCTTCCAACCTGGTTGATTTTATGATTCATCAGCTAAGTCTAGCTGAGAGGTGTCCCCACCCATGGTGGGGAGGTTGAAGTAGATGATCTCTGAGGTGCCTTCCCATCTGAGCCATTCTATGCTTCATAAATTGAGCAGTTGGTTAACACTGTGGAGGACAGACATACCCAGTATGGGTCCTATCCAAAAAGGAAACCTCAGCTGGTGGGAAATGATTAAATGGCAATTTCTTTCCCCTCCCTGAGAAAGCAGTCATCCTGTGCAAAAGTTGTGACACAGGTATCAAAGTTATGGGATCACAAAAGAGTGATAATACATAAGGCTAGTAAACTGCTGAACTGCTCCACATCATTAGAGAAATGATGGGATAAAATGAAGTTATAATTCTCTCCATGATGGACTAGGAAAAAAAAAGGCAGGTCCTTCTTGCAAGAAAGTGACTTTTCAGTCCCAGTTTCAGCAAAGCAGCCTTATGTATCCTCAAGTTTGTGCTGTTCCTACCCACAAAGGCCACTAGACTAAAAAAAGAGGCAATTTTAAAGCAGAAGGCAAGAAAGGAACTTGAAGTCTAAGGTTTCCATCAACACACTATGAGACAAGGGCATCACCACTATCCTCAGAGGAAGAAGCAAGCCCAGCCCCATGGGCACCTGCTGCACCTGGCAACCTCTCAGACCAGTCTGGCACACCAGAGGCTGCTACCTGGCCACCTCTCTGCTCACAGATGCTATGCCAGAAGGTTTTCTTGGCAGCTGTATTTGGGTGGGTTAGGTAGCTGTGTTTTTCCTCCCCCAGAAAGAGGTGCAGGCCCTGTGTGCACAGGCTGCACAGCAGCAGAGCCCTTAAAGAGCTGGTGCTTGAGTTTTTCACCCAAGCGTTTTCACCATCTAACAGATCCTCTTTTGTCATAGCAGTTGAGTAATAGTATTTCTAAATAAATCTACCCTGTGATGAAAAAAGAATTGAAACTGTCAGTTATCCTCAACTTAGCCACTTCCTGGGCAAAAAAAACTATAAAACCACAGAAAAAAGCAGGCTTAGCTACTTCGGAAGCATGATGGTAGTATGTGCCTGTAGTAAGTATAGGAAAGGGAACTCAGGACACAGGGGTTTTTTTACCAACCTGATCAAAAAGTCAAGTTAAAGAGGTCCTGCTCACTCAATCCTTTGGAAGAGCTTGTGGCAGTGATTCTCATGCCCTGGTACAAGCATGCTGCCCACAGCCCTTCTCAAGCTAAGGGGTTTCCTTGGTTTTCCCCGACCATCTTGCATCTCCCAGTTCACTTCTGTTTGACTTAGGCCTGTTCTGCAGCTGCAATGGATAGCAAGTCAGGAGAAGAGATTCTGCCCCTTTCCTGCACATTAGAGCTCACCTAGAATACTACATCCACCTCTGGAGTCTCCAACACAAGGAACATGTAGACCGGATAGAGAAGGGCCAGAGTAGGGCCACAGAAACAGAGGGATGGGGGCAAAAGGAGTTGGGTCTGTTCAGCCTGAAAGAAGATTCCAAGGAGGCCTTCCAATACCTGAAGAAAGCTACATGAATACTGGGAAAGAACATTTTATAAAGGTCTGTGGTGATAACACAAAGGACAATGGTTTTAAACTAGAGCAGAGTAGGTTTATATTGGACACCGCAACAGGTTGCTGATGGAGGTCATGGATGCTCCCTCCCTGGAGATGTTTAAGATCAGGCTGGATGAGGCTTTGAGCTACCTTGTCTAGTGGAAGGTGTCCCTGCCCATGGCAAGGAGGTTGGAAATAGGGGATCCGTAAGGTCCTTTCCAATTCAAGGCATTCTACAGTTCTACAGGCAAAGCAAGGATAGGATTACTTGGTTATTATTCCTCTAATCCTATGGAGATTTCTTGGGCTTTTTTTTCCTTCCCCTCCTTCCCCTCCACTTGCAAATGTATCCCCATTGCCTCAACAGCTCTGCTCCTACAAGCATCTTTCTGCTTATTACAACACTAAAACCAGCTTTTTTTGGTCCATTTCCCTTTCTTACACGGACCTGCACTTTCTCAGGACTTCCCTTTTCCCACCCATCCAGCCCCATATGTCAACAACTGCTCTCTCCAAACTCAGCCCTGCCCATTGTACAGTTTTGCCTCTGAAGGTGCATCCCAGCATGGATCTTTGACACCCTGCTTTTTTAGCCTTCCATGTGACAAGAAAGAATAGACAAAGGGATCTGAAGTGCTGCAGAGAACAAGTCAGGACCTGCTTAAGAACAGTATTCCAGCTCTGCCTTCCTCACCTCACTATACTTGGCTACCTTCATCAACTCAGAGCATTCAGGCATGCTGTCAACCAGTTCCCACTGCATTTTCCCTTTATCACCTGATGTTTCTCACACAGGTCTCCTGGCAGAAGATTTGCACAGGGTATCATTAGACTTAAGGATATTGGTATTAAAAGGTTGAGCTTTTCAAACTGGAAATTCCAGTTCTTAGCATATGCATTGCTGTATGCTTTGGGAAGCTGGAAAAGTTTCTTTTAGGTTTAACCACTATTTAGCAAGGACTATTTTGTTGAGTCCCTTCTGACCTTATTACTTTGAACCACCTCAAGAAAGGACAACCCCCAAATGAGCACTCATCTGCTGCAGACACTTGACAGCAACTTTGCCTTACTATGACCAGAATCACTTCTCAAAGGAGCTGAAGGTTCAAGCAGTTATCAAGTGATAGCTTTGAGCTAGCAGATAAAGTTTTCAGAGGGGGACTCTTCCCCTTACTCCAACATTCGCCAGCCCTTCCTCCACTTCTACAGCATGAAAGATCTGACTCAAATCTTCCTCTGCATAAGAGAGACAACTGACTGACTGTGTCAGACTTAGCACATAAGGGATGGAGAACATCAAGCAGTAACAAACTGTCTGCTTCTGTTCTGTTACTTGCTGGCCCTCTATAAATAAAACCCCATAAACAGTAAGTAAAGGCGAGGTTCACCATCAGTCTAAACCCCTTAATTACATGATTAGTGACATTTAACAGCAAAAGTTTTCAAACTCCTGAAAAATACCCAACCAAACACTTACCTCACAGATGTGCAGTGAGTGCCAGCAGTTGTATAAAGAAACTGCAACTATTTCCAAACTCCTTAAGAAAAAAAGGACAGACTGCAAAGAAGGGTTTTCTTGCTGCTTAGGCTAGCTTCAAGAACATTGTGGGCTAAGTTAATAGCACAGGAGTTATTGCAATAAAATGGTGCTCCAGTACAGCAGAGGCCGCACTACAGAATTCCTGAACCACTGCCAAGGCTAGTGCCCATTTCATACAAGTTGCTATTCAGAAGCCAGTTTACTGTATTTGCCATTTAAATTGCAAATAGGAGCTAGGACTGCTGGAACTCGATGTACAAGTAGTTTCCCATCGGGTTTCTCAAGGCAACACCCTCCAATTCCATTCTTGACTTTAGAGCACTTACTAGAACTGAAATACATCGAGCTGAGCCCAGGCAATGTTTTGATTCATACACTGCAGTCAGCAACTACATCAGTTGATTACAGGAAGAAAAACTCAGATCTTTTCTCTTCCCTGTGTGCATATACACACACACATATATATTTCTCTGTCCACCCTGCAAGCCTTCATCTGAGCCTGGAAAACCCTCTACAGAAGTCAGAGCACTGAACTGCTGCCAGCTGCTTCTGATGCAGCATGAGCAGAAGAGATTATGACTCAGAGCAAAAGTCATGGGTATCTTCAAGCTACAGGAGGAAAGAAAAGAGCTCTCCAGGCCTAATCTTGCTCCAACAAGCACTCCCACAGACAACTGCATTTGTTTAGAATACAAACCTCTCTGAAGAGCAGAGAGAGCCAGGACAAGCCAGCAGTTCTATAGTGCAAAGGAACAGGAAAACAAACTTCTTGAAAACTTAAAACAAACTCTGACTGTATGCTACAGTACTTCAACACTGTCACATTAAACCGTGGAATATGTAGGTGTTCAGCAGCAGCCAGCGAGATAACAGGCAGGCTGTCATGCCATGCCAAGTGCCCACACTGTGTGCACTAAGTTGCTCAGAGCCAATATTTTCACCAGGAAAACACTTCATCACCAGGGCCAACAAGCCTGTGCAAACCCTGCCAGCAAAGGGAGTTCAGCTAGTGGCAGTCACTCATTACACATCTCAAGGTCATCAAACATGCACTCATGCTAACCAACTTCGGCCAGACCACTCTGCTGCTTGGGGTTTAAGGCACATCACATGAAGCTTCCACCTTGACTTCTTGCCAAGCTCAAGTGAATCTGGCAGAAATAAAGAAAAAGTTTAGTATTAGTTCTGTGTCAGCTTTGACACCTTCCTTCCCTGTCCCAGATCAAAGCCCAAACTTCCAAAGGCTATTAACTGGTAAAGATTCCATTACAGATCAGACCCAAAGACTTTAGGGCCAGCACTGGTGATGCTGAGAGACTCTAAAAGACTGCCTGCAAACTCAACCAGGAATATATCAGCAAAACAACAGATGCAAGGAGTCTGCTATACAGAGTAATACTTGAAGGGAAAAATGTAGCGACCTTTCATTCCCACGGTTGAGAGGAGACTATTTTTTTCCGTTGTGCTTGAATAGATTAGGAAGTTAGGTAATCCAGTCTCTGCAAATGCAGTGCTTCAGCAGATTTACAAAGTATTTGTAAGCAACTATCCTTGGGTTCCTCTCTCCACCTTCCATATTGAGGCCACAAGCACGTTTGCATAACACCTTTGGAGTCTCAAAAGTTTCACAGGATGTTATGCTAGAGAGTCACAGCCCACGTGGTCTTGCCATCAAGCCAGTTATTGTAGCCTAGCACTGCATCCTACAAGGGATCTCCTCAAGAAGGGTTATCAGAGCACAGCAGGCAGTAGCATCACCCAGTTTATATGTTGAGGACTTCTAGATTGTGCAGACACACACACAGTACCTTTAGAGCATTCACTGCAGACTGCTGAACACCATTAGCTAGGTACCACTTCAGCTACACGCTCCATACTGCCTGCTGCAGAAACACCACCAGAGCCATGTCCACTGCAGTCTGCTGAACACCATTAGCTAGGGACCCTTGAGTTACATGCTCCATACTGCCTGCTGCAGAAACACCACCAGAGCCATGCCCTCTTCTTCCAAACCTCGTCTTCTCACTTAGACCTCAGTTCTTGCTCACTGTATAATCAGGTCTTAACTACTACCTGGCTAGTCATGATCTTTATATCCCTCTAGCACATTTCCATTTCCAAGCTAAACAACCCAAATTCACTCAGTTCCTGGTAGCAGAAACCTTCTTCCTCTCCCAAACATCACTACCACATTCCTTTCAAGATGGTCAGAAGACCAGAGCAGCCCACAGCTCTGGAGAACAACATGAACTTATACAGTGGCACTCCTTTAGGTCATTGAATTTTGAAGCTGATTTTCCTCTGAGCACCCACATAGTTCTTTTGTGAAGCCATCATAGATATTTTCTCCCAAAGCTTCATCACTGCCACCGAACAAAAGAGTTCAGAACTCCAGGCTCCTTCCTGCTCCCCAGATGTTACTTGAGCTCTGCCTTTGACAAGTGCCACACAGCCTACTGGGTTAGCATGCACACATCTTCATTGCTGAGATTAACAGATGCTACTCAAACCACAAATTGTTACCTCTCAGTTTAGGTGGGACTGTACTGCCTACCATGCCCTCCTCTGCAGGAGAGCTCCACCTCAGCTCAGCCCTACTCCTGCTCAGTCATTTTCATCCTACCAGGATCTCACTCCAAAACTGCTTAGTTTCCTTAAAAGCCTTGAGATTTCCAGGAGACACTGAACAAGTGAACCAATGCCAAGTGACCCTCTCTCTTTCCAAGATCTAGACTTCAGATGAAGAGTTGCACAAAGTCAAGCTTCCCTTTGCTGTTAGCATTCTCTCTTCTCCAGGAGCCCATCTCCACACGTACAACAACTTTTTCTTTTAAAGAATCTTCTGCTCTGCCTTTCCATGTCTGCATATCCTAAAAAGACAAACTAAAAAACCCAGCCTCAAATTCACTACATTCCAGCCCTCCAGCACTGAGGTGGGAGGTGAGCAAGAGGCTTTACCCAGTCATAATGAGCTAAATGTATGAACCTGGGAAGTTGTTAACCAGCATTTACTGCTCTCATTCCATCACCTTTTCATCACAAGGACAAGTCAAGCCTGTGAAGGTTTCAGAGAGGATAGAGCACAGAACTTGTCCAAGGTTTTCCCTAAGCACCCCCAGCAAAAGAAAGTACCACAGCACAGCAGTCCAAACAGCCTCCTACAGGATTACAGTCCATAAGGACTCCCTGGGAAACTCCTCAGTCCTAATGTGTCTGAAGAGTGATATCTTAGGGTTTGCTCCTGTGAGCTACTCCTGAAGCTTTCTTTTGGCTAGATTTATTGCTGCATTTAGCTTGCCAGCATTTAGGAGCCTTCATCTCTTTCCCTCAGCACAGCTCCAGCTTTGAGTTTCCTAGATTTTGTTCTCATTCCCTCCTATACCAAATTGTTTTATTTCTTGCTACCTCTTGCCCTCACACAAATCTCTGATGAGGTCAAACACACCCACCTAATCTCAAACTACAAACATCTGCAGGTCATTTTGAGTTCCTCACCTGCCCTTTTGAGGCAACCTATTTCAAGAAAATTAGTACTGTGAAAAACTTGATCACAGCTTCATTGGATCTTGCAAATTGTCTTGCTTCAGGAGGTGAACTAAACCTGACTACATCACCACCATTCCAAAGCAGCACCTGAGCAACAGGACCGCACAGCCATGGACTATCATAAACTAGCAAAGGCTTGTTCCTCCTTCTGAGGGGGTTCCCCAGGCTAAGGGCCAGTCACTGATTGTACCTTCAGCTTTAGCATCAGGGTTGCACAAGGGCTTAACACTTTTGCTCAGTTTAATTCCATTCACTCACTTTTCACATCTCCAATGTCATAAGGAAAAAAATAAAACCTTTATTAGGGTTGTTCCCTCCCTCTAGTGCTGCCTGCCCCAAGATATCTTTCTTTTTAGACTTAGTTTCACCTGACATCCATCAAGTTTCAGGGCTGAATAGAGAACGCCTTCCTCACACAGAAGTTAGATGTGCCAGCCAGGAATGAGGCACTGGTGGACTTGCTACTCACCAACCAAGAAAACCTGCTCTGGAATATCCTGGTTAATGACAGCCTCAGCTGCAGTGATCACAGTATCTTAGAACTTGGATTACTGTTGAGCACACTGAAGGTTAGTTCCAAAGCAAAGGTTTTAGAAGAGTAAATTTCACTGTGCTCAGGGCTTAAATGGAAGGGATCTGTGGGAAGCTTCCATAGAGGACAAAGGAGCTAGCAAGTGCTGGGAGTTTTTCCTCAATAACTATCTCATAGACACATGAAGGCAAGGGAAGGTGGAGGAACAGGAGATTCCCTTGGCTTAACTCTGAGCTTCTGGGTCTGCTCAGAACCAAAAGAGAAATGTACCAGAGGTGGAAAAGTGGAACTTACTGAAGATTACAAGGGCATTGCTAGGGTGTGCAGAGATGCAGTTAGGAAAGCAAAAGCTCAGCTTGAACTGGAATTGGTGAAAGATGTCAAAAGTTTCAAGAAAGGGTTCTTCACATACATGAAGAAGAGGAAACAGAAAGAGGCTCTAGGTCCACTATCAAACAGGAGACGTGAACTAGTCACCAATAACACTGAAAAGGTAGAGGTCCTCAACACCTACTTCACCTCCATCTTTGTTTTTGGGACCTAGGCCATGGGAGCAACCATACAGCTTGATGCAGAGACAGGTCTACCTTCAGTGAAGGACAAGTTGCTGTGTCAGCTACAGCAGGAGCTTGAGCTGAACAAGTCAATGGGCCCAGATGCCTTCCACCTGAGGATGTTCAGAGCTGGCTGATGTCCTTGCAAGGCTGCTGTCTAATCTGAGCAGTCATGAAAACATCCCCGATGACCAGAAGGTGGCTAATGTCACCCTCATGTAAAAGAGGACCCTGGTAACTGCAGACCTATTAACCTCACTCCAATCCCTGGGAAAGTTATGGAACAATGGCCTAGGTGGTCTGTGTGATGGGTGGGAATTTAGCTGATGGGCAGGACCCATAAGGTGGTAATCAATAGTTCCTTCTCAACCTGGCAGTCACTTACAAGTGGGGTTCCCACTCTGGATTAATATTGGGCCAAAGGCTGTTCCATATTTTTTTAGTGATCTAGCTGTTAGAATCAAGAGCACCTTGATGAAGTTTGCAGACAACAACAAAATGAGTAGGAAGGTTGACATTCCCAAAGTGTGAGCCAGCCTCCAGAAAGATCTGGCCAAGTTGAATGAAGTTCAGTGGGGACAAATGTAAGGTCTTGCACCTGGGAACACACAACCCAGCAATACAGCTCAGACTGGAATTCACCTAGCCAGAGCACAACCTTATGGAAAGGGAGCTGGATGGGAGTCAAAAAGCTCAGCATGAGTGAGCTGTGTGCTGCAGTGGCAAAGAAAGCCAACAGGATACTGGGTTGCATCAACCAGGGCATTACCAGCACAGATAAAGAAGTCATTGTCTCACTCCACTCAGTGTTTGTCAGGCCACACCTCTAGCACTGAGTGCAGTTTTGGTCCCAGCTGTACAGAAGATAGGGACAGGATGGAAAGTGTCCAGAGCAGAACCAGATAATCCTTGGGGTCCCTCCCAGCCTGACATTCTGTGACCTCTCCGCTCACTCTCCTGATGAGTCTCAAAGGGCAAGAAGTGTTTTCCTGTGCCCTCATGAAGTTCTCCACAGAGCTCCCCCCAGTTGAACTTTCTTATACTGCTGAAACTCCCTTTCTGCCTGAGGGATTACAAGTACTTAATCCATTAGTACTTGTGTTTTCCAGTCATCCCATGTGCAATCCTGTAACTGACTCCAGAGCTGGTTTCTTTTCACAGCTCCAACTTAATCTCCTCACATCAGGTGGTGGAAAGGAATCACAGCCATTTCTCCACTGCCGCAGTAGCAGACAGCCCAGAGAAAATTCATTTTCTGAGCCTCATGCTTCACACCTATGCATGAGGCACACAAGCAGTTGTGCTATGCACGCTGTGCCGTTTGTTGCAAGGCAGATGGTGTCCATGGCCCGAGCACTTGAGAAGCGGCCACCTCCTCTCAGAGAAGCCATACTTACCCACACTGCCTGGCAAACGCAAGGCAGTTGTGCCAGGAACCGTACTGGAAATGCAATTTCCACTGATGCTGCGCTCCTACAGATTAAAACTTGTTCAGATGTTCCTTACAGGACGCTGCTCAGAACACCCAAGGCAGAAGCCACAATCTTCATCTGAGCCTCCCAACAAGATGCGATCGTACACACGATCACCACAAGCACCAGCTTGTGAAGCAGCAGCTCACCACCGCACTTTGCACGGGGAAAAAGAAACCCTCCCGAAACATGACTTCCCGCAAAGAGTTTTTGCGCGAGGTCTTTATGCGCTGCTGGGGCGAGGGAACCACCTCGCACCCAGCATCCCCCCACAACGGTAGGGGTTAACCAGTGGGGCATACAGTCAATGCTATGCTACCCACGGCCTCATCCAACAACAGCAAAATAAAAGGTAAGAACGTAAACCACCTCGCCGCGCGTTTCAAGTCCAGCCACCTCCTGCCAAGTGCACGGCTCGCCACACATTCGGTGTCGCAACAGGTAACCGGTGCCGCTCGCCAGCGGCGGCCGCCCGGATAGGGACACACCCGCTCCAGTGAGGTGAAGCTGCTCGGAGCCCTTGGACGGAAACAGTACGAGGGAAGAAGCACCCACCCAAGACCGCCCCGAAGCGGGAAGAGCGCCGGGAGCCCCACCTGGCTGCGCGGAGAGCCTCACAGAGAAGGTGCCGCAGGTCACCGCCCCGCCAGGGCGCAGTTACCACAGCCGTCCCGGCAGCAGTGGGGGGAAACGGCGGCAGCGTAATAGGTAGCAGCGAAGAGTGTCAGGCGCCCCCCAGCCCAACCAGCCCTTCCCAGATGGCGTGGGAGCGAAAAGAGAAGTAATAAAACACAACAAGGACAATCAAACCCGCCGCTCCCGGCAGCTTGCCCTTTCCCACCCTGTTCTAATGAGCTCCCTTCCGAGCAGCTCCGGCGGCACAGCCCTGCCGCGCCCCGAGCTCCGCGGCGACTTGTCCCTCACCCAGAAAATGAAGTTGAAGCCGAAGAGCAGGTACTTGATGCACTTGGTGCCTCCTTTGACGGGCATGGCGGCGGCAAGGCAACAGCGACAGTCACCAGCAGGACACCTCCACCCAATACCACTCCTTAAATCCGCCTCTCCTCAAGTCTCTCCCAGGCTCTTCCTCCCCGTTGTGCCCGGCCCTCTGCCCGCCCCCTGCCCTACCGCCCAATGACTCGCTCCCGCCATCGATCCGCACCTGCGGCCGCCCCGCCCCGAGAGAGGCCTCTCGATCCCTCCTTCCCGCCCCACCGTGGCCTGCGAGGGTTGGGGATCCCCGAGTGGAGCGGGGGCGTTGTTCATCCACCCACGGCCACGGGCGCCTCGGGCAGGGGTGGCGCTCCCGGGGCGGGGATGCTGCCTCCCGGCGCCCAACTGCCGTCGTCCCGAGGAAAGAATTCGGTGGTCGTGGCCGCGTTCCAGCCATTGCTTTGCTTGCTCTAGAAAAGATCCAGCTAAACTTAAAGGCGTCAGTCTGATTTAAATGGGTATTTCCCCGCTCCCTAAGTGCTTCAATCTTTCGAACGTGCCTGTGCAAAGTTACAGGCATGCAACTTGATAAAAAAAAAGTAATTAGATCATCGTGTGGGATAAGTTTCATCCTGCAGATACCCTTAGGTCACCCCAGTTGTGAGAGAAAAAAAAAACTGTTAAATTTCGATGAAGAGATTTTCTTTAATTTATTTTTAATGGGGAGTTCAGCGCTAAACTTCTGTTAGCTCAGGCGTGAAAACTGGGAGGTAGTGCCTTATTTTGTCTCTCATGCAGTGCTACTAAAAATTCAGCAGTTACAGAGCGTCAAAAGAAAAAAAAAAACAATAAAAAACCCAATCATGAAGCAGAGCAAGAAGAACAGAAACAAGACTTAGTGAAAAGAAAACAAAACCATGTTGGGGTTATTGTTGCCAAAACAAATTATAAGATAGGGCACATTCCAGAGGTAATACAGTGGAGGAGACACTGAATTGGATGGCTGTTTCTCTGGGCAGGTTGCAAAATGTGAATACCTTCCCACTAGAAAGTAAGGCAGCAAAATAAAGTCCTGGGGGAAAAAAATTCAAGCACAGCCAGAGAGATCTGCTGCTGTGCTACAGATAGGAATGGGAAAGGAGAATTTGGGAAGGGCGTTGGTGAGGGCTATGAAGACGATGAAGGGGCTGGAGCACTGCCCAGAACAGAGGCTGAGTGACCTGGGGCTGCCTGGTCTGGTGAAGAGAAGACTGAAAGAGGATCTAATCAATGTTTATATATGTCTGCGTGTTGAGTGTCTAGAAGGAGGGGACAAAGTTCTCACTTGTGCCCTGTGACAGGACAAGGGCCAATGGATGTAAACTACAGCATAGGAAACTCCACCTCAACACAAGGAAGAAGTTCTTTATGGTAAGGGTCACAGAGCACTGGCACAGGCTGCCCAGAGAGGTTGTGGAGTCTTCTCTGGAGACTTTCAAGACTCATCTAGATGCCTTCCTGTGTGACTTGCGCTAGATGCTGTAGTTCTACTCTGGCAGGGGAGTTGGACCGAAAGATCTCCAGAGGTCCCTTCCAACCCCTAAAATCCTGTGATCCTGTGAACTGTGGGTGCAGCTGGAAGTAGAGGCAAGAAGACCTTTTCCTTTTCTATGTTTTCAATTCCCTTTCTTTAACTGAGATTTGACGAAGATTAATTAAAACGAGATTTAGAATCCCATTCTTGCAAATATTTGGCATAAGATCCTTTGTGTATGATCCATCAGTACTTGTGAGGAGATCAACAGGAAAATTCAGCCTGTGAGCTCAGGAACTCCTTAGATAAACTGTTTCACAATCAGTTATAATTTTCAAACTCGGAGATAAAACATGCATGGGATAAAAACAAACCAAACCAAACAGAACAAACAACAACAGATTATTTTGTTCTTCAGCTGTTTAATGAAATCCTTGCAAGGACTAAGTGTAGAGTCTTGACACCTGGGAAAGAACAACCCCCATGGACCAGTAGAGGTTGGAATGGCTGTGATCTGTTGGAGGGCAGCTCTGGGAAAAAGGAACTGGGGCGAGGTGATGGTGGACAACAGATTCTGGAGGGCCATGAGCCAGCAATGTGCTTTTGTGACCAAGAAGGCCAAGGGGCATCCTGGAAGTGCATTAGAAGGACTGTGGTTAGTAGATCGTGAGAGGTACTCCTACCTCTCTACTCTGTCCTTGTAAGGACACATCTGGATGGAATATTGTGTTCAGTTCCGTGTCACTCAGGTCAAGAAGGACCTCAAGGAACTGCTTTGAAAGAGTCCAGCACAGAGCCACAAAGATGTTGCAGGCAGTGGAACATCTCCCTGCTGAAGACAGGCTGAGGGAGCTGGGGCTTGGAGCTGAAGAGCCTGAGGGCTGGCCTCATTCATGTTGGTAAAGATGTGCAGGGCAGTGTCAGGAGGACAGAGCCAGGCTCTGCTCAGGGATGTCCAATGACAGGACAAGGGGCAATGGGGGCAAACTGGAGCAGAGGAGGTTCCACAGGAACAGAAGGGAAACTTTTTTCCCTGTGAGGGTGGCAGAGGCCTAGAGTAGGCTGCCCAGAGAGGTCGTGGAGTCTCCTTCTGTGAAGACATTCCAAATCCACGTGGATGTGTTGCTGTGTGACTTGCTCTAAGTAACCCTGCTCCAGCAGTGAGGCTGGACTGGATGTTCTTTCCAGGCCTCTTCCCACCCCTAACATTCTGTGATTCTGTGTTTACATTTAAACTTTAAGTGTAGGTTCCAAATGAATTCAGGCACACATCTGATTTTTAAGTGTCACAGAAAATAGTAGTCCTGATGGCCCTTAGTTTTTCCATAGCAGTTGACACTGTTTAATCTGTAGCCTACAGTTTTAACTCCTCCTCAAGTGAAATGACCACGTAAAATCCTCGTGCTTCAGATGGGAGAACTTCTGTCTGGCTTTCAATGTGTGAGCAGTCTGATAGCTGCAGGATGGGACCCCAAAGCTGTCATAAATAGTAAACTGTTGGTAGCAACAAAGGCTGTGACTATGAAGGGTTGCAAAAGACCTTTTTGGAAATCCTGACTCTAACACGCAGCTCCAAGTGTGATTCATCTATCTACTATTTTGATGTCTGCATGGCTCAAACTTTTTGGCATAGGTGAGGCTATTTTAAGACCAGAGGACAGAAGTGGGGCCAGGGGCTGTAGTTGCTATTGAGGTATGTATGGTTATCAATACAAGCTGGGGGATGAGGAGATAAAAAGCAGCTCTCTGGAAAAGGACTTGGGGTGCTGGTGGGTGAGAAGCTGAACAGGAGCCAGCAGTGGGCACTTACAGCCCAGAAGGGCAATGGCAGCCTGGGCTGCATCAAAAGCAGCATGGCCAGAGATGGAGAGAGAGGGTTCTGCCACTCTGCTCTGGTGAGACCTCAGCTGCAGTGCTGACGCAGTGCCCCAGCAAATTCCCTGTGGGCCTTACCTGCCTTACACTCAGGCTGTTCACTCACGAATATGAATGTCCAGCAACTGCCCCGTGCTGAGGCAGCGCCACCTGGCCAGCGGCATCAAACGACGATAGTTTCTTCGATGCGAAGAACGTCTGCAGGATAATTAGCCCCCTCTCTTTGGGCCAACCCTCCAGCTCCTGATCGCAGTCTTAACCCGCTGCCGGCCTGCCTTGGTCTGAGCCGAATGCCTGATTCACCGTTCAGGCACCAATTGTTGGAGTTTAAGTCGGTGGAGCGCTATGGGAAAATGACTCTTTGTTCACAATATGGTTAGATGGTCAAATCCACTTTATTTCCGTGATACAGTGACTTATATGCAAGATTGGTTACAGTCAGAGGGTCCAGAGTTACTTGTAAGGCATCAATAGGTCAGCATACAATAACAATCTGAGGGTCAGCCTCTGGGGCTGGCTAAACTCTGCCCACCTGCAGCTGCACTCCACCCCTTGCAGCTGCATGTAGGGGGAAGCCACCCTGTGCCTGCTATCTAAGCTCCCAGGATAGATTCAAAGTCTTCCCAGCACGGGTTGCTCATGTTTATCACTTCTGTGTGCTTCTGCTAACAATAATTTCTCCAACAGGCAGTGGCTTCAAACTAGAGTAGATTTAGGTTGGAATAAGCTCTTTAATATGAGGGTGTGGAAACACTGGAGGACATTGCCCAGTTCTGGAGCCCCTATTACAAGAGAGATATGTATGTACTGGGACATGTGCAGAGAAAGGCCACGAGGATGATCAGAGGGCTGGAGCTGCTCTCTGGTGATGACAGACTGAGGGAGTTGGGCCTGTTCAGTCTGGAGAGGAGAAGGCTCTGAGAAAACCTTATTGTGGTTTTCAGTATCTGAAGTGGGCTACAAGAAAACTGAGGAGGGACTTTTTAGGATGTCAGGTAGTGATAGGATTAGGGGGAATGGAACAAAGCTAGAAATGGGTAGATTCAGGTTGGATGTTAGGAAGAAGTTCTTCAGCATGAGGGTGGTGAGACCCTGGAACAGGTTGCCCTTGCTGTAATACAGCTCTGTGATGTGGATGGTGACCTTGGGCTAACCCTTGTAAATGCCACATTAAAAAACAGGCCAACAGGAGTCACCTCAGAATTTTGTGGAACAGGATGGAAAAATATCCTGGCTTTTCAAGTGTGTGAGACAGAAACAGAGGTAGCATCAGGAAAGGATGAAATGGTTCGAGGTCTGTGTCTCACAGCCAAGAAAACAAAGACCAATATGTGGTTTGTTTCACTGTTATGGTGGGCCCCTGTCAATGTCCACCCAGGGCAGCTGTCTCCAAACTGCAAACCTTGGCTAGAAGTCTATCAAGGTGCCACTGAGAATAAATGAAGTTCTTGCTCTAAACAGGAGCATCAGCCCTGGTGGGGCTGGCTAGCATAAACTGATAACATCCTCTCTCTTGCATTTTTATCCTGTACTTCAATGTAACCTGCCCCTGCTTTTTCATTTGTATGTCCAGTGGTGGGAAAAAAAAAACCAACAAGTTCCATACATGCAGCTTTTAAGACATCTAGGATTGCTCCCAAATGATACTGGCCCAGGGCTACTCTCTAGCACTTTGATGCTGCTGGACTGATGAGGAACTATCTGAATGTGTTTACAGTACTGAAGTTAAAATTCAAGTACTGCTGTATGTATCAGATACTAAGTAGTGTACATCTCAGACTAACAGCAGCAGAGACCAGAAAGTGTTTTACTCAGTGCTGGGCAGTGCCCCAGTGGCATGGCTACTATTTTTTTTTGTTTGTTTGTTTTGGGTAGTCTTTACCAAAAGCTAATGATTGTCTGGATTTAATGGTCTTCCTGGAGGCTATTTGAGGAGAGAAGAGGGAGAGTGGAGGGTAGGAGATGAGAGAGAGAGGAGAGGGAGAGAGGGAGTGGAGGGGAGGAGAGGAGAGCGAGGGAGAGTGGAAGGAAGGAAAGAGAGTAAGGAAGGGAAGAGAGGAAGGGAGAGAGGAGAGGGGCCAACCCAAATCAGCTCCCCATAAGTTAAAGGAAGATATTGTATATAAAAGGTGCCTCCAAGAAGGCTGCAGAGGGACTGCTTGCAAAGGCCTGCAGGGACACGATTGAGGACAACATTTGAAATGAGAGCAGCGCAGATTTAGATTGGACGTGAGGAACAAATTCTTTAGTGTGAGAGTGGTGGAACACTGCAACAGGTTGCCCAGGGAGGTAGTTGAGGTTCCATCACTGGAAATATTCCAGGTGAGACTTGAGAAGGCTGTGAGCAACCTGCCAGTGGAGGATATCTCTGCTGACTACGGGGTAGTGGGACTGGATGACCTCTGAAAGTCCTTTCCACCCCAGACCATTCTATGCTTCTGTGATGCCTCTTAAACAAGATTACTAGCTGCAGTCCCTGTTCTGAAAATATTTCTGGTCTTTATTCTGTTCCCAGGACAAGTTCCTTCATCTTTTGTGGCAGTCAACTCGTTCACTGCATCTGTTGGGCTTTGCCCTGGTTTTGCTGTGGCAGGACCCTAGGCCAGCCATGGGCTGCAAGCCATTAGCAGTAATGAGTCAGTCAGCACAGCTGACTTTAAGTTGTGCACAGGTGTATCCCACACTATGGTCATCACACAGTATAAAGCAGGAAGCTTGCAGAGGAGCCTGGTTTTTTTTTTTTTTTTTTTTTTTTTTTTTTTTTTTTTTTTTTTTTTTTTTTTTTTGCTGTAGCTTCTGCCTCAATTGTCTTCTTTTTTTTTGTTCTGGAGGATTGTCCTGTTTGCTGTAATTGCTGCACCTTCGTGGGGGTGAGTATAACTTTGCATGGTTTGTGCTGGCATTGTTTTCATTTGGCTATTTGGTTAAATTGGTTTTAGAATGTAGCTCTTCTTTACTTTTCCCTGGGTGCCTTTGCTGCTAGACAGGGGTCATTAGGTGGTACAGTGACTGCTGGAGTTTAGCCCCAGGTACAGGCTAAATGTAGAGAGGCTTGAGTCATGTATGTGGGCTACACCTGTTTTGTTTGGTCAAGCAGAGAGGAGAAAGCTCTGGGAACGTGGATTGAGAGGCAGTGATAGCACTGTAGAGAAGGTGTTGGGTTTGCTTTTTGTTGTGTAGGTCTCCCAATGTTGTTATCAGATCTATTGGTTCCCTGTTCTTTCTCTATTCCCTTTCTTAGGTGTGTCACGGAACTGTTTTGGTTGGATAAGACTTTTGTGATCAAGTCCAACTATTCTCTAACTCTACCAAGTCTGGGACTAAACTATGTTCCTTAGCATCACATCTCTGCCTCTTTTTAAACACCTCTGGGGATGAGGATTTAACCACCTCCCTGGCTAACCTGTGTCAGTCTTTGAGAACCCTTTTAGTGAAGAAGCTTCTTCTAATGTTTGACCTGCATCTCCCCAAGAGCAATCTGAGGCCATTATCACTTCCTCCTTTTGAGAAGTGACCAACTCCCATCTGGCTCCAGCTTCCTTTCAGAATGTCTCCCTCCCCTTGTCTTCCTCTTCTGCAGGCTTGAACAACCTCTGTTCCCTCAGCTGTTCTTCATCAAACCTGTTTTCCAGACCCTACACAGGGTGTAGACATCCTGCACCCTTTGGGCTGTGTTTCCCCTACACCCATTCTCTGGGATAGTTGCCAGGATGTTCTGTTGCGGCAGACAGAGGTGGATTTCAAGGTGTAGTCCATGAATTCCTCTGGCATTCTTTGGGCTTTTCTCAGTGCTGCTGGGTGGCTGACTGGGAAATTCTCCAGATGTTTATTTCTAATCTGAGATTCATGACTGCATGAAAGAAGTTTACAATGGAAATTTGTGGTGCAGAGCAAGCTGAAGCTTCTGGCAGACTCTCAACTAACCATACTTGTAAGCCCTTTTGTATCTATAAGTACCTTTCATTTTAGTTATGTGGCTGAGCTTTTGAAAGTCTGAGGTTGTAACTTTCTTTCAGTGGAAGAAAGCAGGAAAAAATAATGTTTTACAGTAGAGGAAGAAGGAATCTTTTCCCACTGATGTTTTCAGTTAGGCAAAACTGTTCCAGGAGCTTCTTTCCATTGTTTTCTCAGTGAGAAGCTAAAAGTTTAAGTGCTGACAACAAACAAGTTGAATCTGAAGCAAAAACAACAAAAAAACTTGTGTAGAAATAAGTATCAGCAGATACAGATATGGTTGAGTGTTGAACCTGCAGTGCTGGGTTGAAGGTTGGGTAATCATAGAATGGAAAGGAAGGACCTGAGCTAGATTGTATGGTCCTGCTCTGGCAGGGAGTTTGGACTCAATGACCTCTTTGGGTCCCTTCCAACCTCTGACATCTGTGATCTGCGAAGGGTCTGGGTGGGAAGGAACCTCTAAAGATCATCCAGTCCGACCCTCTCTGTAGTTAGCAGGAACATCTTCAAGTAGATCAGGTTGCCCAGAGCCTTGTTGAGCCTCACCTTGAGTATTTCCAAGGATGGGGCCTCTGCTACTTCCCTGGGTAATGTTGGAGGTCTCTTCTGACCAAATACATTCTGTGGGGACATCTTTACTGGTGATGATTGAATATTAGTAACTTGGGGTGCACAGAAAGGTTCTGTAAGTGCATTTCTTGCATTAAAAATGAGCGTAACTTCCTTTCATAGTGGCTATTGTGGCATAGCCACTGCAGTGTGACTTCGTACCTAAGCACTCTGCCAGGGAGAGGCCTTTGTGCACAGCATTTGCAGGTGAAGTTAAACCTTCACTTAATTCTGAGCCAGCCCTTTTCTAAGGGAGCTGATCTAAAGCAGCACAGGCTTAATTAATGATGAGCCATATAGGGCTGACTGCTTTCCAGTATTGATATTAACTTCTTTATTTTGCAAAAGACATGGAGTTACTGATGTTTTTTAAGCTGGCAGGCTGCTTTTTGATAATTAAAGCAACTGTGCATAGCTTGGAGGGTTGATCAAAAAATCTGCATCTTAGAAACAGCTTTCTAATGGTGTATTTTTCTGTCTCCCTTTCCTTTGTTCTTTATCTTCTTTTTCATATCTCTTCTCATATTCTTTACTTTTATTTTCTTGATTCCTTTCCTTCTCTCTCTTCATGTTCTTCTATATTCTCCATTGAGAACTGATGGAGGAAAAAGACCTTGACTAGAAAGCCCAGGGCTGGATACTTCTACTATGAGGATAGGGGTAGAGAAGACTCCAGGTGGACCCTGTTGCTGCCTTCCAGGGGAGGTCTACACGAAGGCTGCAGAGGAACTTTTCCTAAGGGTGCCTAGAGACAGGACAAGGGGGAATGGCTTGAAGCTGAGGGAGAGCAGGGTTAGGCTGGAGCTTAGCAAGTTCTTCAGTACAAGGGTGGTAAGACTATGGAATAGGCTTTCTGGGGAGGTTGTGGTTGCCTCCTCCCTGGGAGTATTGAAGGCCAGGTTGGGTGAGGCCTTGAGCAGCTGAGTCTAGTTGAGAGGTGTCCCTGCCCCTAGTGGGGAGGTTGGAGTAGATGATCTCTAAGGGCCCTTCAAACCTGAGCCATTCTGTGTTGATGTAGTGATCCTTTCAGCTCTCAAGAGGTCATTTGAGGTCTCTGAGTATTATGGAGCTGTATTTAAAAATGAAGTGTTTATTATTTTTTTCCTGTTGTGCTGAAGTCCCTATCTTGGAATAGCTTCTGTGAGGTAAACCAATAAACAAGAGTGGGGCTTCTCAAATACTTCTGTTTTACAGACTCTTGGTGTCATCATGTGGTCATTTCCTACTGATCACACTGTGGATTGCTCCACAGCTTGGAAAAGCCCTGTGGAAAGAAAACACTTCCACTTTCCGTCAGTATCTCCCTTTACTTCACAAAATCTTTCCTGCTTGAATGTCGCTCATGTGGGATCTGCTGCTTTATGCCACATCCTGGGCAGTGTCCTAGGAAGGCTGTTATCATCCATAAGATAAACACCTTAAGATTTCAGTTGCCCAAGGTAGTGCTGACCTGCAGTTTGACCTTTGATTCAAGGAAGGATTGTGTCCGCTACTTGACATCATCTTGCATCTGGAGAATCGCCTGACAAGGCTCCAAAATGTGTTTCCAATGGACTCACCTTGAACATCTCTCAACTTCTAGGAGGTGCTTGGACCCTACTTTGAAAACTGAGGACAGTGTTGCTGTGTTATTTTAAAGCATGACACAGCAGATGCCCTCCGTGGTTCAGAACATTTGATCAGACTCAGGTCAATGTCCAAGCAATGAATCAGTTTTGAAGTTGAGGCAGAATACTTTCATGTAGGTGATAGATGGGTTATTGAGAGTTGAAATTTGCTTGAATGATTTTGGTGCTTGTATTTACTTGGATGTTTATTTCAGTGGTAGAAACAGCAGCACAGATCACTGAGACCTGGATGAGGCAAACCAACATGTATCTTAAGGAGAAGGAAGTAGCAAGGATGCCAGGAACAAGCTCTTTAGCACGAGGGTGGTGGAACATGGGAAGGTTGCTCAAGGAGGTAGTTGAGGCCCCATTCCCAGACATATTCAAGGTCAGGCTGGACAAGGCTCTGAGCAGCTTGCTCTAGTGGAGGATGTCCCCTGCTTGCGACCAGCTGGATTTAACTCCATAGCTTTAGAAACATTCATCAGTGAGTCTGGTGTATAGAAATCTCCATTTAAGTGCCTTGACCGAAGTGATTAATTTCAACTGCTAACCTTAAAGGTTTTGCCAAGTATCTTTATTATGAAGCAAGCCACAGAAAGTAATCAGAAAGGGCTGTTTTCTTTTCTTTAGGATGACCTTTTATACCTTCAATAATCATGAAAGGTGCTAGATGGGAGTGGAAATGAGTCTCTGGTCTATGACAAGTGAGTAGCAATTCTGGAATAACTGTGGCTCAGCTTTGGAAAGATCCCCCTCTCCATTTCCTCTGCAGAATGATCCCCTTATATCCTGCATGAATAGCCTGATGCTGTGCATGACATTGCTCCATCACAGGCTGGCAGTAGCCATCTGAGCCTGGTGCTGTGCTGTCTTGTTCCCTTGCACTGTCTGACCTGCTAGAGCCGGGTGGGGGCTTGCAAGAGATGCTGCTCCTCTCTCCCTTCCAACTGAATAATTTCCCTAGGAAAACCTTTCCTTGCCCACTCTTAAACTCATCAAATGATCTACTCTGCAGAGATGCCAGGGAAGATTGTGCCAGGTGCTACCAGCTGTCTTTTAGGGTTAAAAACAGCTATCCCCTGTGTTCATCCAAGCTGTGCAGTGAGGGTGTAGCACCTATAGATTGTAAGCAGCAACACTGCAGTAAATAGCCAATTGATTATTGATGCAATTGTTTTTTTTTTCCCCTTTAAATCCTATTTGTTGCATACTTGCTTGCCTCAAGTGCTTTCCCCAGACTCATGCTTCTCTTGCTCCACTGTGACTTGAGCACTGTAATTTCACAGAACCAGTGTTAGGGGTTGGAAGTGACCTCAAAAGATCATCCAGTCCAATTCCCCTGCTATAGCAGGATCACCCCAGGGTAGGTCACAAGAACATATCCAGGTGGGTTTGGAATGCCTCCAGAGAGGGGGACTTCACAATCTCTCTGGACAGCCTGCTCCAGGGCTCTTCCACTCTCACAGGGAAAAACTTTTCCCTTCTGTTCCTGTGGAATCTCCTCTTTTCCAGCTTGCCCCTATTGCCCCTTGTCCTGTCATTGGACATCCCTAAGCAGAGCCTGGCTCTGTCTGCCTGACACTGCCCTGCACATCGATATCCACATGAATGAGGGCTGCCCTCAGGCTCCTCTGCTCCAAGCCTCTAAGCCTATCCTCAGCAGGGAGATGTTCTACTGCCCTCAGCAGCTGTGTAGCTCTGCTGGACTCCTTCAAGTAGCTCCTTGAGGCCCTTCTTGAACTGAGGGATCCCAGAGTATTCCAGATGTGTCCTTACAAGGGCACAGAATCATAGAATCGACTAGGCTGGAAGAGACCTCCAAGATCATCCGGTCCAACCTAGCACCCAGCCCTGTCTGATCAACTAGACCTCATCCAGGCTTTTCTTGAACACCTCCAGGGATGGTGACTCCACCACCTTCCTAGGCAGCCCATTCCAATGCAAATCACTCTCTGAAGAACTTCCTCCTACCATCCAGCCTAGACCTCACCTGGCACAACTTGAGACTGTGTCCCCTTGTTCTGTTGCTGGCTGCCTGGGAGAAGAGCCCAAACCCACCTGGCTACAGCCTCCCTTCAGGTAATTGTAAACAGCAATGAGGTGGAGGAGAACCTCTCTTGACCTACTAACCACAGTCCTCCTGATGCACCCCAGGATGCCCTTGGCTGCCTTGACTACCAGAGCACATTTCTTGATCACTTAGCTCTCAGTTCTTTCTACAGAAAGAATGAGAAAAACCAGCTTGGTTCCATGAGGCCTCAGCACCCTCCCTGCTCTAACTTCTCATTGGGACTGCTGGCTTGTCCCTCCTTTCTCTGTAAACCTCCCTCCTCCTCCCTGATTTGCACCCTTCTTAGCTAAAACAAACTTGCTATTCCCACACTGTGGGTGGTGGAGGAAAGGCTTTTTGAAAAAGAGAGAGGAACACTTTGTGCAGAGGGCTGGCTTCATAGTTCAGCATTATCCTGGAGCACACTAGGATAGTCAGCAAGTTTGCAGCATTGAAAGTTTGCCAGCTAGCACAGAGCTCTGGAAGACTGGAATAGGTTCTTCAGAAGGCTGTTAGAGCTGCGTACACAACCACTCTGTTCTGACCACAGAGGTAACTGAGGCCTGTACTGATGGGAAGGAATAACAAACTGCACCAGTACAGATTGGGAGGTGATCTGCTGGAAAGCAGCCCTGTGGACAGGGACCTGGGGATCCTGGTGAATACTGTGAAGTTAATCATGGCACAGCAATGTGCCCTTGTGGCCAAGGAGGCCAATGAGATCCTGGGGTGTACTAGGAAGAGTGTGTCCAGCAGATCAAGGGAGGTTGTTCTCCCCCTCTACTCTGCCCTGGTGAGACCTCATCTTGAATACTGTGTTCAGTTTTGGGCTCCCCAGTTGAAAAGGGACAGGGTTCCACTGGAGAGGGTCCAGCAGAGGGCTGCGAGGATGATGAGGGGACTGGAGGGCATGGCTTATGAGGAGAGACTGAGAGACTTGGGACTTTTTAGTCTGGAGAAGAGAAGACTGAGAGGGGATTTGATAAATGTTTGTAAACATCTGAGGGCTGGGCAGAAGAAGGCGGACAGGCTCTACTCATTTGCTCCCTGGGATAGGACAAGGAGCAATGGGTGTAAGTTGCAGCACAAGAGGTTCTGCCTCAACACAAGGGGGAACTTCTTTACTGTAGGGGTCACAGAGCACTGGCACAGGCTCCCCAGAGATGTTGTGGAGTCTCCTTCTCTGGAGACTTTGAAGGTCTGTCTGGATGTGTTCCTCTGTGATCTGTGTTAGATAGTATTGCCCTGCTGTGGCAGGGGGGTTGGACTTGATGATCTCCTTGCATCCCTTCCATCCCCTAGCATCTTGTGATCCTGTAAAATATCTGCAAGTTTGGGTTTCTCACTGCACAGCTGTGACTTGAAAGCAGAGCTTTTAGGGAAGCTTACATGTCCTATCTCAGTGCTGGGATTAGAAATGACAGGATCACAGGATGTTAGGGGTTGGGAGAGACCCAAGGAGATCAAGTCCAACCCCACAGGACTGGCTCCAGCACTGATCCCTGGGGGACACCACTGGTCACAGCTCTCCAGCTGGACCTGGCACCATTGATCACCACCCTCCAAACTCTATCTTGAAATCAGCTCCTAACCTACCTCAGTGTGGGTTGAGTTATCCCTGAGAGGGGATAACTCTGAGCTGGGTCAGAGAAGGGGAAGCGGCACAGAATGGCTTGGGTTGGAAGGGACCTTAGAGATCTTTTGCTCCAGGACAGTCCTCCCTGAGAAGCTCCTCAGTACAGGATGGGAGACTTCAGCACTTCTAAGTGTTAGTATTAATTCTTTTTAGGTGTTCAGCTTGAGATAATAGGTCAGGAAACAGAATACTTCACTCCTCAGGACTTTTTAAAAATTATTTATATGTATGGTAAACATCTCTTTTAATATATAATAAATATTTAAGTATAGTATTATTTATGATAATAAATATATATTTATATTAATAGAATCAACCAGGTTGGAAGAGACCTCCATGTTCAGCCTATCATCCAGCCCTGTCCATTCAACCAGGTTTCTCAGTCCTAGTTTAAATTTCCCAGAGACTCAAAGGTAGTTAGTAGAACCAATAATGATTTATAGGATGCCTTTCCTTCTCCCCCTTCTCCTTTCCCAAAGAAAAGGAATTAGATGTAGGGAGAGGAAAGGTAAAGTACACCCAAAAACCTTCCAAACTGAAATGAGATTATTTAAAGGAAGAAATAACTTGAGCAATAAATAAAAGGTATTTGAGGTAGGGAAGTTACAAAAGGTATAGGGAAGGGAAAACAAGATATAAAGTATATAGACACAACTAGATTTGATGGCAATGGTTTTGTTTGCCTCATGGATTATGGCCACGTGGTAAAACAAAATAGTACCAGGAAACAGAATGCGGAGAGCTGGCAAGCAGGGGCGAGAGAGAAGAGAGGGAACATGGGAAGCTACTCTGTTTTCACAGGGATCTTAGGCAGGAAGTGGGAGTGGGGTAATCACCACCCTGGCAGTGTTTGGACCCACCCCCAGAGATGGGTCAGGAGGACCTGGGGATCAGGGTCAAGACCACTCCCCCAGGAAGGTTAACCCTTTGTACTAGACCATGGCAGTAAGTGCCTCATCCAGTCTTGTCTTGAAAACCCCCAGATATGGCAACTCCACCACCTCTCTGGGCAGCCCATTCCAATGGCAACTTCCAACTGCCTTCCAAGGATCTGGTATCTAGGCTCAGGATGAAGAGGAGGAGATGAATGTCCTTCTCTCACAGATCATTTGTTTGTTGTCTGGGGGTGAAGCCAGTATTTCATATTTTCCCCCTCTTACCTTTAATTTCTGTGGCTGAATCCAGAAGTGACAGCCTTCCCATCGGTCTGTTGTGTGGTTGGCTTGTTTTAATTTCAAGGGCTCCTCAGCAGAGATGACAGCAGTCTGCCAGGTACTTACCTGCTGGATGTGAATCCAGATGTTGTTCTAATTTTGAGGCTCCGTACTTCAAGGTGTATAGGGACAGTCAGTTGCAATGGGATTTGCACAGTCAGAACCATGTCCCTTGTCTTAGCCCAAGTCAGCAACAAGGGCAGTGGCATTAAGTGCACACTTGGAGGCTTTGCTGATGGCACCCAGCTCTGTGGTGTGCTGGACTTGCTTTGAGGGCAGGGATCCATCCAGAAGGATCTTGATAGGCTTGAGAACTGGGTCAGTGACAACTACAGGAGTTCAACAAGACAAAGTGCAAGGTGCTCCATCAGGATTGGGCCAATCACAGGCACAAATCCAGGCTGGGTGAAGAGGGTTGAAAGCAGCTCTGAAGAAAAGACACTTGAGGGTATTGGTTGCTGAGCAGCTTCCCAGGGCCAGCAGTTCTCTTATGCATCCCTGTGCAGGACTGCAGCCAGAGGAGTGTGGGCAGCAAGGCAAGAAAGGGGTCTCTGCCCCTTGACTCCACTCTGCAGAGACCTCATCTCCAGTCCTGCCTCCAGTTCTGGTGTCCTCAGCATAGGAAGGACACAGCTGGTGGAGAGAGTCCAGTAAGAGTTCACAAAAATGATCCAAGGGCTGGAGCACCTCTGCTGTGAGGACAGGCTGAGGGAGCTGGGGGTGTTAAGCCGGGAGAGGAGAAGGCTCTAGGGGGACCTTAGAGCTGCCTTCCAGGAAGGCTGCAAGGGGACTTTTCATGAGGGTGTTTGTCGTGGAGGGGTTTCTCTTATTCCTCCTCTGTTAGGGGGAGGTGAGAAGTTAATTTGAGGTGGTATTAATTTTTTATAAAATTATTTATTAACATTAATATTTACAAATTTGTACCACCCCCAATCACTATGAAATCAGGTTTGTTTGCAAGTTTATGAAAACAGCTTGGGATATATTTACAGGGATTGATTATTAAATGGAAATATCAAATTATCAACAACTATAGACAGAGAGAAAGATTCCCTTAGGCTTAATGCCTCTTCACAACTATACTGTTTGCCCAGTAGGGGCTGAAACTGTGTCTGCTCTTAAGACAGAGGCAACTTATATTACAAAGGAATTAAAGCTCGCTTAAATGTGTTGCTCTTAAGTATTAATTATTAATCACCCTCCCGGGATTGTGCCACAGCATGTGCCCAGTATTCGGGTCTTGGTGAAGCTGGAATCTGTCCCAGCTTGCAGGAGAATTATAAGGTTCCCAGTCTCTGGGGTAAACAGGATTTCTCTGACCTTCTCTTCTGGAGTGAAGTGGTCTCTGCCTTGGTGCTGCTGCTTCTGGATGCTGTGCGTGTCCAGGGATGATCAGCTGGCAGGATTTCCAGATGCAGGAGAAAGATTTGTCCATGTAGCTTCTGACAGTAGTCTTACAGCTAGCAGACTGTGTTTGTAGGTTAGCAGACTATCTGGAAAAGGGTCTGTTGGGCCTAGAATTTTCCAGGCTTACAAGACAGCTGATAAGCAGTATATGCTGGGCAAGCAGGGTCTGCCGGGCTGCAGGGAGACTTGAGCTCCATAGATAAATGCAAGGATAGCAAGCCAGTATGTATGGCTGCTCTAGGCTTAAGCAGGGGGATCTCAGCTCCCCATATATGTATGAAGTGCAGGCGTGCATGTGCTCTGCTTCTCAAAGGATTCACAGACAGCTTAACTGCGCCTTGAGATCAATGCAAGAGGTCTGAGCCTCAGTAATGTTTGCAAGTGAGTAAGGGCCTGACTCTGTGTCTAGGCTGTGCAAGCAGGTCTGTGCTGCTATGTGGATCAGAGAGCTGAGTCTGAATGCTCTGAACTTCTGAACACGTGGTGCTCCTATGCACCCCTCTTTATAGACTCTGAGCCAAGATTCGTGGCTCATTTGGACATCTAAAGTGACCAATCAGGTTGGCAGTAAGCCAAACCTTACCTTAATAGGCAGTAGATGCTTGCCTGGACCCTCCCAATAGGGGATTACCTGGGCGGACCCCAGGGGTACACGGACTGGATGTGTGTTTGTTATACAACCTGTTTACTTCCATAGGTCCTGGCAGAAAAACATGCCCAGGCGTGTAGAGGCATAGAGAAGCCTCAGTTTTTGGGGCTGCTGCCCCTCCACCACAGGTGTCTAGAGACAGGATAAGGGGGAATGGTTTGAAGCTGAGGCAGAGCAGGGTTAGACTGGAGCTTAGCAAGAAGTTCTACAGTAGGAGAGTGGAGGGATCCTGTGACTGCCTGCTCCCTGGGGGTGCTCAGAGCCAGATTGGATCAGACCTTTAGCAGCTAAGTCCAGTTGTGAGGTGTCTATAGGAAATCTGGGGTGGGGCTATTTACAAGGGTAAATGGTGATAGGATGAGGGACAGTGATTTGAAATGAGAGCAGGGTAGATTATTGTTACACATTTGAGGTGGTGAGCGACTGGAATGGTTTACCCAAGGAAGCTGTGGATGCCTCATCCCTGGAAGTATTCAAGACCAGGCTGGATGAGGCTTTGAGCAACCTTCATCACAGAAGAGTGTGAAGCTGTCTCCCATGCCACTGCAAGGTATTTTCAGTCTGTAAAGCTGTCTAGACAAGGATTTATGTTACTTGTGTGATTAGCTCCTTGATGGCTGTAAACCCCAGCCTAAACATGAACTTGCAAAGGTTTTACCCTTCTCTTCATTCCATGGGATTAAACTTGGAGTTCAGTGCATGTGGCTGAGTTCTTTTAACTTCTTTTTCCTATATATATATATATTTTCCCCTGATGTGCAGTTGATGCTCTTTGTAGCACAAAGTAGTGAACCTGGTTTCCACTTTGCTAAGTGTTGTGCAAACTGGAGCTGGCACCTTGTTGCTATCCTCGAACAGCTTACAGTGTGTATAAAAGCTGAGACAAAAGTTACCTTGAGCACACTTCCTGCTCTTAGTATGAGCTTCATCAGCTGGAAATGGTTCATTTTTGTCTTTATCAAATCCACCCTATGAGGCACATCAGATGATTTAGACACAGGGATATGATGCTAAAACACATGAGGTAGTGCCAGACCTGTTTGAGTCCAACCATTAGTTGAATCTATCATCATGGGGATGTTTTAGCCAAGGCAGTTCTACCCTTCTACGAGCAGGGAACAATGGATGCAAGCTGCACCTCAACATGAGAAGGAACTGTGAGGGTTATGGACCACTGGAACAGGCTGCCCAGAGGGGTTATGGAACCTTCTTCTTTAGGAGACATTCCAAAGCTGCCTGGATGTGTTCCTTTGTGACCTTCCCTAGGTGGTCCTGCCCTGGTAGGGGAGTTGGGGGCAATGATCTCTGGGGTGCCTCCCAACCCTTAACATGCTATGTTTATTTCATATGGTTGTATGAAAAATAATGAATCACTACAGGTTGGCATCTTTGGCTATGCTTTTGGCAGTGTCTGCATCCAAGCTGCCACCAAGATCCAGTTCTGTGCTTTCCAGGCCCTCTGAGAAGGTGATCTGTAGCAGTTGAGCCTGCTGTCATACTCAGGAGAAATGATGTGAATCGTTGGTAGATCTTTCTGCCACTGAATTGCTGAGCTCCAGTACTGTTCAGCAGATAAAGCCAGACTGCAAAGTGATTTTGGCATTGTTCTGCCCAGAACATTCTTGTCAGAGTGATGTTTCTGGCTAAATTCACAAGCCGCCTCTTTGTCCTCAGCAGGAGTCACAGCATCACAGTATCACCAAGTTTGGAAGAGACCTCAGATATCATCAAGTCCAACCCTTTTCCACAATTCTCAAGGCTAGACCATGGTACCAAGTGCCACATCCAACCTTGCCTTGAACAGCTCCAGGGATGGAGACTCCACCACTTCCCTGGGCAGCCCATTCCAGTATCCAATGACTCTCTCAGTGAAGAACTTTCTCCTCACCTCGAGCCTAAATTTCCCCCTGGCATAGTTGAGGTTGTGTCCCTCTCGTTTCCTGGTTGCTGGCCACCTGAGAGAAGAGGCAACCTCCTCCTGGCCACAACCACCCTTACAGGTAGTGTAGACAGCAACAAGGTCACCCCCTGAGCCTCCTCTTCTCCAGGCTAACCAATCCCAGCTCCCTCAGCCTCCCCTCGTAGGGCTGTGCTCAAGGCCTCTCACCAGCCTCGTCGCCCTTCTCTGGACACGCTCAAGCATCTCGATGTCCCTCCTAAACTGGGGGGCCCAGAACTGAACACAGTCCTCAAGGTGTGGTCTAACCAGTGCAGAGTACAGGGGCAGAATGACCTCCTTGCTTCTGCTGACCACACCATTCTTGATGCAGGCCAGAATGCCACTGGCTCTCTTGGCCACCTGGGCACACTGTTGGCTCATGTTCAAGCGGGAATCAATCAGCACCCCCAGATCCCTTTCTGTTTGGCTGCTCTCCAGCCACTCTGACCCCAGCCTGTATCTCCACATGGGGTTGTTGTGTCCAAAGTGCAGCACTCTGCACTTGGAGCTATTGAGCGCCATCGCTCTGGACTCTGTCCATCTCTCCAGGTGGTCAGGGTCCTGCTGCAGCGCCCTTCTGCCCTCTAACCCAGCCACATCTGCCCCCAGCTTGGTGTCCTTCCAACAGTCTCTTTGTTCTCTTAGTCTGTTACCCTCTAAGCACATTAATTAATGAGGAAGGATGCTGTGGTACTGACAGGAGCTGTGGGGGAGTCCTGAGTTTTCAAAGCACAGCTGATCAGAGGCTTTCTAGCACTGTCCTTGGAAAATGCTGATCCTTCAGAAGATGTTTTGTCTATGGTGGCTTGGGTTTAGGTATTGGTCTGTCCCCTTGCCTGATTCTGTTTTATTTGTACAGCACTTAGTATACTGAGACTCCAGCCTGTGAGTGGTCTTGTTGATCATAGAATCAACCAGGGTGGAAGAGACCTTCAAGATCATCCAGTCCAACCTAGCACCCAGCCCTATCCAGTCAACTAGACAATGACACTGAATGCCTCATCCAGCTTGTTCATACAGAGTCTGGAATAGAACTCATCTTAATACAATCATAGAATGGGCTGGGCTGGAAGGGGCTTCCATCTAATCTGAGTCCTTCTCTGGGCAACCTGTTCTAGTGCCCTGTCTGGCTTCACTCTGAATATCTCTAGAAAGGTCTCATCTACCTCCCCTGGGCAACCTGTTGCAGTGTTCCAGCAACTCCTCATACTCAAGAACTCATTCCTCACATCCAATCTTCATGACCCAGCTGTTAAGTGAGCCTACTAGGGGCCAAGCTCAGCTTGACCTGCTGCTCTCCAACAGAGAAGGGTTGGTAGGTGATGTGACAGTGGGAGGCTGCCTGAGGTGTAGTGATCATGAGTTAGTGGAGTTTTCAATATGCAGGGAGGTAGGGAGGCACTACAACAAAACCTACACCTTGGACTTTCGGAGGGCAAACTTCAATTTGCTTAAGAAACTTATTTCCAAAGTCCCCTGGGCAGCAGTCCTTGAGAACAAAGGGGTCCAGGATGGTTGGACCTGCTTTAAACAGGAGCTCTTGAAGGCACAGGAGCTGGCAGTTCCCATGTGCTGAAAGATGAGCCGCCAGGGAAGGCAACCAGCCTGGATGAGTAAACAGCTCCTGAAGGAATTGGGGGAAAAAAAGAGGGTGTATTGCCTTTGGAAGGAGGGGAAGGCTTCTCCTGACGTGTTTAAGGAGGTAGCCAGACTATGCAGGAGAAAAATTAGAGAGGCTAAGGCCCAGCTAGAACTTAGGCTGGCCACTTCTGTGAAGGATAATAAAAAGCACTTTTATAAATTTATCAACGCTAAAAGGAAGGGCAAGAAGAGCCTCCACTCCTTACTGGACCAGGAGGGGAACACTATAACTGATGATGAAGAAAAGGCTGAGGCCCCGAATGCCTTCTTCGCCTCAGTTTTCAACAGTAAAGAGGGAGGAGTTCAGGGCAAGTGGCCTCTTGAACTGGGGGATGGGGTCAGGGAGCAGTGTGTTCCCCTGGAAATTCATGAAAAATTAGTTCAGGACCTGCTGAGCCATCTGGACACCCACAAGTCCATGGGACCAGGTGGGATCCATCCCAGGGTGCTGAGAGAGCTGGCAGCTGAGCTGGCCAAGCCGCTCTCCATCATTTTCCAGCAGTCCTGGCTCACTGGAGAGGTCCCAGGAGACTGGAAAATGGCCAACGTGGTCCCCATCCACAAGAAGGGTCGGATGGAGGAACCTGGGAACTACAGACCTGTCAGCCTGACCTCAGTGCCAGGGAAACTGATGGAGCAGGTTATCTGGGGGTTTATGAGAGTGCACCTAAGGGATGGCAAAGGGCTCAGGTTCAGCCAGGGCATGGGTTTAGGAAGGGCAGATCCTGCCTTTCTAACCTGATCTCCTCTATGATCAGGTGACCCGCTTGGTGGATGTGGGGAGGCCTGTGGATGTGGTCTATCTGGACTTCAGCAAGGCCTTTGACACTGTCCTCCACAGCAAACTGCTGGCTAAGCTGTCAGCCCATGGCTTGGATGGCAACACTCTGTGCTGGGTTAGGAACTGGCTGGAGGGCCGGACCCAGAGAGTGGTGGTGAATGGTGCCACATCCAGCTGGCGGCCAGTCACTAGTGGTGTCCCTCAGGGGTCTGTGCTGGGCCCCATCCTTTTTAACATCTTCATAGATGATCGGGTTGAGGGCATGGAGTCGGGCATCAGCAAGTTTGCAGATGACAACAAGCTGGGGGCAGATGTGGCTGGGTTAGAGGGCAGAAGGGCGCTGCAGCGAGACTTTGACAGCCTGGACAGATGGGCAGAGTCCAATGGGATGGGGTTCAATAGCTCCAAGTGCAGGGTGCTGCACTTTGGCCACAACAACCCCATGCAGAGATACAGGCTGGAGTCGGAGTGACTGGAGAGCAGCCAGACAGAGAGGGATCTGGGGATGCTGATTGATGCCCGCCTGAACATGAGCCAACAGTGTGCCCAGGTGGCCAAGAGAGCCAGTGGCATCCTGGCCTGCATCAGGAATGGTGTGGTCAGCAGGAGCAGGGAGGTCATTCTGCCCCTGTACTCTGCACTGGTTAGACCACACCTTAAGGACTGCGTTCAGTTCTGGGCCCCCCAGTTTAGGAGGGACATCGAGATGCTTGAGCGTGTCCAGAGAAGGGCGACGAGGCTGGTGAGAGGCCTCGAGAACAAGCCCTACGAAGAGAGGCTGAGGGAGCTGGGATTGTTTAGCCTGGAGAAGAGGAGGCTCAGGGGTGACCTTGTTGCTGTCTACAACTACCTGAAGGGTGGTTGTGGCCAGGAGGAGGTTGTTCTCTTCTCTCAGGTGGCCAGCGCCAGAACGAGAGGACACAGCCTCAGGCTGCACCAGGGGAAATTTAGGCTCGAGGTGAGGAGAAAGTTCTTCACTGAGAGAGTCATTGGATACTGGAATGGGCTGCCCGGGGAGGTGGTGGAGTCTCCGTTCCTGGAGCTGTTCAAGGCAAGGTTGGATGTGGCACTTGGTACCATGGTCTAGCCTTGAGCTCTGTGGAAAAGGGTTGGACTTGATGATCTGTGAGGTCTCTTCCAACCCTGATGATACTGTGATACTGTGACTCTAAATCTGCTTCTCTCCTTTCAAACCATGGCCCTCATCCTGTCTCTGCAGGCCTTTGCACAGTCCCTCTGCAGCCTTCTTGCAGCCCCCTTCTGCTACTGACAGGCTGCTCTTAGGTGTGCCTGAAGCCTTTGCTGCTTCAGGCTGAACAACCCCAGCTCCCTTAGCCTGTCCTCATAGCAGGTCTGCTCCAGACCTTGGTCTCCTCTGGACGTGCTCCATCAAGTCCATGTCCTTTCTGTGCTGAGGGCTCCAGAGCTGGACACAACACTGTAGGTGAGGTCTCACCACAGCAGAGCCAAGTGGCAGAATCTCCTCTCTGGATCTGCTGACAACACATCTTTTGATGCAGCCCAGGATGTGATTTGCTTTCTGGGCTGCAAGCTCACACCGCCTGCTCACATCCAGCACCCCAAGTCCTCCTCCACAGGGCTGCTTTCAATCTCCTCACCTCTCAGTCTGTATTGATAGCAGAGATTGTTCTGAACAGTTGAATGATGTGGGTTGGAAGGCACCTGTAAAGGTTGTCCCTGCTCCTTTGTAGTGAGCAGGGACATCCTCCAGTAGAGCAGGTTTCTGAGGTGATAGTAGTGCGCACAAGGTAACCCTCTACTTCAAAAGCTGAATACTTTTGTTAGTCTTACACCAAATGAAAAAAAAGCCACACCAGCTTGACCTGTGTCCTTTTTTTTTCATTTGTTAATACAAAGTTCAAGCTAAACTGAAGATATTTTAAATTTTTAATGCCATTTGTATAAAATTTCATAGTTTTTTTTTTTTTGGGATGCTCTTAGTGAGTGAGACAACCTCCTTCCTCCTACAATCTGTTTGTGTTGTCAACTCACCTGATTCATAGATTCATAGAATTGTTTGGGTTGGAGGGGACCTTGGAAAGCCTCTAGTCCCTCCAGGCAGGGGACTGGAACACCTCTGACTAGCCCAGGTTGCTCAATGCCTCATCCAACCTAGCCTTGAACACTTTCAGGGAGGGAGCATCCACAACCTCCCTGGACTACCTGTGCCAGTGTCTCACCACCCTCACTGTGAAGAATTTCTTCCTCATCTCCAGTCACAATCTGTCCTCCTCAAGCTTCAATCCATTCCCTCTTGTTCTATCACTACAAGTTCTTGTATAAAGTCTCTTCCCAGCTTTGTAAGACACTTTCAGAAGGGGTTTATCAGCTTATTAAGGTCCTTGAGCACCGGGGCTGTGAAGAGCATTTGAAGGATTTGGAGGTTTTCAGTCTGCAGAAGAGGAATCTGATGGTTTTGATGTTACCTGCCCCCTCACACTTCGGAAATCAGCCAGACTAGACTCAGCCAGCTCTGGAAACATGAATGAAGCTTATTTACAGCTAGCAGAATATACAAGAAGATATTTACAGTATTGTGATAGTTTGGGTGTTCCCTGCCCCCTCCCCCCATGCTTTATAAATCACCCAGACCAGCCTCAGTCGGCTCTGGGAATATAAATGAAGCTATTTATTTACACCTAGCACAATGTACAAGCAGATATTTACAGTATATACAGTTATAGACAGAAATATACAAGGTAAAAGGTAATACAGAAAACACAACTCCCCTCCCGAACCCTGAGTCCCCAGGAGGGGCTCTTAACCACCCCTGCACCTTCCCTGCATTACCCAGTAGGTGTGACCAGGACCTTCAACAGATACCACCCCTCAGACAGGTTTCCCTTCACTCAAAGGAGAAAATACGCAAACAGATTCTTTTCATGGACAACAGGAACTTAATCACCATCTACTGTTTGGACCAAGTCTGATTTTGCAGGTCCTGCTCTGTTTACTGAACCTCTACTATTTACCAACCAGGTAGCTTGTGCTAAATGTTTGTCCTAGTTTTTTAGAGTTCCACCCCACTTTTAGGGTGGTTTTCAGCAAACCGTTGTAGCACTCGATCTTCCCTGAAGCTGGTGCACAGTAGGGTATGTGATAGATCTACTCAATGCCGTGCTCTTTGGCCCAGTTTTTCACAAGATTGTTCTTCAAATGAGTGCCATTGTCTGACTCGATTCTCTCTGGAGTTCCATGTCTCCACATGATTTGTCTCTCCAAGCCAACAATGGTGTTACGTGCAGTAGCATGTGGAACTGGATAGGTTTCCAGCCATCCGGTGCTGGCCTCTACCGTCGTTAGCACATACTGCTTGCCAGAACGGGATCGAGGTAATGTGATGTAGTCAATCTGCCAGGCTTCACCATACTTGTACTTTGACCATCTCTCACCATACCATAAGGGCTTGATTTGCTTAGCCTGCTTAATAGCAGCACAAATGTCACAGTCATGGATGACTTGGGTGATAGCATCCATGGACAAGTCAATTGACCTATCACAAGCCCATCGGTATGTTCCATCTCTGCCTTGATGTCCAGATGAGTCATGGGCCCACCAAGCCAAGAACAGTTCACCTTGGTGTTTCCAATCAAGGTCAAGATCAGAGTTGGTATCAACTTGAGAAATCTTAGCAGCTTGGTCTGCTTGATGGTTGTGTTGGTGTTCCTGAGTAGCTCTGCTCTTAGGCATGTTTGCGTCTACGTGCCGCACCTTCACTGGAGTTCTCTCCAGCCGTGCATCAATGTCCTGCCATAGATTAGCACACCAAATAGGCTTTCCTTTCCTCTGCCAACCATTCTTCTTCCAGCCCTTTAGGCAACCCCATAGAGCATTGTCTACCATCCATGTGTCGGTGTAGAGGTAAAGGATAGGCCAATTCTCACGTTCAGCCACATCAAGAGCAAATTGGACAGCTTTTACGTCAGCGAACTGACTGGATTCTCCTTCTCCATCTCTCGCTTCGGTAACTCTCCTGGTTGGACTCCAGACTGCTGACTTCCATCTTGTTCCCAACAAGACATCAGGAACCATCTGTGAACAAAGCATAGTTCTTTTCCTGATCAGAGAGATCACCATAGGGAGGAGCTTCCTCAGCATGAGTTATTTTCTCCTCTGGAGGTTTGGAACAGTGTGTGCCTTCCGGCCAGTTGGTGATCACCTCCACCAGACCAGGTTGATCAAGATTACCCATTTGTGCTCCTTGGGTTGTCAAAGCCATCCATTTAGACCAGGTTGCATCTGTGGCATGACGCGGTACTGAACCTTTGCCTTTGAACATTCAGTTTAGAACTGGCAATCTAGGAGCTAACAGCAATTGTGACTTAGTTCCAGTCACTTCAGAAGCTGCTTTCACTCCTTTGTAGGCTGCTAGTATTTCTTTCTCTTTTGGGGTGTAATTTTCCTCTGAACCGCTGTAGCTACGACCTCAGAAACCAAGTGGACAACCACGTGTCTCATTTGGAGCTCTCTGCCAAAGGCTCCAAGTTGGACCATTGTCACTGGCAGCCGTGTACAGAATGTTCTTCATGTCCGGACCAGATCGCACAGGTCCTATGCATGGACTACTTCTCGTTTGATCTGATCAAAGGCTGCTTGTTGTTCAGGTCCCCACTCAAAATTGTTTCTCTTATGAGTCACATCGTGCAGAGGTTTGACAATTTGACTGAAACCAGGAATGTGTAGTCCCCAAAATCCCACTGCACCCAAGAAAGATAGAGTGTCCTTCTTATTGGTGGGAACTGCCATGGTGGAGACTTTGTTGATCACATCCTGAGGAATGTGATGGTGAATCCTGCCACCACACTCCCAGAAACTGAATTTCTCTGGCAGGTCCTTTGACCTTGTCTCTCTTAATGGCAAAACCTGCTTGCAACAGAATGTCAATGATTTTGTTACCTTTCTCGAAGACTTCCTTAGCAGTTTGGCCCCACACAATGATGTCGTCGATGTACTGGATGTGCTCTGGAGCTTTACCTTTCTCCAGTGCATTGTGGATGACTGAGTGACAGATGGTTGAGCTGTGTTTCCACCCCTGAGGCAAACGATTGAACTGGTACTGGATTCCTCTCCAGGTGAATGCAAACTGAGGCCTGCACTCCTTTGCTATGGGAATAGAGAAGAAAGCATTAGCAATGTCTGTGGTTCCATACCATTTAGCCTCCTTTGCTTCCAGCTCGTACTGGAGTTCCAGCATGTCTGGCACAGCTGCGCTCATGGGTGGAGTCACCTCGTTGAGGGCATGAAAGTCAACTGTCAGTCTCCAGTCTCTGTTAAGCTTACACACAGGCCAGATGGGACTGTTGAAAGGTGAATGAGCTTTCTCGATTACAGCCTGACTCTCCAGTTGATGAATCAGCTGATGAATGGGCAGCAAAGAGTCACAGTTAGTTCTGTACTGCCCGTGGTGAACAGTTTCAGTAGCAATTGGCAGCTCCAGATCCTCTATGTCATGATGTCCCACAACTGCAGATTCATCTGAAAGTTCAGGTCTTATGGACAATTTCAGTTTACCATCCTCAATCTCTACAGATGCTATTCCAAAATCCCATTTGTGACCCTTAGGATCTTTGAAACAACCTTGTCTCAAAAAGTCAATTCCCAGAATGCAAGGAGCATCAGGACCAGTTACAACAGTATGTGTCTTCCACTCTTTACCAGTTAAACTGTTCTCAGCCTGCAACTTAGTTAACTCTTGAGATCCATCAGTGATTCCTAAAATAGATATGGACTCTGTCCCTTTGCAATTTGTTGGCAGCAAAGTACACTGAGCACCTGTGTCAACTAAAGCCCTGTATTTCCAAACTTTTGAACTGCCAGGCCACCTAATGAATACATTCCAATAGATTCGGTTCTCTCCACTATCCCTTTCCTATTCCTGGCTGGAGGCAGGGCACCCCTAATGCTGAACATGGCATGTGGGGTGTACACAATGATTGCTGTTGTTGTGAGAGAAATTGCGATTGTTGGAATAATTGCAGTTGCTCTCGAGAGCTGAAGAAGTGATAGCTACTTTTCTGGCATTGTTGCCTCTGTTTCTGCCACTCTGCATTTCCCTGATTCTCTTTGAAAGAGATGAAGTAGGTTTACCATCCCACTTCACAGTATCACAGTTTCTCTTGTTCATCTTCTCACCGTATGTGTCACGCAGAATTATCCACGGTGACGCATGTGATTGCTGATGTCTGGGTGGAATTTGTCTCCTCCTGGGCTGGAATTGCCTTGCAGGGGGTGGCAGAAACATGCACATATTCAGATGATATAGGGATGGTATCCTTCACCAGATTGGAAATTGAGGTTTTAAGGTCTTCCTTCAGTTCTTTCATGCTGTCTTTGATGCCATCCTTAATGCTATCTTTCATCTCTGTACCAAGAGTTTTTATGGCACAGATTATACCAGAATGTGACAAGCTGTCTTCTGTCTGCCTGAGCTGGTCAGTGAATTCACCAATAGTGAAAGACCTTCCATTATCACTCCTTGATAGAAACTTGCTGGCCAAGATGTTAGCATAGGATGAAGGAGCAACCTTAATAAGCTTCTTCATGAGACCTGTTCTAAGAGGAATGTCATCAGGCTCATGTGTGCCATGATCTCCATAAAGCACTTCCTTCACAGCAAGCTCCTTCAGAAGCTTAATTCCCTGCTCAATGGTGTTCCACTTCTTGGCAGCCCATGGCAGATCCTCTCGGGAAGGACATCTCATAGCCACAGACACCAAAAGGCATGTCCACAAGCTAACCTTACCAAGAGGACTTGCTAGGTATTTGTCCACTCCACTCTCCTTAGTGAGTGGTCCTAGCTGCTTGGCAGGCTTGTCTCCTACCTGCAGGACATTGGCACCAATGCTACGGCATCTCATTAGCCACCTTAGGATTGGCTCACCTGATTCCCTCGAGTATTCCTTCCTAACTTCCCTGACCTCTCTGAGTGGATCGTTGGAGTCCTGGATGTCATCCTCCTCCTCTTCCTCTTGTTGATCTGGTTGTCCCTGGCCTAGAAACAGAATCTTCCTAAGAGCACTCTTAAACTCATTGGAATCATCCTCTTTCTCGGCAGCCAACCTCACAGCACTCCTCTGATCAGAGTACTGGGATCTGGGCAAGTTCGCCAGGTCCTGAAGACTAAATGCCTCCTCTTGCTCACCAGAGGTCCCCTCTCTTGCGTCCTCCTTTGAATCACACTTTGTCAAATGTGGCATCTTAGCTTTTGCCTTAGCAGGCACCAAAAGGGCATGCTGCGCAGTGACAGACTTTGACATGTCTACTGGAGGGTTTGGATCACTGGGGGTCTGACCTGACGTGCTAGTTTGAAGCAAGCTAGAATGTTTTGGTGAGAGAAAGTAGATAATTGGCTGTGAAAGGAAAACAGTGGTGATGTCTCCTTCCCTCAGAGTCTTGCTGAAGAAGAATGTAAACACTAGATAACACTCTTGCTGTTTTGTCCTCACTCTGCTTCTGGCTTCAGATTGAGCAACATCTTCCTAACCTCATCTGCCACTCATCTTTGCTTCTTAACCTCTTGGCTGAACCTCTATTCTTCCTTAGGACTGGGGTAAGGTTGAGAGGGGCAGGGGGAAGGTGGAAGGGTGGTTGAGAGCCCCTCCTGGGGACTCAGGTTTCTGGGAGGGGAGTTGTGCTTCTGTATTACTTTTTGCCTTGTATATTTATGTCTATAGCTGTATATACTGTAAATATCTGCTTGTATATTGTGCTAGCTGTAAATAAATATCTTCATTTATATTCCCAGAGCCCGACTGAGTTAGCTGGGTGTTTCTTAAAGTCTGGGGGGGCGGATAACACCTAAACCACCACACCTGAGGCCTGTGAGTTCAGATCTGCGTTAGAGCTAGGAGGGTTCTTATCTGCTGGCTGGGGATTTGAACTGGCTAAGTTAGTGTTATTAGTTGAGGGAACATCTGGGCTTTGATTAGTCGCCTGTGTTCCTGGGAATCCTGCCAATCCTGCCATGTTATCATTCCCACTAGGAACATTGGCAGCTTTCTCAGAATCTGGAGAGGGAGGTGTAGTGGCTGTCCCTGAATCTTGGGACGGAGGTGGTGTTCCTTGCTGTGCCCCTGAGTTATCTTTGTTTTGGTTTGGATGGCAGGATTGTTTATCTCTTGTTTTGGACACAGAGACTTTCCTGGTTCTTACAAGCATTGCACTCATGTTTTTCTTACATAATTCCAGAATTAATATGAAAATCAAAATTACAAGACCTAAAGTCACACTCAACAGAAATGCTACATTCTGACATGAACAAAATCCTTAATAAGGGTCTGGCATCTGAGTTTTGGGCTGACTAACTCTCATCAGTGTGGTATCACAGTATCATCAGGGTTGGAAGAGACCTCACAGATCATCAAGTCCAACCCTTTACCACAGAGCTCAAGGCTAGACCATGGCACCAAGTGATAGATAGTAGATAAAGCAAAAGAAGTACTTTCATTGCCTGTAATATTATTGGTAAATACCCATGTAATATTACTAGTAAAATTTTCAGTGACATTAAAACCAGCATACCCAAGAATGAGATCACCCCAGGATCAGAAGACATATGTGAGATTAGCGTTGACTTTCTTAAAAACTATATTAAGCAAGAAATAACCAATCTGGGCTTTGATCCAGTTGTACACAAGAAAACAGGCCACACAGTAACCCCCACTAAGTAAAATAGCTGCTTCATTAGCTTCATTCTGATTCCCAGAGTTAATTAACAATCACTCAAGATAAATTTGCCCCTTGTTGGGCTCCAAATAAAGATATGTGGTGGTTTGGATGTTCCCTGTCCCCCCACACTTTATAAATCACCCAGACCAGCCTCAGTCGGCTCTGGGAATATAAATGAAGATATTTATTTACAGCTAGCACAATATACAAGCAGATATTTACAGTATATACAGTTATAGACAGAAATATACAAGGTAAAAGGTAATACAGAAAACAAAACAACTCCCCTCCTGAACCCTGAGTCCCCAGGAGGGGCTCTCAACCACCCCTCCACCTTCCCCCTGCCCCTCTCAACCTTACCCCAGTCCTAAGGAAGAATAGAGGTTCAGCCCTGAGGTTAAGAAGGAAAGTGGGTTAGGCCAAATGGAAGGTGAGGTTAGGGAGTAAGATGTTGCTCAGCCAGCAGCCCAAGCAAGAGTCAGTGAAAAGGGTGAGTGTGTTATCTAATGTTTTAATTTCTCCTTCCCATATTCCTTAGCAAGATGGTGAGTGAAGTAGGCATCACCATTGTTTTCCTTTTACAACCTGTAATCTTGTTCTTCTCACCAAAACATTCTAGCTAGCTAGCTTCAAACTAGCACAAGTAGATACCATTATATACAGAAATATACAAGATAAAAGGTAATACAGAAACACAACTCCCCTCCCAGAAACCTGAGTCGCCAGCAGGGGCTCCCAACCACCCCTTCACCTTCCCCCTACCCCTCTTAACCTTACCCCAGTTCCAAGGAAGAATGGAGGTTCGGACAGGGGGTTAGGAATCAAAGTGGATTAGTCAAAGAAACAGCAGAAAGAAGTGAGGTTAGAGATGCAGCTCAGCCAGTTCCCCAGCAGAAGAAAGACTCCCTTATCTGTGTTTGGATTTTTGTTCTTATACATCTCAGCAAACCAATAAGTGAAGTAGACATCACTCTTGTTTTTCCTTTCACAGCCTGTAATCTAGTCTTTCTTACCAAAACATTCTAGCTATCTTCAAACTAGCATAGAGGGGGGAAAGAAAACAGAAGCTAGAGGACAATTTCCCAATCTGACATGCTTTTTCATTCCTCCTACTTAAATTATGTGATTGTATGCAGGAAAAAAAAGGTGGTGGGGAATGCATATAAGAGAGATTCCTTGATCACATAATGGTGCTGATTGTTCCCAAGGAGTTGTGGGTGTTTCTGCAACTTCATTGTTCTCTGCAATGAGTAACATGCCCTGTTTTGTACTGGGGTAAGGCAGTTGTTCAGGCACAAACACAGGGTTTTGTCTCTAAATATCTGCTTATCTGTATTGTGTTGGGGTTTGCTCAGTGTTAGAGAAATGGCTTTAAAGAGAACCCATACCCCTGCACGACCTTGGGAAGAAAATCTTGGCTCCCCATGGTGCAGTGTAATGGACCTCCATGGGTTGAGACTTGAATGTTGGGGACTGCTCTTCCTCTAGTGGAGACCTTCAGAGAGTCCATTTCTTTAATGCTGGAGGCTGCTTTGACTAGCTGGGGCCTTCAGAAACTGAATTTCTCTAATCTTGGGGATTGCTCTTTCTAGTGGAGACCTTCAGACATTCGCTTTACAATGAGAGCTGGTGCTTCTATTGTGCTAGATTTAGGCTAACTGGAACATTTTAATGAAAGATATTAGATTCTAGACTGTGAAAAGGACAATGGTGATGGCTACTTTACTCAAAGGCTTGCTGGGATGCATAAAAACAAGAACACCTTGCCTACCCTCCAAGCTCACTTTGCACATAAAGCAAATTCTGGGATAAAGTACAGCGGTGGAAAGAAGGTGGAAGGGTGGTTGGGAGCCCCTCCTGGGGACTCTGTGTTTCTGTATTGCTTTTAACTTGTGTATGTAAGGGTGATGAAGCTGGTGAGAGGCCTGTAATATAGCCCTGTGAGGAGAGGCTGAGGGAGCTGAGGGTGTTTAGTCTGGAGAAGAGGAGGCTCAGGGCTGACCTCATTGCTGTCTATAACTCTCTGAAGGGAGGCTGTAGCCAGGTGGGGTTGGTCTCTTCTCCCAAGCAACAGAACAAGGGGACACAGTCTCAATTTGTGCTGGGGGAGGTATAGGCTGGATGTTAGGAGGAAGTTCTTGCCAGGGAAGAGTGATTTGCATTGGAATGGGCTGCCCAGGGAGGTGGTGGAGTCACCGTCCCTGGAGGTGTTCAAGAAAAAAGTGGATGAGGCACTTAGTGCCATGGTCTAGTTGACTGGATAGGGCTGGGTGCTAGGTTGGCCTGGATGATCTTGGAGGTCTCTTCCAACCTGGTTGATTCTATTATTCATTAATTTGCCTGCCTATTGACAGTTACTTGTGCTGAGGCCTTCTAGTTCTGTGCTTAGAAGGCAACTCCAAGACCTTCATTGGCTGTTCCCAACTTTTACATTGAAGGAAATGATGGATTTACTCTGCATGCCATTTCTGATATTAGATGTTCCTCATACTTTCTTTTTCAAGGTTTCCAAGATTGGAAGCGTCCTCCTCTTGTAGAGAAGTTGCTTCCTCCCTCTAACCATAACTTGTTTTTCCTTGCATCCTTAAAAATGTCACTGTTTTGGACTGGATGAATACTATCCTGATATGTACTTTGTACTTCTAATTGGGTAATAATGGTTGAGCGCTTTTTTTTTTTTTTTTTTGTGAATTTATTGCCCATTTCCTGCAATTATTTCACTTCTTTGACTGCTTTTGAACAACAAAGCCCTCTGGCTTCCTTCCCTCCCAGGCTGTGCTGAAGAGCTTTCTGCTGATTCATGGAGCAGGTCTTTGTTCCAACATTTCCTCCATGGCAAAATAAATTGTCCTCATTTGAGTGTTGCTTTATGTCTCTGGCACCTGAGCATGTGACATTTGGGCTTTCAGTTTACTCAGGATGTCAAGAACACTTTTCAGCCCTCAGGGAAATTTGCCTGCAGGAATTAAGTGATACTTGGAGAAACAAACTTTGGGCAGGATAGATGATTTCAGATGAATTTGCTCTGTTGAGAGATATTTTAAGATCCCAGGTTGAGTTTTTTCCTCCTACTTTTAAAGATCATTTTGTTACTGAACTTCATTGATATACTTTCTTTAAGAATAACTTCTCTTAGAGATTATCAGAATTGCAGAATGGTAGGGGTTGGAAGAGACTTCTGGAGACCATCCAGTCCCCCCTGCCAATGTAGGATCACCTAGGGCGGGTCACACAGCAACACATCCAGGTGTTTGCAATGTCTCCAGAGGAGGAGACTGCAATCTCTCTGGGCGGCCTGCTCCAAGGCTCTGGCACACTCACACAAAAGAAGTTTTTCCTCATGTTCAGGTGGATCTTCCCGAGTTGCAGCTTGTGTCCATTGTCCCATAGCAGGGCACTGCTGGGAAGAGATGGACCTCATTTTCTTGACACCCACCCTTTTGAGGTCTTCGCTCAGATGATCTCCAGTCTTCTCTTCTCCAAGGTAAGAAGTTGCAGGCACCTCAGCTTCTCATCATGATGTGTTCTATTCCCTTAATCATCATCATCATCAATCCTCCACTGGTCTTTCTCCTAGTTCCCTGTTGCTCTTGAACTGGGGAGCCCAGAACTGGACACAATACTCCAGATGCAGTCTCACCAGGCAGGAGAATCACCTTTGACTTGCTGATTCCACTCTTTATGCACCTCAGGAGACCTTCTTGGCCACAAGGGCACATTGCTGTCCCATGGAGAACTTATTGTCCACCAGGACTCCCAGGTCCTTCCAGCAGGTCAGCTCCTGCCTTATTCTGGTGCATGGAGTTATTCTTGCCCAGGTGCTGGACTTTGCACATGTCCTTTTTCACTTTTCTTCTTTGCCCTGATCTCACTGAATGGCAGCACAGCCTTCTGGTGCAACAACCACTCCTCCCAGTTTTGTATCACCAGCAGTGTTTGCATCTTTGAAATGGTCCCATAGTGACAGCCTTTGATCCCACAGCCTAATCTAATTCATCACTTCTGAAGATGGAACTGAAATTGAGTGTCGGTAGGCTTCACTTTTCCATCTTGCTTATATTAAGCCCATTGAGGACTCCATGCTGAAGCAGGCTGAATGGAACTGTGATCCTGTGGGAAGCCCGTGCTGGAGCAGGCTCCTGGCAGAACCTGTAGACCTATGGGTAGAATATCTTATAGTGGAATGGGTTTGCTGGCAGGACTTGTGCTTCCATGAGTAGCCATGCTGGAATAATCTGTTTCTGAAGAATTCTCGTGTGGGTCTCTGTGGAAAAGACCCACACTGGAGTAGTTTGAAAATAAAAAGCAGCCTTTGGGAAGATTCACACTGGTGAAGTTTGTGGAGACCTGTCTCCTGTGGGAGGGACCCCACAGTGGAACTAGGGAAGAGTGTGGGGAGGAAGGAGCAGCAGAGACAATCTGTCATGAGCTACCCCAACCTTCATGCTCCATCCCCCTGAACCACTGCTAGGAAAGGAAGTAGAGAAAATCAGGAGTGAAGTTGATCCCAGGAAGAAGGGAGGGCTAAGGGTAAGATGTTTTAAGACTTCGCTTTCATTTTCTTATTAGCCTGCTCTCATTTGATTAGCCTACTGGTAATGATAGAACTAGGGGGAGTGGAGCAAGACTAGAAGTGGGTCAATTCAGACCAGATGTTAGGAAGAAGTTGTTCAGAATGAGGGTGGTGAAACATTGGAACAGGTTGCCCAGGGAGGTGGTGGAAACTCCATCCCTGGAGGCCTTTAAGACCAGGCTGGATGTGGTTCTGGCAACCTGATCTAGTGTAAGGGGTCCCTGCCCATGGTAGGGGGGGTTGGAAGTAGATGATTCTTGAGATCCCTTCCAGCCCTGACAATTCTATGATTCTACTTGAAATCAAGTCTATTTTGCCTGAGTGATCTCTCCCTGATCTTATTCCACAGGCCTTTTGTTCTATTTTCTGTCCCCTAAGCAGCTGTTAAGTGCTGCTTTGGTGGGCACCTGGCGTTGAGCAAGCATCAACCTCTCAGAAACATTGGACTTGTTGCATGGAATCTAGTATTTGAACAAAGCAAAGAATAGCAGGGGTAGAGAGAATTGTTGTTGTCAGAAATCCTTCCTATAGTGTTCCAGGAACTGTCCTGAGGGGGCTTTCCAGGAACAGTGCATTGTCCTTCAGACATTTCCTCCCGGGTCTCAGGTGTATTAGTTGTAAAATTACATGTTGGAGGGTCAGGAACAAGTTCTTGAGCACGAGTATGGTGGAACACTGCAACAGGTTGCTCAGGGAGGTGGTCGAGGCCCCAGACCTGGAGATATTTGAAGTGAGGCTCAACAGGGCTCTGCCAACTGAATCTAAGGGAGGATACCTCTGCTGCCTGCAAAGAGACTTGGACTACATGACCTTTGGAGGTCACTTCCAACCATTCTATGGTCTACCTAAGCATTTCTAAGCTCTGTATGGGCACAATATGAAATGTCAGACAATAAAAGTGCTTTTCCATGACCACTATCTCAATTTTCTTTGTAATGCCTCCAAAGGTCTCTAAAGCACTGCAGTCAGACATGGCACCTCTTATCTGAGCTATCTATTAAATGTTAGTAGTATGAGTCACAAAACATTCCTGGTGTAGACCAAGCCTCTAATCAGGCAGAGGACTTCAGAGGGCTCAGCCCAAGTTGAGCAACCTGCTCACCTGCAGCCTGCCTGTCTATGAAACACCTTTGGAGAGGCTGAGACTTGGGTATAGTTTGCTCTCCCCCACTGGTGCTGCAGGTAGAGGCTGTCAGGGTGTGAAGGCAGTGGCCTAAAAGCTAATAAATCAAGATCTTAGACCTGCTGGGGGGGGATATCTGTGAAGCACATCAAAGGCTGCAAGTGTAGGGGATACTGAGTTTCTTCACCCATGGGACACTTTCATGTATGTTCCTGTATTAGTCTGATATAAGCTTCCCAGAGACTCAAAACCTAACAGAACAATACATTAATAGGTTGCTTTCCTCTCTTCCCACTTCTGGAAAGAAAGGAGTTAGATGTAGAGAGGGGGCAGGGGGAAGAGGGTAAAAGACCCTTGCTTCAGTTTAGAAGTTAAAACACTTTTTAACAATAAATAAAAGGTATTTTAAGGTAAAGGGAGTTACAAAAGGTTTAGGGGAGGGAAACAAGGTACAAAACGTAAATACAACCAGATTGAAGGCATGGATGGAGGTAGATTCAGGAAGGGGTTATCCACCATGTGGTGGGGTGGCCATGTGGCAAAAGCAGGAGCAGCAGGAACAAGGTGGGTGCTAGCAGGAAGGCAGGTCAAAGAGAAATGAGAAGTTTCTCTGTCTTTAAAAGAGGTCTAGATAGGGTGTGGGAGTGGGCTAACCACTCCCCCTGGACTCAGGTTCAGACCACCCCCAGGACAGTTAACCCTTTACAGGACCTTCCAAGGTGCTGTCAACTGTGCATTGGGGCAACCTTTACTGATGCTGGGGAGCAGACACTGTCTGGCTAAGAAGATGCTGGCAGAAAGCATTCATGGGGAAAGTCTTGGCCTCTCAGTTTTTATGTGGAAGGAAACAATTTGGGGTTTGTCATATGTGTGTGTGTGTCCCTCAGACTGTGCCCCTCACTGGCTCACTCTCTTTCTTCTCCCTTGGTAGGTGTGTAGCAGCTCTACAGCATTTGAACATGCAGATGTTATGGAGAGGTCTTACAAAATGAAATCAGTATGCCTAACGAACTCCATCTCCTCACCTTAAGCAGACTTAGCCTGAATTGTTTCCAAAGTACTCCACCACTCTCACAGGATGTTAGAAATTGTAAGGGACCTAAAGAGATCATCAAGTTCAACCACCTGCCAGAGCAGGACCAGACAATCTAGCTCAGGTCACTGAGGAACACATCCAGACAGGCCTTGAAAGTCTTCAGAGAAGGAGACTACACAACCTTTCTGGGCAGCCTGTTCCAGTGCTCTGTGACTGTTACAGTCAAGAAGTTCCCCCTTGTGTTGAGGTGGAACTTCCTGTGCTGCAGCTTATGTCCATTGCTCCTTGTCCTATTCCAGGGAGCAAATGAGCAGAGCCTGTCCCCCCAACCCTCCGCCTTCAGATATTTACAAACATAGATTAAATTCCCTCTCAGTCTTCTCTCCTCCAGACTAAAAGGCCCCAGGTCCCTCAGTCTTTCCTCTATCTGGTCATATGCAGAAGTCATAAGGGAAAGTGTGTGCAGAGATTAAGCTCATTTCATGCTCCAGAAGTACTTGTGCACACGGCAGAGATGCCTGCTGGAGCCTCTCAGGAGGCACGTTCTCATTGTGTTCCATTGTTGTTCTTGGTTTGAAGTAAGGGCCTGATTCTGGGAACCAGTGGCAAAATCTGAGCTACAGGGCAACATGTTCCTCTAGTTATTAGTAGCAATAGAGATATGAATGTGCTGGAACATGCCCAGAGAAGGGCCACGGGGATGATCAGAGGACAGGAGATGCTTTGCTAGGAGGCGTGACTGAGGCAGTAGGGGCTGTTCAGTCTGGAGACAGGGCTCTGAGATGACCTTGGTGTGGCCTTCCAGTATCTGAAGAGGGCCTATAAGAAAGCTGGGGAGGAACTTTTTAGGATGTCAGGTAAGTGATAGGACTAGGGGGAATGGAACAAAGCTAGAAATGGGTAGATTCAGGTTGGATGTTAGGAAGAAGTTCTTCAGCATGAGGGTGGTGAGACCCTGGAACAGGTTGCTCAGGGAGGTGGTGGAAGCCCCATGCCTGGAGCTATTCAAGGCCAGGCTGGATGAGGCACTAGATGGCCTGATGTAGCATGAGGTGTCCCTGCACATGGCAGGGGGATGTTGGAACTAGATGATTCTTGTGGTCCTTTCCAACCCTGACTGATTCTATGATTCAGTTGAAGCATGGTACATTGAAAGTATGGCAAAGTATCACCTGCCCTGCTTTTTTTTTTTTTTTTTTTTTTTTTTAAGCAGTGCTGTTACCTGTGCCCATAAAGCTCATTCCCATCTTTGTGAACAAGTATATGCATGATTGCCATGTTCCTGTGTATTGTTCCAGGGGGTACAATTATAAAACTTTCACAAACTCCTGAATTAAATGTGTTGACCTAACTGAATGGTACAAAACTTAAATGTATCTGTACCCATAGATGGGAAAAAATAACACCCAGGTCATCAGGATGGTTTGGGTTGGAATGACTTCCAAAGCTCATCCAGTCCAACCTTCCCTGCAGTTAACAGGGACATCTTCAAATAAAGCAGGTTGCTCAGTGCCTTGTGACGCCTGACTTTGAAGATCTGCTGATTGTGTTCTAGGTTGCAAATGACCAAGATATATCTGACTTTGGACAATATTGCACATAAAAGATCTGACTTTCTCGAGACTTAGTTTCGATGTAACTTGTTGGAGGTGATTTGATACTTTATTAAAGAGTAAGATGCATTGTATGTTTATGGGGGAGAGGAGATTTTACTATGGTTATTAGTGATACTGCTGGATGCACAGCACAGGGTTCAATTTTCACACCACCTGAAGTGGTGTAAAGCAGGACATAACTCCTGTGCCAATGCTGTGGTTGAAGGGAAGCCTGAGGAATGAAGACACCTCTCAGAGTTTGTTGGGGAAGATCATAGAATGGGTTGCGAAGGACCCATCCAGCCTAATAGCAGGGACATCGTCCACTAGAGCAGGTTGTTCAGAACCTTGTTCAGCTGAACCTTGAATGTCTTCATGGATGGGCCCTCAGCAACCTGGGAAACCTGTTGCAGTGTTCCAGCACCCTCATGCTAAAGAACTTGTTCCTCACATCCAATCTAAATCTGCTCTGCTCTCATTTTAAGCCAATGTCCTTGTCCTGTCGCTGCAGGCTTTTGCAAACAGTCCCTCTGCAGCCTTTTTGCAGCCCCCTTCAGCTACTGGCAGGCTGCTCTTAGATCTGCCTGGAGTCTTCTCTTCTCCAGCTCCCCCAGCATGCTTTCATAGCAGTGCTGCTTCAGCCCCCGACTATCTTCATGGCTCTCCTCTGGACCTGCTCCATCATGTCCATGTCATTCCTGTGCTAATGTCTTCAGAGCTGGATGCAGCACTGCAGGTGAGGTCTGACCAGAGCAGAGTGGCAGAATCCTCTCTCTCCATCTCTGGCCATGCTGCTTTTCATAGAATCATATAGAATCAACCAGGTTAGAATAGATCTCCAAAATCATTCAGTCCAATCTATTATTTTTGATGCAGCCCAGGCTGCCTCTCTGCTTTTTTGTGAGTTGCTTTCCACAAGAGTAGTTGGAGGTTATTTAGAGTGTCAGCTACTGCCTCAGCAGCACAATAACATCCTTCACATTTTTACCCACACTGACTCTGGTCACAGTCGACTGCCATCAAAACTAAGTTTGTCTTTTTTTCTTCTGCAGGAAAAAAGCCCTTACATGAGTCTGTGATCTTTGAGATATGAAGCATCCTACTACTCCTCTTTAGCAATAGTATTTCAAATCCAATATGCCTCACATTGGCTCAATCTGTGAGAGCTGTCACACCTACACATGTGAAATCTATTTCAAAGGCTTATCTCTCATGTAAGCCTCAAAGTATTTCCTCCCATTGTAGCTTTCTGGGGATGGAAGGCACTGATTTCCACAAGAGCAATTTGACCTATTGTCTTGAGAACCAGGGGGATGTGACGTTTGCTCTTTATCTTCCCCTTTTTAAACCAACAAGAGTTCCCTGGCTCATACAAAAACAGGAGCTTCCAGACCTATAAACCACTCCAGTGCTGTCTTCCAGGAATGGTGTTGTGTAGGCTATAGGTGGCAGCTGGAGGAGCCTCTGAGTCATATGCAGAAGGAATCCTACATAGCAGAAGGTACATTAATTTCTAATTAAGCCAGTGACCAAATTATAGAGGGTTATATGCTGGCAGCTCTCCTTTGATTGTAAATCTGACTTGTTGGTGGCACCTGCTCAAGTTGGAACTGCAGACAGCTTTGAGTCTGCAGCTTGGGACAACAGACTGGGTGGTGGAAGTGGTCTGAAAAACAAGAGTTTTATATCTTGTGTTGGCTTTGCCTGCTTTGTAAGAGTTGACAGAGAAATGTGATACCTGCTTAGATCCCAGTAACAGTAGTGCATGCACTGGAGATATCCTGGCAAGGGTATAAGGTGAGGATAATGCTTACTTTTTGATTTGCTGTGACTTTGTAGTTGCTTCCTCATGCCTTGCTACTTCTTGCAATGGGAACACACTTGTGTCAGGTGGACTTTCTCAGCCTATACAGTTTTACAGCAGACAGAGTCAGTGATTATTTATGTGGTTGTGAAATGGAGCTGTGTAATGAACGTTTCAGTCAGGAGTGTGTGGCTGAATTTCCTTGCAGAATGTATTCTAGTCTTTGATGGGTGGCTTCTTTTAGGGCATATTGCCAGATCTCCTGGCATTAATATGTGAAACATGGTATATTTAAGCCTTTCTAGTTGCCTATGTGACGTTAACTCACTTAGATGGAGCTTTCATCCATTGACTGCCAGGTTTTTTTCCACAGAACTCCTCTGTTCACCTTCTTCATGACACTCATATTCTATTGGCAGTACAGGAGGTGGTTTATAGATGTCTGGAGAACTAAGGCTGATGTTTTGGAGGCAGAAAGCAGGAGGCATTGCCCAAACTGATTTTTGTGATTTGGAATCTTCACTTTAAGCTGCACTGTGTTTTATCTTCCTTGCTGCTACACCAAGCATGTCATCATAGATTCATAGAATAGCAGGTTGGAAGGGATCTCCAGGATCATCTATTCCAGCTTTTCAGGGTAAGAATGTAGTTAAAATGATCCAGCCTTCCTGAACTCAATGGATTATAAGGATGTGGTTATAATGGGCTGACAGCCTTACCTGTTGGCTGCTGTAAAACCTGCCCACTCCTACCCTCTGTGAGTGTTTGAACAGGATACAAACCTTGTGCAGAAGAGGTGATTTCTATTGGAGCCAAGCTGGCTGATCCAGCTTTGTGTGCTGCTTCATGTCAGGCCATCTGCTAAATAATGCTGAGTGTTGAGGAGCTTTGTGTGTGCAGTATAGTAACTGGGATAAAATGGAATATGGGTTTTATTTCCTGTGGAGATAACCCAGGTCTCTGCCATGCAAAGTGAAAATGGGAACCAAGAGGGGTTCTTCTCCTAGATCACCTGTCTGAAGAGGCATGGGTTTGTCACTGAACAGCTGTGATGGATGAAGGCTTCCCGAAATGTTCTGGAACATAGGAAAAAACTTTTTATGAAGAAAGAACAGAAAAGAGCTTTTGTGAAGCAGACTGAATCTTCCAAACTAAGAATGTTCTGATCTCTTTGGTATGTGACAGATGCTGCTCTTGGGGGTGCTGCTAATAAATGTACTGCTGGCAACTGGAATATCAGGTAAGAATGACTATTTACTGGTTGATTATCTAGAGATTATAATGCACTTTTACTGTTTCTTTTGAGATTTTCTCTCCCACTCTTTACATCTTTGTAAATATAAATGAGGGTAGCCCTCAAGCTCCTCTGCTCCAAGTCACAGCTCCCTCAGCCTGTCCTCAACAGAGAGATGTTCTAGTGCCTTCAGCTTTGTAGTGAGCTGGGAATCCTTAGCCCATCGACAACTCTGGTTCATTACCACAGGGTTGGAAGTGACCTAGAAAGTGCATCTAGTCCAACCCCCCTGCCAGAGCAGGATCACCTAAATTTGGCACACGAGAACACATTCAAGTGGGTTTGGAGTGTTTCTGGAGAAGAGACTCCACAACCTCTCTGGACAGCTTGCTCCAGGACTCTAGCATGCTCACAGAGGAAAAAGTTTCCTTTCTGTTCTCATGGCATCTTCTCTGCTCCAGCTTGCCCTCACTGCCCCTTGTCCTGTCATTGGACATCCCTGAGCAGAGCCTGGCTCTGTCCTCCTGACACTGCCCTGCACATCTGAAGACTGGAAGCTGGCCAATGTGATACCCTGTGAGCCTGCCCTCAGTGCCAGGCAAGGTGATGGAACAGGTCATCCTGAGTGCCATCACAAAGCACCTACAGAATGGCCAAGGGACCAGGCCCAGGCAGCATGGGTTTAGGAAGGGCAGGTCCTGTCTCACCAACCTGATCTCCTTTTATGATCAGGTTACCCACCTGATGAATATGGGGAAGGCTGTGGATGTAGTCTACCTGGACTTCAGCAAAGCCTTTGACACCATCTGCCACAAGAAGCTCCTAGCCAAGCTGGCAGCTCCTGGCTTGGACAGATTCATTCTGTGCTGGATCATGAACTGGCTGGATGGCAGAGCCCAGAGAATCATGGTGAATGGTGCCACATCCAGTTGGCAGCTGTCACAAGTGGTGTTCCCCAAGGATCAGTTCTGGGCCCAGTCCTGTTCAATATCTTTATTGATGATCTGGATGAGGGGATTGAGTCCAGCATCAGTAAGTTTGCAGATGACACCAAGCTAGGAGCAGGTGTCGATCTGCTGGAAGGTAGGAGAGCCCTGCAGAGGGACCTAGACAGGCTGGATGGGTGGGCAGAGGCCAATGGGATGAGATTGAACAAGGCCAAGTGCAGGGTTATACCCTTTGGCCACAACAACCCCAAGCAGCACTACAGGCTAGGGACAGAGTGGCTGGAAAGCAGCCAGGAGGAAAGGGACCTGGGGGTACTGGTAGATAGTAGCTGAAGATGAGCCAGCAGTGTTCCCAGGTGGCCAAGAGAGCCAATGGCATCCTGGCCTGGATCAGGAGCAGTGTGGCCAGTAGGACAAGGGAGGTTCTTCTTCCCCTATACTCAACACTGGTCAGGCCACACTGTGTCCAGTTCTGGGCCCCTCATTTCAGGAGAGATGTGGAGGTATTGGAACTTGCCCAGAGAAGGGCAAGAAAGCTGGTGAAAGGCCTGGAACACAAATCCTATGAGGAGAGGCTGAGGGAGCTGGGGTTGTTTAGCCTGAAGAAGAGGAGGCTCGGGGGTGACCTCATTGCTGTCTACAACTCCCTGAAGGGACATTGTAGCCAGGTGGGGGTTGGTCTCTTCTGCCAGGCAACCAGCAATAGAACAAGGGGACACAGTCTCAAGTTGTGCTGGGGAAAGTATAGGCTGGATGTTAGGAGGAAGTTCTTGGTAGAGAGAGTGGTTGGCATTGGAATGGGCTGCCCAGGGAGGTGGTGGAGGCACTGTCCCTGGAGGTCTTCAAGAAAAGCCTGGCTGAGGCACTTAGTGCCATGGTCTAGTTGACTGGATAGAGCTGGGGAATAGGTTGGACTGGATGATCTTGGAGGTCTCTTCCAACCTGGTTGATTCAATGTTCTGTGATCAACATGAATGAGGGCAGCCCTCAGGCTCCTCTGCTCTCAGCCCCAGCTCCCTCAGCCTGTCCTCAGCAGGGAGATGTTCCACTGCCTTCAGTAACTGTGTGGCTTTAGGCTGGTTTCTCTCAAGCAGTTCCTCGTGGTTCTTCTTGACCTGATGGATCCAGAACTGGACACGATATTCCATATGCAACCTCACTAGGGCAGAGGAGAGGGGAGTGGAACCTTTCTCAACTACTAGCCACACCCCGGGATGCCCTTGGCTTTCTTGGGCACACGAGCACATTGCCAGCTCATGGGCATCCTCCTATCTCCCTGGATCCCCATGTCCTTCTCCTCTGCACTGTTATTCCTGAACTACAAAATGATTGTTCTGTTGTCATTTATGTTGTATTTTGTTATCCAGGGTCATCGAGTTCTTTGCTTCATGAGCCATTGACCTCCCGTTGCAGCCTTTTTGGGACTGATCACATCAAAACTTTCGATGGCTCTTTCTACAGCTTTGTTGGGGACTGCAGTTATGTCCTTGCAGGCGACTGCCACAAGCACTCCTTCACACTCTTAGGTGAGTCTGATCAGGATACCAAATATAACATAAATCCTCAATCTTGTAGGGATGGGATTGGGTTTCATCACTGACAAGAAAAGATGGATACTTTTTGTCAGGTAGAGTGGACCTCTGCATAAAGGATTCTTCTTTTCTCTTTTGGAAGTGGAATTATTTCTGAGGGTGTTCTGTCGTTCTTGCTTCTGTTATCCTTTGGTGACACAGCTCACACTTAAATTACCTAAACATGGAGGTTTTTTTGCTGGCTTCTCTGAAGAGGGAAAGTGAGACTTTACTTAATTGTTAGTTTCCTAGGGGAATGTTACTATTAAAGCTGAGCACAGAAACAGGACATGCACAACCCTAAAGAACCGATTTTACCTGGATGCTAAATCCTTCCAGTAAGAAAGAAATCCTATCCTACAGGACAAAATGTTAGGAACAAGTTCTTTAGCATGGAAATGGTGGAACACTGCAACAGGTTACCCAGGGAGGTAGTTGAGGCCCCATCCTTGGAGATAGTCAAGGTGAGGCTCAACAGAGCTCTGGTCGACCTGGTCTAGTTGAGGATAACCCTGCAGACTGTGGGGAGGGGAGGGTGGTGGTGGTGATGGTGTTGGACAGGATGAGCTGTTGGTGATCCCTTCCAACCCAGACCATTCTGTGTGTTAAATGTCTTTGCATGAACATGAGCCACTGTAGCAGGAAAAACTTCTTTCCTGTGAAGGTGCCAGATCCCTGGAGCAGACTGCCCAGAGAGGTTGTAGAGTCTCCTTCTCTGGAGACGTTCCAAACCTGCTTAGATGCATTCTTGTGTGACTTGCTTTAGGTGATCCTGCTCTGGCAGGGGGGTTGGACTGGATGATCTTTTGAGGTCCCTTCCAACCTGTAACATTGTGTAGTTATTTTTGGGGATAGGCAAGAGATGATGAAAGAACCCAAACTGGATGCCACTTTCATACAAACCTCTTCTGTTGGATGTTCTTGCATTCACTAATAGCTGTTCCTTATTAGCTGTAGTCCGAGATGAGTTTTTACTGACTGCAAGTAAATTGAAGTGAACTGCAAAGGGAACCATATAGCAAGTTAAGTAGCTTTCTTCTTCAGCTTTAATAAATTGGTACAAACATTTTTCTCTGTGGAAGAACTCCTCAGCCTGAATTGATTGCAGTATTTTATCACAGTATCAACAAGGTTGGAAGAGACCTTGCAGATCATCAAGTCCAACCCTTTTCCACAATTCTCAAGGCTAGACCATGGCAAGCCCCAGGGACGGCGACTCCACCACCTCCCCGGGCAGCCCGTTCCAGTGTCCAATGACTCTCTCAGTGAAGAACTTTCTCCTCACCTCGAGCCTAAATTTCCCCTGGCATAGCTTGAGGCTGTGTCCTCTCGTTCTGGTGCTGGCCACCTGAGAGAAGAGAGCAACCTCCCCCTGGCCACAACCACCCTTCAGGTAGTTGTAGACAGCAATAAGGTCACCGCTGAGCCTCCTCTTCTCCAGGCTAAACAATCCCAGCTCCCTCAGCCTCTCCTCGTAGGGCTGTGCTCAAGGCCTCTCACCAGCCTCGTCGCCCTACTCTGGGCATGCTCAAGCATCTCAATGTCCTTCCTAAACTGGGGGGCCCAGGACTGAACACAGTCCTCAAGGTGTGGTCTAACCAGTGCAGAGTACAGGGGCAGAATGACCTCCCTGCTCCTGCTGACCACACCATTCCTGATGCAGGCCAGGATGCCACTGGCTCTCTTGGCCATCTGGGCACTGGACTCTTTCAAGAGGTTCCCTCAGGTCCTTCTTGACCTGAAGGGCTCAGAACTGGACACAATATTCCAGATGCAGTCTCACTAGGGCATAGTAGAAGGCAGGAGATCCTCCCTTGATCTACTAACCACACCTCAGGATGCCCTTAGCCTTCTTGGCCATGAGAGCACATTGCTCCTGTCGATACTATTTCTGGGATTGTTTAGCCTGGAGAAGAGGAGGCTCAGGGCAGACCTCACTGCTGTCTACAACTATCTGAAGGGAGGCTGTAGCCAGGTAGGGATTGGTCTCTTCTGCCAGGCAAGCAGCAACAGAACAAGGGGACACAGTCTCAAGTTGTGCCAGGGGAGGTCTAGGCTGGATGTTAGGAGGAAGTTGTTGGCAGAGAGAGTGATTGGCATTGGAATGGGCTGCCCAGGGAGGTGGTGGAGTCACTGTCCCTAGAGTGTTGAAGAAAAGCCTGCATGAGGCACTTAGTACCATGGCCTAGTTGATTGTTTAGGGCTGGGTGCTGGGATGGACTGGATGATCTTGGAAGTCTCTTCCAGCCTTGTTATTTCTATGATTCATTTGGCCCCCAAGCATGGCATAATCTATTTTTGATCTCTGTCTTACTGTACACCTGTGGCTTTGTTTTGGTTTTGCATGCCTAGCTGTGAAGTGCAAGCTGGATTGATGAGGAAAGGATTTAGGTCTGGGCAGAGTAGGAGGTCTGGAATGAGTGATACACTTCACAAGGAGCTGCTGTACAGGTAGACAACAGGCAATAGCAGAGAGAGGACTGTGAATTCTCCACCCTCTTCTCTCTCATAATTGAAGTTGCCTCAATCTCTGTGTGTTGTTTCTTTTTGAAAAACTCAGAGTGAAATAACCAATATTGGCATCTACCCATTAAAGGCTACTTGAGATGATTAAGAAGCTTATTAAGATTGAAGATGTTCAGGCTCAGATCCGCCATCACCTCAATGCATGCAACCCCCTCCTCTTGCCACTGAGCTATGAGCTCTTCTTGGGAGGAAATTAGGAAGGAAAGAGCAGGGCAGATGGCTGGACATGTCTGTAGAAACTCCTCCAGTGTGATTAGTAAGATGGTGAATGAATTACCTGTGCAGATGCTAATGAGGGGAACGTGCACCTGCCAGGGATTGATGTCAACACTTATCCTGGGACTGCTGTCCAACAAGATTTGGACAGGCTGAGAGCTGGGTGAAGGCAAGCCACATGAAGTTCAATAAGGACAAGTGCAGGGTCCTGCATCCTGGGAGGAATAACAGCAGGCACCAGTACAGGTTAGGGCTGCCCTGCTGGAAAGCAGCTCTGTGGAAAAAAAAACTTGGAGTGCTGGTGGACAGCAAGTTCTGCATGAGACAGCAATGTGCCCTTGTAGACTAGGAGAGCCAATGGCATCAGGATAAGTATGTCCAGCAGGGCTAAGGACTTTCTTCTCCCCCTCTATGCTGCCCTGCTGAGACCACGCCTGCAATACTGTGGCCAGTTTTGGGCTCCTCAGTTCAAAAGACAAAGACCTGCTGGAGAGAGTCCAGGAGAGAGACACCAGGATGACTGAAGGACTTGAGCATCTTCCCTATGGAGAGAGACTGAGAGCTCTGGGGCTGTTTCGTCTGGAGAAGAGAAGACTGAGAGGAGACCTGATCTATGTGTACCAATATCTGAGGGGTGGGTGTCAAGTGGATGGACCCAATCTCTTTTTGGTGGTCTGTAGCAATAAGAGAAGGAGCAATGGATACAAATTGGAACATAGTACAGTGAGAGTGACAGAGCCCTGGAACAGGCTGCCCAGAGAGGTTGTGGAGTCTCCTTCTCTGGAGACTTTCAAAACCTGCCTGGATGCTTTCCTGTGCAGACTACCCTATGCTATGGCAGGAGAGCTGATTTCTGGAGGTCCCTTCCAATCCTTAACATTCTGTGGTTCTGGGACTGTCTGTCCCTTTCCCATTGAATAACTGTGATGAACCAGATGGCATCCTCCCAACCATGCAATGTGCATTTCCCTGTTGTCCCCCTGAGTCCCAGAAAGAAATAACACTATTTGCTCTTGTCTTATTTTTTTTTCAGGTGACTACCAGGATGGGGAGAAAATTGGTTTCTCTGTGTACCTTGGAGAATATTTTAGTCTTCACTTTTCTCTAGATGGAAGAGTGACAAAGGAAGACAAAAGGTATCTGTGGGAACAAGCATACCAGCAGAGGGAAAACCAAAAAACCCAAACCACAATATTATTTTGGTTTTGTTGTGTCTGTGCCATACTGTAAGAATTCCTCTTTTTTTTTTTTTTCTTCCCAGGATTTCCATACCTTTTGCCTCCAATGGCCTATTTGTGGAGAAGGAAGCAGGTTACTATAAAATATACAGCAACGAGCATGGCTTTGAGGTGAAGATGGATACCAGTGGCAACATTCAGATACTCTTGAAAGAAAAGCACTATAATAAGACCTGTGGGCTGTGTGGTAACTTGAATAGGTTCGCTGAAGATGACTTCAGAACTCAGGAAGGTAAGGCTACAACTCCCTGATGGGATTTTAAGGTACACTCACAATGCTTTTCCTGCTGGGTCATTTGACAGGTTTTGCTGCTTCAGCAAAAGGTTTCTACAAAAGGTGTCAGATCCTTTATTTTGAGGCACCAAAACCCCTGTTTTGACTGAAATTCTTTCATCTCCCATTCTCCTGGAAGGAAATCACTGTCACATCTCATTCCTGAGCAAACAGCAGCAGCTAAAATTGAACACTTTAAGAGACCTTGAATCTCGAAATGCAAAGATAAAGCTCCAGGATAAACAATGGATCGTAAAGTGTGTAGGAAGATAGACCCAGCAACAAAGATGTGAGGAAAAGTCATTGGTTCAGCTTCTAATTTTTCATGATCTGGAGAAGTGTAGGAGTCAGATAGTATTGCAATAACAGAATATTGAATCCTAAGGCCTGTACTTGGATTTTGCATGAAATGCTGCTCTATACATAGATCACCTTTTTAATTCATAGAATGGTTTATGTTGGAAGGGACATTCCAGGTCATCCAGGTCCAATCTCCCTGCCATGGACAAGGACACCTTCCACTACAACCAGGCTGCTCAAGGCCTCATCCAACCTGGCCTTCAACAGCTCCAGGGAGGAGGTATTTATGAACTCTCTGGGCAATGTCTTCCAGTGTCTCACTTACCTTCACTGCAACAAATTTCTCTCCAGTCTTGATCTGCCCTCTTCAAGCTTCAATCCATTCCCTCTCATTCTATCATTGAAAGCCCTTGTCAAAAGTCCCTGACTCTGAATATGGCTTTGAGGGACTGATCTCTTGGCCCAGGTGGCCAAGAGAGCCAATGGTATCCTGGTCTGTATCAGGAACAGTGTGGCCAGTAGGACAAGGGAGGTTGTTCTTTCCCTGTACTCTGTGTTCCAGGCCCCTCACCAGTTTCATCACCCTTCTCTGGACATGTTCCATTACCTCAACATCTCTCTTGAATTGAGTAGCTCAGAACTGGACACAGCACTCAAGGTGTGGCCTGACCAGTGTTGAGTACAGGGGAAGAAGAACCTCCCTTGTCCTGATGACCACACTCTTCCTGATCCAGGACAGGATGCCATTGGCTCTTCAGGCCACCTGAGCACACTGCTGGCTCATCTCCAGCTACTCTCTACCAGCAATCCTAGGTCCCTTTCTGCCTGGCTGCTCTCCAGACACTGTCCCCAGCCCGTAGTGCTTCTTGGGGTTATTGGGGCCAAAGTGTAGAACTCTGCAGATGGCCTTGTTAAAGAAGCAGCAGTCACAGGTTAACTATGGACCAGCCTCTATGTGGCAAGAAAAGCAGAGAAGAAATATAACTCCTTCATTAGGATCTAGGGGAAAAACAGGCAAAAAAAAACCCAACACAAACCAGCAAACAAAAAACCCTGGAAAGCTTCCTATAATTTTATTTTTATGTTTAATTATGCTTTAAAAGTGTGAGAACGAACTCTCAGGGGGCAGCTGGCTTGTTTTCTGTGTCAGATCCAATGAACAACAGCCGTGTATGATACAGTCAATCCTGTTTATAAGTCTGGATGGGACACAAACACTTCTCTGCAGGATAAAGTAGTTTAGAAACCAACTATGTCAATGAGAGTGACTCAGCAAAACATCCTCTGTCTGAAGGACAGGATGTCTACAACTCTGAAACCTGCTGGGGAGAATTGATTTGGTGTAAAGAATCACAGAATCACAAAATGTCAGGTGCTGGAAGGGACCTCAAAAGCTTGTCCAGTCCAACCCCCCTGCCAGAGCAAGAGCACCTAGAACAGATCACACAGGAACACATCCAGGAGGGTTTTGAATATATCCAGAGAAGGATAGTCCACAACCGCCCTGGCAGCCTGTTCCAGTGTTCTGTCACCCTTACAGCAAAAAAAAAAAAAATCACCCTCATGTTTACATGATTCCTATGTCTCAGCTCCTACCCATTGCCCCTTGTCCTGTCACTGGGCGTCACCCAGCAGAGCCTGGCTCCATCGTCCCAGCACTCACCCTGCACATCTTTATAAACAAGAATGAGGTCACCTCTCAGTCTCCTCCAAGCTAAAGAGCTGTAGCTCCCCCAGGCTCTACTCATAAGAGAGATGTTCCATGCCCAGACCCCAGTCTCCAGCAAACTGAAGGCAACTGTCTGGAACCCTCAGCTTGCCAAGTCATTACAGCAGGCTCACATTCTGGGTTGGCCTTACCTTTACAAGATCTAATCAGGCTAAAATGAGAGCAAATAAGCTGCAGCTGCAAACAGATAAACAAATGGGTTGATTGCTTCTTCACAGGCTACCAAGAACTTTCATTTAAGGAATGTTACTGTGCTGGTTGGAGGCTAATTCAAACATTGTAATGAGAGAAATGGAATAACTGTTTGTGAAAAGAAAATAATGATGAAGTCTATATCATTCATTGTTTTGCTGAGAGGGATGAAGACCTAGAATATAAATGATCTTCCATCATTTATGTCCTGGGACACTGCCCTATTCATTTCTCATTTGATCTGCTCTGATCTCTCTCCTCTAACACGGCTAACAACTATCAACCTATGCTTTGATGACTTGCTTGTTTCGGAAGGCGTTCAAGAAAAGACTGGATGAGGCACTTAGTACCATGGGCAGAGGCCAATGGGATGAGATTTAACAAAGCCAAGTGCAGAACTCTGCACTTAGGCCACAACAACCCCAAGCAGCACTACAGGCTGGGAACAGAGTGTCTGGAGAGCAGACAGGCAGAAAGGGCCCTGGGGGTAGAATCATAGAATCAACCAGGTTGGAAGAGACCTCTGTGCTAGTTTGAAGGGTCAGGGTCCGTCTGAGTTAGCTGGGGCAAATACAAAGTGTGGGAGGGGCGGGGTAACCCCCAAACCATCACAACCTCCAAGATCATCCAGTCCAACCTGTTCCCCAGCTCTATCCAGTCAACTAGACCATGGCACTAAGTGCCTCAGCCAGGCTTTTCTTGAAGACCTCCAGGGACAGTGCCTCCACCACCTCCCTGGGCAGCCCATTCCAATGCCAACCACTCTCTCTACCAAGAACTTCCTCCTAACATCCAGCCTATACTTTCCCCAGCACAACTTGAGACTGTGTCCCCTTGTTCTATTGCTGGTTGCCTGGCAGAAGAGACCAACCCCCACCTGGCTACAATGTCCCTTCAGGGAGTTGTAGACAGCAATGAGGTCACCCCCGAGCCTCCTCTTCTTCAGGCTAAACAACCCCAGCTCCCTCAGCCTCTCCTCATAGGATTTGTGTTCCAGGCCTTTCACCAGCTTTCTTGCCCTTCTCTGGGCAAGTTCCAATACCTCCACATCTCTCCTGAAATGAGGGGCCCAGAACTGGACATAGTGTGGCCTGACCAGTGTTGAGTATAGGGGAAGAAGAACCTCCCTTGTCCTACTGGCCACACTGCTCCTGATCCAGGCCAGGATGCCATTGGCTCTCTTGGCCACCTGGGAACACTGCTGGCTCATCTTCAGCTACTATCTACCAGTACCCCCAGGTCCCTTTCCTCCTGGCTGCTTTCCAGCCACTCTGTCCCTAGCCTGTAGTGCTGCTTGGGGTTGTTGTGGCCAAAGGGTATAACCCTGCACTTGGCCTTGTTCAATCTCATCCCATTGGCCTCTGCCCACCCATCCAGCCTGTCTAGGTCCCTCTGCAGGGCTCTCCTACCTTCCAGCAGATCGACACCTGCTCCTAGCTTGGTGTCATCTGCAAACTTACTGATGCTGGACTCAATCCCCTCATCCAGATCATCAATAAAGATATTGAACAGGACTGGGCCCAGAACTGATCCTTGGGGAACACCACTTGTGACAGCTGCCAACTGGATGTGGCACCATTCACCACCACTCTCTGAGCTCTGCTATCCAGCCAGTTCTTGATCCAGCACAGAGTGAATCAGTCCAAGCCATGAGCTGCCAGCTTGGCTAGGAGCTTTTTGTGGCAGACAGTGTCAAAGGCTTTGCTGAAGTCCAAGTAGACTACATCCACAGCCTTCCCCACATTCACCAGGCGGGTAACCTGATCATAAAAGGAGATCAGGTTGGTGAGACAGGACCTGCCCTTCCTAAACCCATGCTGCCTGGGCCTGGTCCCTTGGCCATTCTGTAGGTGCTTTGTGATGGCACTCAGGATGACCTGTTCCATGACCTTGCCTGGCACTGAGGTCAGGCTCACAGGTCTGTAGTTTTCTGGCTCCTCCTTACGACCCTTCTTGTGAATGGGTATCACATTGGCCAGCTTCCAGTCTTCAGGGACCTCTCCAGTGAGCCAGGACTGCTGATAAATGATGGAGAGTGGCTTGGCCAGCTCAGCTGCCAGCTCTCTCAGCACCCTAGGGTGAATCCCATCCGGTCCCATGGACTTGTGAGGATCCAAATGTCTCAGCAGGTGCCTTACTTCTTCCTCATGGATTAGAGCGGGACTGTACTGGTCCCTGACTCCATCTGCCACTTCAGGAGTCCAGCTGTCCTGGAGACAACCTGTCCCACTACTGAAGATTGAGGCAAAGAAGGTGTTAAGCACCTCTGCCTTTTCCTCATCCTTTGTCACGCTATTCCCCTCTCTATCTAACAAGGACTGGAGGTTGTCCTTGGCCCTTCTCTTGCCATTCATATATTTAAAGAAACATTTTTTATTTTCCTTGGCAGCCGTGGCCAGCCTGAGCTCCAAATGGGCTTTTGCCTCTCTCATTTTTCCTCTACAAGACCTAGCAACCTCCTTGAACTTCTCCTGGGACACTTCCCCTCTTTTCCAAAGGTGATACACTCTCTTTTTAATCTTTAATTCCTTCAGCAGCTCCTTGCCCATCCACTCTGGCTGCCTCCTTCATCGGCTCATCTTCCAGCTCAATGGCACAGCTGCTCCTGTGCCTTTAGGAGTTCTTTCTTGAAGTAGGTCCAACCTTCCTGGACCCCTTTGTTATCAAGGGCTCTTTCCCAAGGAACTTTCTGAGTTAGTTCCTTAAATAGGCTGAAGTCTGCCCTTCGGAAGTCCAGTGTGGAGGTTCTGTTGATGCCCCTCCTGGTTTCTCCATGTATTGAAAACTCTATAATTTCATGGTCACTGGACCCCAGGCAGCCTCCAACCACCACATCCCCTACCAGGCCCTCTCTATTTGTGAGCAGCAGGTCAAGCAGGGCTGCCCCCCTGGTAGGCTCATGTAACAGTTGGGATAAGAAGTTGTCTTCCACACATTCTAGAAACCTTCTAGACTGCTTCTTCTCTGCAGTGCTTAAGTCCAAGCAGATGTCTGGTAGGTTAAAGTTGCCCACCAGAACAAGGGCAGGTGATCTTGAGGCAGCCTCCAGTTTTTTAAAGAGTAATAAATCAACCACTTCGTCCTGATTGGGTGGTCTATAACAGACTCCAACCAGGATATCAGCCTTGTTGGCCTTCCCCTTAATTCTCACCTATAATGACTCAACTTGATCATCCTTGGTTTCTACCCCCATGACATCCAAAACATTCCTAACATACAGAGCCACTCCCCCACCTCTTCTCCCTTGCCTGTCTCTCCTGAAGAGTCTGTAGCCATTGATTACAGCACTCCAATCATGCAAGTCATCCCACCACGTTTCAGTGATGGCGACAATATCATAGTTTTCCTTCAAGGCTCCTCTTGTTTGTTACCCATACTGCGTGCATTAGTGTACATGCACTTCAGCTGGGCTGCTGCTTTTACCCCTAGCTCTGGCCTACCATCCTCAATTCCCTTTGATTTATCTCTGGTGCTGTCATGTTTAACTCCCTCCCCCTTCCACTCTAGTTTAAAGCCCTCTCAACAAGCCCAGCCAGCTTATGTGCCAGGGTCCTTCTCCCCTTGTGTCAGTTGTACCCCATCTGTTGCTCACAGACCTGTGGCAAGATGAAGTTCCCCAAGATCAAAGAATCTGAAGTTATGTTGGAGGCACCAACCTCTGAGCCATTTGTTCATCAAATACGCTTTTCTATTCCTCTCTGCATTCTAACCTGTGACTACAGGTAAAGATGAAAAGACTACCTGTGCCCCTGCTCCCTCAACTGCTTTCCCCAGTGCCTTAAAGTCCCTTTTGATATCTTTTAGTCCTCTGTTATCAACCTTATAATTCCCTGCATGTGTAACTAATAAGGGATAATAATCAGAGGGCTGCGCTACAGTAGGCAGCCTCCTGGTAACATCCCTGACCTGGGCCCCAGGGAGGCAGCAGAGCTCCCTGTGGAAGGGGTCTGGCTGGCATATGGAGCCCTCTGTTCCCTGCAGAAGGGAGTCACCAATAACAGTTAACTGATCTGTAGCCCTATGTTGGGCTTGAATGAGCTCCTTTGCACAAACAAACTGCAATGGTGGCCTAGACATCCAAGCTCCCCTATCATAGCCATATCCCCCTGAGGAAGCTCTGTCCTGAGTACTATGCAAAGAGTGAAGCTAGGAGCACACAATAAACTCCACGAGCATCTGCTGCAGCCTCTCTGTCTTCTCATATGCTGAGGAGGGTTACCTGGGGCAGGACCTTGAGCTATTTATCCAACACAAATCAGTCAGGTATTGCCTGTTTTAAACAGCCTGTTGAGCAGCTTATAGGCCCCCAGGATTTCACAAGGAGGAAGAACTGCTCTGGCAAGTTGGATGGCAAATCGCTTGTGCTTGCAGAATCACACACAGAGTGTTAGGGGTTGGAAGGGACTTGGAAAAGATAATCCAGTCCAACCCCTCTGCTAGAGCATAATCAAGAGCAGGTCACTTGGGAATGCATCCAGGTGTGTTTGAAATATATTTGGAGGAGGAGACTCCATAGCCTCTTGGGGTGATGGGCAACTATACAGACAGGTTCTGGAAACAGGAAGGTTTGAAGAGCCCCAGAAAAGTACTAAAATGACTTATTTTGAGGAAAACTTGAAAGTGTTAATTGTAGAACACAGCAGAAGGGTTAAAATAGTTAAGTACAAATGTATAAAAAAAGAAAAATGTGGGAGGTATGAAGAAAAAAATTGGGTAGAGGGGGAGAAATTTAAAAAGTAGGTAATCAGTATTACAGGGCCAGAACTTGTCCTAACCTTCAAAACGTAACCTTTGGGTAACTGAGGATCTGCTGGTTACTACCAGTGGCAAGGTGAGACCCTGAAACAGGTTGCCAAGGCAGGTGGTGGAAGCCTCACCCCTGGAAGTATTTAAGACCAGGCTGGATGTGGTTCTAGGCAACCTGATCTAGTGTGAGGTGTACCTGCCCGTGGCAGGGGAGTTGGAACTTAATGATCCCTGATGTCCCTTCTAGCCCTGACAGTTCTGTGATTCTGTGATGTGTTTAGAGCCAGAAGAACACTACTTCAGAGTGAAGCCTGTCTTCTGTTAGTGCAAGTAAAAGGGGATGTATTTAATTTGGCACCTTGGTTCTTACTAGACTAGGTTTAAGTCTTTCTAACCTTTACAGACTGTGATAAGATAAAAGATTTTCATCTTGCATGTGGGGAGGAAGAATCACAGAATCATAGAGCTTTAGTGGTTGGAAGGGACCTCCAAAGAGCAAATCTAGCCTCTGCACCTCAGAGATTAGATGTTGGCCTGCTGGGAAGCAGCTTGGAGATAGACTTTGGAGTCCTGGTGGTTCTCCATGGGACAGCAATGTGCCTTTGTGGCCAAGAACATGAGTGGTCTGGAGTATATTAAGAGTGGAACCAGCAGGTCGAAGGAGATTCTCCTCCCTGGTGAGACTGCATCTGGAGTATTGTGTCCAGTTCTGGGCTTCCCAGTTCAAGAGTAAAAGAGAACTAGTGGAGAGAGCCCAGTGGAGGGCTATGAGGATGATGAAGGGAATAGAACATCTGTCACGATGAAAAGCTGAGGTGCCTGCAGCTCTTTAGCTTGGAGAAGAGAAGGCCGAGAGGTGATCTGAGTAATGTTTACAAACACCTCAAAAGGGTGGGTGTGAAGAAAATGAGGTGAGTCTGTTCCAAGCAGTGCCCTGATACAGGACAGTGGAATATAGACACAAACTGGAACTCAGAAAGATCCACCTCAATGTGAGCAAAAACTGCTTTGGTGTGAGTATGCCAGAGCTATGTGGCAGGCTGCTCAGAGGTTGCAGAGTCTCCTCCTCTGGAGACATTCCAAACCCACCTGGATGTGTTGCTGTGTGACCTGCCCTAGGTGATCCTACATTGGCAGAAAGGTTGGTCCCTTCCAAGCGCCACCATTCTCTGATTCTTCTTGTTGCTTTCTTTTTTCTTCCATTGTGCTGAGTTCTGTCTGCAGAAATGAAAATGTCCTGCCCTTTACTGCCTTTCCCTGTTGTTCTTTTTCCAGAGTCTTTCTGCTTTGGGTCTAGCAGATGCTAAATCTATAGGTTCACTAATTTGTAGCTTACAAAAACAAAGTCTACTGAAAGCCATTGACTGTAGCACATCCACCTTGGCATTCTCAGTGTAGTTCTCATGACGTACACATAGTTCATGTAGGAACTATTGTATTGTTCAGCTATAGTTTGTGTACAGCAGGTAGCCAAATTAAATTGTAGTGTCTATATCTACATATAAGTAATGATTTTAATGTTTTTATGACATGTTGGTGTGTTTGGAGAGCATTTGGGTTGTTTTTCAATAGTCTCTGCCTGCATAAAGCCTTGGGAAGGTAGCAGTGGGAAATGAGAGAATCATTGAATCAACTAGGTTGGAAGAGACCTCCAAGATTATCCAGTCCAACCTATACTGGAACGTGTCCAGGGAAGGGCAACAAAGCTCCAGAGGCCTGGAGCACAGCCCTGTGAGGTGAGGATGAGGGAGCTGGGGGTGTTTAGCCTGAAGAAAAGAGGAGGTTCAGGGCTGACCTCATTGCTGTCTACAACTACCTGAAGGGAGGCTGTAGCCAAGTGGGGTTGGTCTCTTCTGCCAGGCAAGCAGCAACACAACAAGGGGACACAGTCTGAAGTTGTGCTGGGGAAAGTATAGGCTGGATGTTAGGAGGAAGTTGTTGGCAGAGAGTGAATGGCATTGGAATGGGCTGCCCAGGGAGGTGATGGAGTTGCTGTCCCTGGAGTTGTTCAGGAAGAGACTGGATGGGGCACTCAGTGCCAGGGTCTCATTATTTGGACAGGGCTGGGTGCTAGGTTGGACTGGATGATCTTGGAAGACTCTTCCAGCCTGGTTGATTCTATGAAACGAGGCTCTCACACGTAGCAGGGTCTTTAAAAAGCAAAGTGACAGAATTAATACAGTCATGAAAGTAGTTGTATTTTAGCAGAGGCAATCCTTGAATCAGCCAGGCCATAAGTGGCAAAAGAGGAAGAAGGGAACATTCCTTTTCTGAGAGGATCCTCCTTCTCAGAAGGATGGAGCAAGAGGAGGAGAGGCCTGGTTTACATCTCCCAGGAAGAGGCAGCTGTGCACATCAATGCCTTCAGTTTTGTTCTCCTGTGAAGCAGGTGTGAATCAACCCATGCCTGGTTCAGGTGTTGCATGTGTTGGGATAGAGGAACATGCTTCAAGGCACCCTATGAGGACAGGCTGAGGGAGCTGGGGTTGTTCAGCATGGAGAAGAGAAGGCTCCAGGCAGACCTAAGAGCAGCCTGGATGTAGCTGAAACGGGCTGCAAGAAGGCTGCAGAAAGACTGTTGGCAAAGGCCTGCAGGGACAGGACAAGGGCAGTGGTTTGAAATGAGAGCAGAGTAGATTGAGATTGGATGTGAGGAACAAGTTCTTTAGCATGAGGGTGCTGGAACAGTGCAACAGGTTGCCCAGGAAGGTGGTTGAGGCTCCATTGCTGGACACGTTCAAGGTGAGGCTGGACAAAGCTGTGAGCCGCCTGCTGGGAGGATATCCCTGATGACTGCAGAGTGGTTGAGCTAGGTGACCTCTGGATATTACTTCCAACCCAATCCATTCTATGATCTGACACAGAACTACCATAGGCTCAAGCAAATTTGGTATCTAAATCTCTTTGTGTACACAATTTAATTACAGATAACAGAAGAATCAAGGCATGTTGGGAATGATAACTCTTTCTTTGTTGAGGGAGAACAGCTTAATTTTTTCACTGTTATTTTTATTCTATTTTTGCTCTCTAATATGTCTTGGTGAGACTCTGGCACAAGTTGCTGTGGATGTGGATGCCCCCTCCCTGGAGATGCTCAAAGCCAGGCTGAATGAAGCCTTGAGCGACCTGATCTAGTGGAAGGTGTCCCCGCCGATGGCAGGGCGGTCAGAATTGTGCAATCTTGAAGGTCCCTTGCAACCTAAACCATGCTTTGATTTCTTCATTCTGTGTTTTAAATAGTAGGAAAATGCGTAGGTATGCTCAGGCTTCTGCAGATTAGAGCTGCCCAGCAAATCATAGAATCAGCCAGGGTTGGAAGGGACCACAAGGGTCATCTAGTTCCAACCCCACTGCCATGGGCAGGGACACCCTACTCTAGGATCAGGCTGCCCACAGCCTGGTCTTAAACACCTCCAGCAATGGGATCTCAACCATCTCCCTAAGCAACCCATTCCAGGCTCTCACCACTCTCATGATGAACAACTTCCTCACCATGTGCAGTCTGAATCTCCCCACCTCCAGCTTTGCTCCATTCCTCCTAGTCCTGTCACTCCCTGAGAGCCTTAAAAGTTCCTACCCAGCTTTTCTGTAGGCCCCCTTCAGATCCTGGAAGGCCACAGGCCACCACCTTCTGGTCACCTGGGAGCCTCCTCTTCTCCAGAATGAACAGCCCCAACTCTTTCAGTCTGTCCTCATGGCAGAGCTGCTGCAGCCCTCTGAGCATCCTCGTGGCCCTTCTCTAGACACACTCCAGCATCTCCACATCCCTCTTGTAATGGGGGCTCCAGAACTGGATGCAGTACTCCAGGTGGGGTCTCAGCAGAGTGGAGTAGAGGGGGAGAATCACCTCCCTTGCCCTGCTGGCCACACTTCTCCTGATGCAGCCCAGGATCTGGTTGGCTTTCTGGGCTGCAGGTGCACACTGCTGGCTCATGTTGAGCTTCTCATCCACCAGCACCTCCAAGTCCATCTCCAGTCACTCACTGCCCAGCCTGGATTTGTGCTTGGGATTGCCTTGACCCGGATGCAGAATCTTGCACTTGGTCTTGTTGAACCTTGTGAGGTTGGCTTGTGCCCACCTCTCCAGCCTGTCCAGATCCCTCTGGATGACATCCCTTCCCTCCAGCGTGTCTACTGCATCACACAGCTCAGTGTCATCAGCAAACTTGCTGAGGCTGCACTCGATGCCTTCTGTCCATGTCACTGATAAAGATCTTGAGCAAGACTTTGTCCCAGGACTGATCCTTGAGGCATTCCACTTGTCACTGGCCTCCACTCCTCTTACGAACATGCATGTGTGGAAAGTGCTGGGATCTGCCTTCTATAGGCTTTAGTCTGTCCTTGAGCTCAGAGGTCCTCTGCTACAGTCAGTCCAGATGATTGGAAGTGTTTCATCTACAATGACTCTGTTTGGAATTGAAATTAATTTGATAAAACAGTCTTCATTTTTAGAGCTATCTTTCAGTAAACTATGGCACTGATAGCAGCCAGGAAAACTCACTTGTTGCTCAACCCCCCTAAACCCCACTCTGTGCTTCTCTTCTTCCTTCTCAGGGACCCTTGTGGCAAACAGCTATGATTTTGCAAACTCCTGGGCTTTGCACAGTGAGAACAAGAGGTGCAAGAGAGTGCTGACTCCGAGCAACACCTGCAACATTTCTTCTGATATTGCAGAGAAGGTTGGTGCAACCAGATGCCATTCTGCTTTTGGTTTTCTCCTGTCTGAAGGCAGTTTGCCTGTCCTTTGTCAGAGAAACATACCTGGATGCAATCCAGTATGATCTGCTCTGGCAGAGGGATTGGACTGGATGATCTTTATGGTCCCTTCCAGCCCCTAATGGTCTGTGGTTTTCTGAATGCTTCCTTGAATCTATGTATACAGCTAATGTGGTCATGACTCCGCAAGTGGTTGGGCTACAAGGCCTAGGAGGTACCCGTTTTGAGTTTCTAAGGTGCAGCGTCCTCTGAAGGTAGCTACATGGATCACTGATCTTGCTGCTGCAGCACTGGAACAAGGTGTGCAGCTCTTCAGTCAGCCTGGCAGGAGTTAACCACAGGGCTGGTGGAGGTACTTGCTGTGGCACAGCAGGGTCAGCTGCAGGCAGAAGGTTGAAATGACACTTGCACAGCAAATTGCTGGGCTGTTTGTGGGCAACTCTAGCCTCTTTGTGAGCCAGAATGGGACTGGATACTGAATACAGTTGGATGCTTGCAGTTCCTGGTCTGGTAACTGTGCCCTCTCTGCAGAATCTGGCTGGCAATGGCAGGGGAGTTTCTACCCTGGGCTGCCTGGTGCTGTAGAAAGGCAACTTTGGAGGCCACATGTTAGGACTCTCCTGAACAAAGGAGATGCTCTCTGTAGGTGTTGCAGAGACTTTGTGCCACTAGGCTGTTTCCCTCCCAGGAGGAGGAGATTCCTTTAGCTTTGTGTATTGATAGACTCTCTGATTCATCGAAGAAACACAGAAACAACTTCTCCCAGCCAACCTCAAGACCCTCCTTTGCTGCATTGACCTTTTCCTTCTCCTCTTTTTATGGAATCACAGAATGGTCTGGGTTGTAAGTGACCTCCAAAGGTCATCTAGCCCAACCTTTCACAAATACTCACTTGTTCTTTGTTTCTCTTAGTCATAGGTAGACATACACAGCTCAGGGAGGAAAGTAGCTTGAACAGAGGTTTACTGCATTTGGTATACTGACTCTCATTGAGCCTTCACTGAGGGTGTGCCCCTGATCTCATGTACTCTGTGGTAAATCAGAATGATCTGCTTGTTCCTAGCTAACTTATTCCAGACTGTAGCTATCATTTTCTTGCTATGCAAGTCCTGTAGACCAATACCTGTTAAATTAAGCTTAAAGAATTTCCTGCAATGTGTCTACTCCACAGATACTGAGTGTTGGTTTCCCTAGTTCCTTGGAGAAAGCTAACTAAGACTTGGACAAGCTTGCACAGAGTTCTGCATATTTATACTTGCACTGTTTTTGAGTGGGGAAATTTGTGTTAGTCATGTGCAGAAGTGCTGCAAGGTGTGGTTGTGCCCTTTAGTAACACAGCTTCAGCCTGTCAGCCAGCAGACTTGTCAGGAAATACAGCAGTGAGCTAGTTTGAGCCTAGCTGGGATATTTTGGTGAGAATGATTAGACTATAGGCTGTGAAAAGGAAACAATGGTGATGTCTACTGTACTCATAGGCTTGCTGAGATATATAAGAACAAGAACATAAACATAGATAACAGAGTTGCTCTCTGGGGCTGCATGAACTTCTCTCTCTAACCTAACTTGATGCCTGACTAATTCATCTGCTTCCTAACCCTCTGGCCAACCCTCCAAACTCACCTTAAGTGTAAGGCAAAGTCTGGGGTAAGGTAGAGGGGTGGAGAGAAGGTAGAAGGGTGGTTGAGAGCCCCTCCTGGGGACTCAGGTTTCTGGGAGGGCTGTTGTGTTTCTGTATTACTTTTTTAACTTGTATATTTCTGTCTATAGCTGTAGATATTGTAAATATCTGCTTGTATATTGTGGTAAGCTGTAAATATAAAGCTTCATTCTTCAAGTTCCAGATTGACTGAACTTAGTCTGGGTGATTTTTCCTAAGTGTGGTGGGGTGGGGAACACCCAAACCATCACAGGTTGGGTGCTGACTTCAGGTCAGAAATCTCCATCTTGCTTCCTTAGAGCTAAGCCACTGTGTGCAGGACACTTCTCTCCAGGTCAGGATAGAGTGAACCCCTGACTTGAGTAACGATGCATGATGCCAAGGGTGTGACTCAAGTCTGAGGAGTTTCAACCTGGCTGAGATGTTTTCTGAGAGCCAGGATTGTGTTTTAAACCCAGCTGCAATTCTAGAACAGGGCTAATTATTGGAGCTGCTTGTGCCTGCTGGCATTTTTTTTCTTGTTCAGGCAAGTTTAACCTGTAAAAAGAAATGCCAGCACTGCAATCGAGACCAGGGATTGGCATGCAGGGTGAAGTCCTGCCTGGTGGGCAGGCTGCAACAGTTGTGGGTTTGATGCAGGTTGTGGTAGACATTGATGGTTTTGTGGGATAAATTTTGCCCCCCCTCACAAAGTAGATGAAATTATTTTCTGTCTCAAAGTGAGCTCATGGTCTCACAGCATTTAACATTGGCTTAATTTATTCACCCTGCAAGGCTAATCACAGTGCTATTATTAGAAATCCAACCAAACCAGTCCCTCAGAAGAATGCAGGGCTTCTTAATAGTCTGCTTTGTTTGTTTGCTTCAGCTTCAGGAATGTAAATCTCCTCCATCTCAGCCTGCTTCCCTTGCCAGGCGGTCAGCTGCTAGATGAGGAAAACAGCTTTGGTTTGCTCCATGCCTTCTGTCCCCAACTCAGGGAAGATCTGTGGTTTTCTTTGCCCTCTCAGCACACTACAAAAGCTTCCTTCACCAGATGATTTCTGATTTCTTTGCAAGATGCAACCTTATGAAGTTCAGCAAGGCCAAGTGTAAGGTCCTGTGCCTAGGTCAGGCAACCCCAAGCACAAACCCAGGTTGGGTAAAGGAATGCTTGAGGGGCAGTCTGGGGAAGAAGGACTTAGGGGTGTCAGTGGATAACAAATTCACAGTGAGTCAGCAATTAGAGTTAACCAGGTTGGAATAGACCTCTAAGATCATTGAGTCCAACGTAACCCTTCTAGTCAGCTAAACTATGGCACTAAGTGCCTCATCCAGCCTCCTCTTAAACACCTCCAGGGATGGTGACTCTACCACCTCCCTAGACAGCCCATTCCAATGGCAGTCACTCTTGCTGTGAAGAACTTCTTCCTGACATCCAGCCTAAACTTTCCCTGACACAGCTTGAGGCTGTCTTGTTCTGTGACTGGGTGCCTAGTGCAAGAGACCAACCCCATCTGGCTACAGCCTCCCTTCAGGTAGTTGTAGAGAGCAAAAATGTCTGCCCTGAGCCTCCTCTTTTGCAGGCTGAACACCCTCAGCTCCCTCAGCCTCTTCTCACAGGGCTGTGCTCCAGCCCTCTCACCAGCCAGGACACATTCAAGCACCTCAACATCTTTCTCAAATTGAGAGGCCCAGACCTGGACAAAATACTCAGGGTGTGGCCTAACCAGTGCTGAGTACAGGGGAAGCACTTCCCTGATCCTGCAGGTCACACTATGTCAACAGTTGCGGGCAGCCCAAATGACAGCCATGTGCTGGGCTGCATCAAAATAACGGTGACCAGAATGATGAGGGAGGTCATTCTGCCTCTCTGCTCTGTTGAGACCCCATCTGCAGCACTGGGTCCAATTCTGGTGCTCCTAGCTGAGACATGGAACTGCTGGAGCAAATCCGGAGGAGAGGCATGAGGATGAACAGAGGGCTGCAGAACCTCCTCTATGGGGACAGGCTGAGAGAGTTGGGGCTGTGCAGCCTGAAGAGAAGGCTCTGGGGAGACTTTAGAGCTATATTTCAATATCTGAAGGGGACCTGCAGCAAGGCTGGAGAGGGGCTGTTTAGGAGGGCTTTTAGGAATAGGATGAGGGGCAATGGTTTGAAACTGGAGCAAGGTGGATTTAGGTTGGACATCAGGAGCAAGATCTTTACAATGAGAATGGTGAACATACAGGAACAGGCTGCCCAGGGATGTGCCTGAGACCCTGTCCCTGGAAACATTCAAGATCAGACTCTGGGCAGCCTGATTCAGATGCCCCTGCTTGACTGTAGGGGAGGAAAGGACAAGATAAGGAGAAGGCACCTTGAAGGGTCCCTTTCAACTGATGCAATGTGTGAATCTCTGCATTGTTTTTTAGGTTGTATCTCCTTAAATGCAAATGTGAAGCAACAGACAAATGCAGTTCATGCAGCAGCAGAAGGCAATGCCACAGAAATTAAAAGAATGTACAAAATTCCACCTACAGCTCTGTGTTGGGACTGAGGCAGAGAGGTCAACAAGTTTGTGGTTTCTATGGGTTATCAGTGCCAGGACATGGGCAATCCACTTAAAGAAACAACACAGAACTCATGCAGGAGTCAAGGGAGAAATTTCAAGGCTGTCACCTTTATTTTGGATGCTACAGCCACTTCTGCTGCTTTTAATCTTACAGCCACTTGTACTTGAAGTACTGTTTCAGCCTGGGGCTTTACTGCTTGGTCTGGTGGGGTTTGATATTTTGATATCTGTGTGTTGCTGCTCCTAGTGTTGTTGTTCCATAAGCAGGAGTGTTAGAACAGTGGGTGAGCCTGGTGCTCACCCTGTATGTGCCTCATCCCACAAACTAAAGAACAGGGAGCGATTTTACTTCAGCCTGACTGCTGAGCTTTGATGAAATGAGGAAAAATAAAGAATCCACAGAATGACTTAAGTTGGAATATGCTCACGGAGGCCATCTAGTCCAACTCTCTGCTTGCAACAAGGCTGTGCTAGCTCAGGTTGCTTTGATCCTTATCCATTCATGTGTTGAATGTCACAGAATGTTAGAGGTTGAAAGGGGTCTCTGGAAATCTTCCAGTCCAACCCCCCAGCCAGAGCAAGACCATAGACTCTAGTGCAGGTCAGACAAGAACACTTTCAGACAGGGCTTGAAAGTCTCCAGAGGAGGAGACTCCACAATCTCTGTGGGGAGCTTGTTCCAGTGCTCTGTGACTCTCACAGTAAAGAAATTCTTCCTCCTGTTGAGCTGGAACTTCCTGTGCTGTAGTTTACATCTATTGACCCTTGTCCTATCACAGGGCACAAGTGAACAAAGGCTGTCCCTGTCCCTCCCTTGCTGACCCATAGCCCTCAGATATTTATTGACATTTATTTAGGTCCCCTCAGTCTTCCTGTGCAGATTAAACAGCTCCAGGGCCCTCAGCCTTTCCTCCTAAAGTATTGAGAGTTGTGGCTCCATGGACATATCTCCAGAGACATAATGTGAAACATGGATAAATCCAAGCAGGCATAAAGCAAAACTAAAACTTTCACCGTGAGGGTGGTCAAAGACCTGAACAAGTGTTCAGATAGGCTAAAAGGTGAGAAATCTCCAGCTGTAATTCCTTGTATAAAATACTCCAGTCTCACCACGTGTATTAAAGAATTTCTTCCTATGCTCCAGTCTAACCCTGCTTTCCCTCAGCTTCAAACCATCCCCCCTTGTCCTGGCTCTAGACATCCTCATGAAAAGTTCCTCTGCAGCCTTCCTGTAGGATCCTTTCAGCTATTAGAAGGCAGCTTGAAGGTCCCCCTGCAGTCTTCTCCATGCTGAACACCCCCAGCTCCCTCAGCCTGTCCTCACAGCAGAGGTGCTTCAATCCTTGGATCATCACTGTGTCCTCCTCTGGACTCTCTCCACTAGCTCTGCATCCTCCTTATGCTGAGGACACCAAACCTGGAGGCAATACTGCAGGTGAGGTCTTATCAGAGAGAAGTCAAGGGGCAGAATCCTCTCTCTTGTCCTGCTGCCCACACTCCTCTGGCTGTAGCCCAGCACAGGGCTACTTTCTGGGCTGCATGAGGGCACTGCTGGTTCCTGGGAAGCTTCTCAGTAACCAATACCCTCAAGTCTTTCTTAAGAGCTGGTTTCAACCCAAGCCCAAGACTAGAGAACAATATGGGATGGTGGTGAGGGGACAAAAGTGTTATGGGTTTTTTTCTGTTCAGAATATCCTTTATTTGCAAAGGCACTTTCACATCTAACATTTACTTGTTTGTTGTACATATGGTCATAAAAGGTTATTTCTACCACTTGTAATGTTTAGTAGAATACATAGAGGCTGAGCTCTGTTGCAATGAAGCAGTTTAGTTTTGTTACCATTTTGACAAGGCCATTACCTTATGAAGAAAACTTATTAATGGGCTTATTGCATATACTGCTCTTCTATTGCATTTGATGGTATCTGCACCAAGCCTTTCATCCAGGAACTGCTACATTGCTCATCCTCTCTATGCCCCTGAATTCACTTTTCATTATATCACTTTCATTTTGAAGTTCTGCTTTAAGAGCTTTTTTTTGGCTGCTGCTGTTGTTGCGACTTCTACCCTGAGAGTATGACCTAAGAGTGGCTTTCTAGTACCTGAAGGGAGCCTCTGAAGGCTACAGAGAGACTCTTTCCAAAGGCCTGCAGTGACAGGATGAGGACCTCTGAAGGTCATCCTGCAGTCAGCAGGGACATCCTCCACTAGACCAGGTTGCTCAGAAACTCTGCTGTAATCAGAATGGTTTGGGTTGGAAAGGCTCTCCAAAGCTCATCTAGTCTAACCTTCCTGCAGCCATCAGGGACATTTCTCCACTAGAGCAGGTTTCTCAGAGTCTTATTGAGCCTGACCTCAAGTATCTCCAGGGATGGAGCCTCAACCACCTCCCTGGGCAACCTGTTGCAGTGTTCCAGCACCCTCATGCTAAAGAACTTGTTCCTCACATCCAATCTAAATTTGCTGTGCTCTCATTTCAAACTATTATCCTGTCACTGTAGGCCTTTTCAAACAGTCCCTCTGCAGCCTTCTTGCAGTCCCTTCAGATTTTATCTAACAATTACTGATTAGGAGGAGGAAAATATGCTTTGATTGTGCTAGGTTTATACGAGGAAAGAATTTTTCCCTTACCTGAACTCAGGTCATCCTTTCAGAAACCTGCACTAAGGACCTCAGCCTTACTGAACTATGACATAATGCATGCTTAAAAGAATGTATTTGGGAACCTTGCTTGAAGAACTCAGCCAGAAACTAAGCTTTCCTTAGGTTTTGTTTGATGTAGAGCTGAGTTTCATCTTGGCTTGCTGCTGTCTGAAAGGAGAGGTCTTGTCGCCTCATCTCCATCTCGCTGTGCAGTCCTTTCCTTACACTGGCTGCTATTGTGCTGATGTAACAAGAGCAGAACAAATTGCTTTTCTTGCCTGGCTGGTGTTTTTTTTTCCTTGCCTTTTATTCGAGTTAAATTGACCTGTTGTGCATTGGGCAAGCCAGCAGGAGAGGCAGGAACATGTGGTCAGAAGTAGGAAACAAATTTGATTGCTTGAATTTGAGTCAGACTTGATCTTTCCCTCGTTATCTAAACGGGGGTCTGGTGTTTTTTTCTCTTCTGTTGCAACTTCTTTGTAAGTTTCTCTTCCTAATGTCTCTGTTTTCCTGTTATTCCAGATGCTATCTGGTTCCTCCCTGGGTAGAACACAGGTCTTTGTTTCCCTCTGTTTGCTAACTGATGTGATTCTGGATGAAAACTCCCTCCTATGAAGCTCCATTTTATAAAAACCAGCATGTTAATGTAATAGATGTAGCTCATTACTAAGTCCTAACTATGATGTTATGTAACCACGTGGTGATATTAAATCATAGAACCACAGAATGGTTTGGGTTGGAAGGGACCTCTAAAGGTCATCAAGACCAACCCCCTCTGCAGAAACATCCTTGACTAGATCAGGTTGCCCAGGCTGTGATGTTATTCAATAACAGTGATGACTGTGTTTGGAAAAAATCTGGGTTTTCTCCTTCCTTCCTGAGCCTTATAATAACAACTCATTTTGTGCCTTCCCCCCTCCCCCCTTCCTTTGTTCTTCACTTCTTGTGCAGGGTGTCATGGAAACCTGTCAGCTGCTAAGGACGTCTTTGACCTTCTCCCGGTGCCACCATCGGGTCGATCCGGAGCCCTACATCAGTCTGTGTGAGAGAGACATTTGTTCTTGTACCCAGCACGTGGACTGCCACTGCTCAGCCTTCCTGGATTATGCAAGGAGCTGTGCTCAAGAAGGAGTGATTTTGGATGGGTGGCCTGAAGAGAGCTCATGCAGTAAGTTGAGAGGTTTATTCCTAGGTTCCTTGTACTACATGAGATCGTTGATGTCATTTACCTGGAGCTGAGCAAGGCCTTTGACACTGTCCTGACCACATCCTGGTCTCCAAGCTGCTGACACATGGGTTTAATGGGTGGACCACGAGATGGATAAAGAACTGGCTTGACGGCTGCACCCAGAGAGTGGCTGTCAATGGCTCCATGGCCAAGTGGAGGCCACTGACAATTGCAGACCCTCAGGGATCACTCCTGGGACCAGTCTTGTTCAACATCTTTGTGCATGCCATGGGCAGAGGCATTGTGTACACCCTCAGTAAGATTGCTGATGACACCAAGCTGTGTGGTGCAGCAGACAGGCGGGAAGGCAGGGATCCATCCAGAGGGACTGGGCAGTCTGGAGAGGTGGGCACAAGCCAACCTCACAAGGTTCAACAAGACCAAGTGCAAGATTCTGCATCTGGGTCAAGGCAATCCCAAGCACAAATCCAGGCTGGGCAGTGAGTGGCTGGAGAGGGACTTGGAGGTGCTGGTGGATGAGAAGCTCAACATGAGCTAGCAGTGTACACCTGCAGCCCAGAAAGCCAACCAGATCCTGGGCTGCATCAGGAGAAGTGTGGCCAGCAGGGCAAGGGAGGTGATTCTCCCCCTCTACTCCACTCTGCTGAGACCCCACTTGGAGTACTGCATCCAGTTCTGGAGCCACTATGACAAAAGAGATGTGGAGATGCTGGAGTGTGTCCAGAGAAGGGCCACGAGGATGCTCAGAGGGCTGCAGCAGCTCTGCCATGAGAACAGACTGAAGGAGTTGGGGCTGTTCATTCTGAAGAAGAGGAGGCTCCCAGGTGACCTTCTTGTGGCCTTCCAGGATCTGAAGGGGGCCTACAGAAAAGCTGGGGAAGGACTTTTAAGGCTCTCAGGGACTTAAAAGAACTAGGGGGGAGATTCAGAGTGCACATGAGGAGGAAGTTGTTCATCATGAGAGTGGTGAGAGCCTGGCATGGATTGCCCATGGAGGTGGTTGAGGCCCCGAGCCTGGAGGTGTTTAAGGCCAGGCTGGATGAGGCTCTAGATGGCCTGATGTGGCATGAAGTGTCCCTGAGCATGGCAGGAGGATTGGACCTGGAACTGGATGATCCTTGTGGTCCCTTCCAACCCTGACTGATTCTATGATTCCACACTTGTCTGGTAGATCTCTATTCTGCAGCTGAGAACAACTATGGTGTTTTGAAGATTTTGATTTAGGTTGGCTGAGGTGTGACAAGTTACAATCTGAAGTGTCTATCACTTGGATTTATCTGAAGTGCATTTATTTGCTCCCCCTTTAGCTGTTCATCACCTACCTTTTCCTCCAAGTTATCCCTAAAGAAGGATTGTTTGAAACATATATGAAGATCCTGAGCTGTTACAGGTCCCACTTTAATATATGAAGTCAGTGAAGACTTAATTGCTACATAAAAGCATAGAGAGGATGTTCAGGATGGCTCTGAGGTGACTTTATTATGACCTTTCAGTATCTGAAGGAGGCCTACAACAAAGCTGGGGAGGGACTTTTTATGTTGTCAAGTAGTGATATGACTGGGAGGAATGGAACAAAGCTAGAAATGGGTAGATTTGAGTCGGATGTTAGCAAGAAGTTCTTCAGCATGAGGGTGGCGAGACTCTGGAATGGGCTGCCCATGGAAGTAGTGGAAACCCTATTCCTGGAGGTGTTTTAAGGCCAGGCTGGATGGGAGTCTGATCTAACATGAGGTGTCCTGCCTATGGCAGGGGGAATGGAACTAGATGATCCTTGTGATCCTTCCAACCCTGTCTGATTCTGTGATTCTACTTTACGTATGGATGAGATGTGTTGGGCTATTCAGCCTTTGCTTCTCTCTCAGTATCCTTGTGACAGGCTCTCCTTGACATTTTTTCAAAGACAATTGATTAATTTTTATTCACTTGAACCAATTGCACTGAAATTAATGCTCCAGAGCCATCTGGAGGAGAACGGCTTGGGGGTATCAGTTGAGGGGAAAACTCCCCAGGAGCCAGGAATGGTTGCTAGCAGCCCAGGCAGCAGCTGTGTGCTGGGCTGCATCCAACCCAGGGAGAGCAGCAGGACAGGGAGGGGTCTGCGAGACCCCACCTGCAGCACTGCCTCCAGCATAAGAGACCTGGAGCTGTTGGAGTGAGTCCAGAGTAAGCTACAAAGATGATCAGAGAGCTGGAGAACCTCTCCTTTCGGGACATGCTGAGAGAGTTGAGGTTATTAAGTCTGGAGAAAAGAAGATTCTGGGGAGACCTTAGAGCAGCCTTCCAGTACCTAAAGCGGGCTACAAGAAAGCCAGGAAGGGGCTTTTGACAAGGGCTTGGAATGATAGCATGAGAGGGACTGGATTGAAGCTTGAGGGCAGATTGAGACTGGGAAGAAATTCTTGGCAGAGAGGGTGGGGAGACACTGGAACAAGTTACGGAGGGAGATTGTGGATGCTCTCTCCCTGGAGGTGTTGAAGGCTAGATTGGAGTAGGGCTTGAGCACCCTGGTCTACTGTGAAGTGTCCTTGCCTGTGACAGGGGGACTGGAATTGGGTGGTCTTGAAGGTCTCTTGCAACCTAAAGCATTCTATGAATCTCTGAATTCATGTTGCTTCCCTTGAGCCAGCTGTTGCATAGGCTTGGAGATCCCGGTTGTATCTTTGAAAGCCAACCTTTTATTAGCCCAGTTTTGCTGAGGTCAGAGGCCCTGATTGCATCTCTGCTGAAGTTTTGCAAGCAGGAATTGCGCAGATAGATTCAGATGATGGTATTTATAGAGGAAAGGTCACGTTTGCACCCAGCATTGCTATGCACTTGCAGCTCCGCTGGAGAACCCACTGAAATACCTGCCCACAGAAATTAGTAAATCAATCACCTAATGTCATTATCCCAACAATTATTTTTCTTCCCTTTTGTGTTTTAAAAGGGAGACAATGAGAATTTGTCTGCTTTCCTATGGTGCAAGCTAGGGAACCAGTTTTATGCCAAGTCTGCCTTTAAGTAAAGCTATGAATAAGCTAAAGTGTTCCTGAGAGTTTCAGAGGACATTTCTAACCCTTAACTTCACAGTTTTTCTTCCTGACTCAGAGGAAAGAGAAGAGGCTTGCTACAATGTCAGGAGCTCCAGCTTTGGAGTCCTCAACACGTGGACCTGATGGAGCAGGTCCAGAGGAGGGCCCTGATGACAACTGGGGGCTGGAGTAGCTCTGCTACAAAGATGGGCTAGGGAAGCTGGGATTCTTCAGCCTGGAAAAGAGAAGGCTCCAGGCAGACCTAAGACCAGCCTGCCAATAGCTGAAGGGGGCTGCACAAAGGTTGCAGAGGGACTGTTTGCAAAGGTCTACAGGGACAGGATGAGGGCGATGGTTTGAAATGAGAGCAGATTTAGATTGGATGTGAGGACCAAGTTCCTTAACATGAAGGTGCTGGAACACTGCAACAGGTTGCCCAGGGAGGTGGTTGAGGTCCCAAGAGATGAGGCTTGAGAAGACTGAGCAAGCTGCTCTAGTGGAGGACGTCCCTGCTGACTGCAAGAGGGTTGGATTGGATGACCTTCAAAAGTCCCTTCCAACTCAAACCATTCTATGATTCGTCTAGTTAATGATGCTTCCTCAGGAGGTGATGACAGTTGCATGAGGGACATGAAATGCTCTGCTGTATTGGAAGGACCTGGCGCTGGGCACACTTTACCAGAGTGTGAGCCAATGCTGAAGCCCTGGAGTCATAGCAAACAAGACTGCTCCTTAATTTTCCTGCCACCTCCTTCAATAGAAGATTTGCTGAAAAAGGGCAGGCTCTAATCTTTTCTTCCCACTGCATGCCCACGAAGTCTTGTGGGGTATGTCCATGCATGAGAATGAAGGAAGAGCTAAAAATGTGTGCTTGCCTAATGCCCCATCTCAGATAATGACAGTGGTGCAGATACCACAGCATGGGTATTTTCCTCTGCTGGCAGTCTTCTGGAAGCAAATGGAAATTTGAGAGTCTTAACTGTATCCCACTTGCCTCTGGAGACAGAAACCAGCAGAATTTCAGGAATGAGTGGAGTAGCAGCACAGTTTAGCAGTACAGAGCGTGCTTGTCTGTGCAAACTGCTTTGATACTGTCTGTGCTTGTTTGATCTTCACCTGCCTGGCTTCAGTGATTAAGACTCACTTTGTTAGCAAAGAATGTGGCTTTGATTTGCTTTACAGAAGAAGCTGACAGATGATGTTGCAGCAAACTGGAAATCAAGTGTACACAGTGCTTCTGAGAAAGAAAATCAGTGATTGGAAAAGGATGAGAACTTTTTTGGTGTCTCCATGGTTCAGCTTTTGATAATTAAGGGTTTTATTGAAGCATTATTGAGAATTTTACTTTTCTAACTTATTTTAATTGTTTCAGGGCCAAGTTGTCCAGTTGGCATGGAATATAAGGAGTGCATATCCCCCTGTGCCAGAACCTGTCAGAGCCTGAATATCAACGAAGTGTGCCATGGACAATGTGTTGATGGCTGCAGCTGCCCTGGTAATTTATTTATTTGGGTTATTTTACAGCAAAACACTTGGCAGTGCTGCTACATATTTTATTAGAAGAAGGAGAGCTGTGTCTTCCCCTTAGACTGTCCTGAAGTCAGATACTCTTTTCTGGCACTGTGCCCTAAAATAAAGCAGCTCCTACAATGCCTGGATGCTCACTTGATGAAAGGGCCATTTTTGAGAGCCAACTGAAAAAAACCCCAAATGTTTCAGTGGAAAAATCAGCACCATCTCATAGTTCAGGATTGCTTTTCTTGCTGAGGGGCTGCTTACCACTGACACATCGAGATCCCTGCTGAATTGCTTTGGCTTAAGAGCATCCAGTTAGAGAAATAAAAGAACAGAGAACAGGCTGAAGGAATTTCTTACAGAAGCTCAGTATGTGTAGAGCTCACAGTGTAATTCCAAAGCACTTCATGAATCAGACAAAGGGCTTCACTTGTTTGAATTCATTTGTACAGGAGCTTGGATTGGCTAACCACTAGTCTTCTTTCTCTGTCTGTTGTGTTTGAGGTAACTGTAGGAAGACAGTTTTTGATTCCTGATTGCAAAGCTCCCTAGGCTCCCATTTCTAACTTTTTTGGGTTTTCTTTCTTTGGATTTTTTTTTTTGAGGGGGGAATATGTATGTCAGGTTTGTTGTTCTTGTTTGGCGGTTTGGTTGTTTGGCTTTATCTTGATTTTTTGTTTTGTTTCTGTTATTTTGGTTTGTTTTGTTGGGTTTTGGTGCTTTTTTTTGTTTGGTCTTTCTGGGTGGTTTGGGTGGTTGGTTTGTTTGGTGGGGATGATGGTGGTGGTTGGATCTCTGGGCTTGCAACGTGCCAGCGGTGGTGGTTTGGATCTCTGGCTTGACACGGCAGCAGTGGGTGGTTTGGATCTCTGGCTTGGCAATGGACAGGGGTGGTGGTTTGGATCTCTGGCTAGGCATGGCAGCGGTGGTGGTTTGGATCTCTGGCTTGGCATGGTCGGCTTGGATTCTCTGGCTTGGCATGGCCCAGGGGTGGTGGTGGTTTGGATCTTGGCTTGGCATGGTGGCTTGGATTTTGGCTTGGCAATGTGGCATGGTGCGTTTGATTTCTGGCTTGGCATGGCAGCATTGGTTGGTTTGGATCCTTGGTTGGCAGTTGGGGATCTTTGGCAGGGCACGCCGGTAGGGATCTGTGGCATGGAGGTGATCTGGGGTTTGGGTGTTTCTTTTTTCTCAATAACACTATCTACACTTGGCCCTTCTAATCTGGACTTTGTGCAAATACACAGAGGTCTTCACTGTTTCCTTGTACAAAATAGAAGTGTAATGGAAGCTCACTGGAGACCACAGTCTGATTTCCTGAAGAAGGCAGCAGTGACAACATAACCTTGTTTATGTTGCATTCAGAACTTAGTTGCAGAGCTGTCAGCCTCTTACTGGAGGCTCAAAGCTGTCACTGTGGACCTGGAAGGATGCACATAGAGCATCACAGGTGACATAGCTGGACACAGGAGCTTGCTTTGTTGTGAAGGATCTAAATTGTTGTATTTGAGAGCTCCTAGAGTGCTGGGAAAGAGCTAAGGAGATATACTCTCTGGCTGAGCAGAGACTCTTGCCATATTCTTTCCACTGATGGTTGTACTGGTCAATTCAGTACAGAAAGGGTCTAAGGGGGCAGGAGTAGATAAATAGAGAAATAGAAGGTCAGCAGAAAAGGTATTGCATGAGGACTGAGTAGATTGGTACGAAGGGACTGCATGCGAACAGAAACTTTGGTTCCCTCCAGTGCTCTGAGAGGGAAAGGTTCTGTTTCAGTAAATGTCTCAGGTGTTTTTGCTTACGTGCAGCATGCAGCTACTTTCGTTGCAGTAAATGGAGTTATAATTGCTAAGGGGGAAAAAGGGTGGATGTTCTGTTGTCTTCTGCTCTCTGGAGAGCTTACACCACTCTTACATTCTCAGATCTTGTTTTGAGTATCTCCCACTGAGAGGATTTCCTCCTAGCAGAGATCTTTGCAGGCAGCTCTATGGGAAGAATGGGAGAAAGAGGCCTTACCTTGTCAGCATTGACAGCTGTTGCCAGGACAAAAGGCCAAAATCTCTGTAGGCAACTAGAAGGAGTCCCTCAAACAGGACAAAAAACAAAATGCTTTGCAAGAGCAGCTCTTTTGAAAACAAAGGCATATCAACTACCTCTTAACATGGGGATCTCAGAGAAGGACACTTGTTCTTCTGTTGCCTGCCTGTGATGCAATCTTCAATGAGTCTGGTAACTCTTCTATACCTCCACTTATCCTTCTAAGAGGAATTCCATATGGAGTGGGTAGTTGTAGCTGTGTACTCTGGAAACCTCAGTAGCAAGATCCAAGTTGGAAGTTCACAGGATATTAGAGGTTGGAAGAGACCCAAGGAGATAGAGTCCAACCTCTCTGCTGGAGCAGGACCACACAATCTAGCACAGATCACAGAGGAACACATCCAGACAGGCCTTGAAGGTTAGCCCTTTCCCTTTTGTCCTCCTGCAGAAGCTGAGAAGAGAAGACACAGCTCCATATGATAATGTTTCTTTCAGGCCCTGTCTGATAGACTTTCCATTACTTTGTCTCCTGTCCTCTTACAACACATAAAAAACCTGTCTGGACATCTTTTACTGCAGCATTTTTCCAACAGTTCAGCTTTCTAGACTGACTGTTTAATTCAGCCTTGGCTGACATGTGCTCCAATATGTTGTTTAGGACTGGGGGTGCTTGCTCAAGAAATGGCTCTTCTGAGAGCACGCAGCGACCGCTCTGTTCAGTAGATTGGCGGGAGTACGTAGCATTAGAAGCGAGAGGAGACACCAGCCCTCATGAGACTTTTTGACAAAGCCCTCTTTTATATTGCTGTCTGTGACTAACTGTGGATAACAATGCATGTGAAGTCCTGCCAAGTGTCCTGAAGAACTAGTAAATCTGTTTGTTTTTGTCTTTTTGTCCCTTGTGTGTGTGTGTGAAATGTACATCTGCTACTACCTGGTTTTATCCAGAGGGGAAGCTCCTTGATGGTGAACACTGCATTGAAACCTCTGACTGCTCCTGCATCCACTCTTGCAACATTCCTCCTGGCTTCATCCATCTCCCAGGACTGCAACTCATGGTAAACTCTGCATTGCTCTGGATCATAGAATCAAGCGGTTGGAAGAGACCTCCAAGATCATCCAGTCCAACCTAGCACCCTCACAGCTAGACAACCAACTACACAATGGCGACTAAGTGCCTCATCCAGGCTTTTACAGAACACCTCCAGGGACAGTGACTCCACCACCGCCCTCGGGCAGCCCATTCCAATGCCAATCATTCTCTTTGGGGAAGAATTCCTCCTAATGTCAAGCTTATGTTGCTCTAGATAAACACTGTCCACAGGTTAGTGACAGGTGTAGATGATTTTTTTCTTCCCAGATATCACAGAATCATTCAGGTTGGAAAAGATCCCCAGGATCATGAAGTTCAACCGATAACCCTACTCTACAAAGGTCACCCTTAAACCATATTCCCAAGCACCACATACAAATGATTTTTTAAACACACCTAGATTGGTGGTTCCACCACTTCCCTGGGCAGACATTCAAATGCTGACCCACTCTTTCTGGGGAAAAAATGTTTCCTAGTGTCCATCTAAATCTCCCCAGTCTCAGCTTGAGGCTGTACCCTCTTGTTCTATCATTAATTACCTGTGAGAAGAGACCAGCAGCAGCATCACCACAAAAGTCCTTTCAGGTAGCTGTTGGACAGTCATGAGCTCTCCCCTCAGCCTCCTTCTTCAAACTGCCCATTTCCAGCTCCCTCAGTCATTCTTCATAAGATTAATTCTCCAGGCCCTTCCCCAGCTTCGTTGCTCTAAATCTCCCTCTACTTTTAAAGTGTCTTTCATTGGCAAAGGAGCTGCTCTCTTACTGGAAATGCAAGTCCCTTCCAGAAGTGAGCTGCTCACAGAGACAAAGTCAGCTCTGCTTTTAAAGGCATATTAGCTAGAACAATGTAGCCTCATAGTCCTTTCAAAGAGTGCTGGACCTGTTTCCTGTGGATAAGACTGACCAGCAAGATTCCCATGTCTGGTTAGTGTCAGCAGTGGTGTGTTTGCTTTGATTTCCTATGATTATTTAACCTCTACACCCCCATTCTTTCCAATAGAAGGTAGCTTGGAGTTTCAATGCAAAGCTAACAAATCTTTCCAGCTGCATGGCTTGGGGGTTACCTTTCTGGCCCTCATGAGCCCCAGGCTGGCAGGGAAGGCTAACTGCCTAAAGAAGGGAAGTGGCATGAGTGATGTATTCCTGATCTGGCTTTGTGGAAGTGCTCAGATGTTCCAATTAGAGTACAGAAGGACTTAGAGAAGGCCACTGTATCCAGAAGGAAGTTCCATGCATCATGACTGTTAATCAGACATTTTTTTATGACACTGCACTGTATGTTCAGGAGATAAGACCCATAACTATGACATGGGTATTTTGTTGAGTTGGGTTTTTTTTTCTCTGGAGCTGTCTTTGTAGCTTGAGCTTGACCACACTGCTCAATCTTTGTGCTCTTGGGAGATCAGGGCTGCCTGATAAGACTCTGTGGTGAGAAAAATGCTTCTGTTAATCAAATTTGATACTGCTTTGGAGAGTGTCATTCCACCAGCTCTTCATTTACCATCCTCAATAAACTGACCCCTCACAATAGTTTATCAGGGGGCTGAGTGGTTAAAGGAACCCTGTTCTGTGTTGAACTTTGAGGCTGTGACTTGGAGCCCAGCACTGGCCACACTATTCCAACTGAAAGAGAAGTTTAAGGACTGGAGAGAGACTTGTGGAGGACACTGGAGATGATCACAGCAAGGGAGTTTGTGATGCAAAAAGCAGCAAAGAGAAAATAGATTTGTTTTAAAGGCTAGGAAGTTACTGGAGGAACTTGACTGCCTGAAGGGAGGGTTTTGAAAAACAGAGGGCCAAGTTCTTCTCAGAGGCAAATACTGAAGGATGCATGAAGGCAACAAACACAAGAGGCAGAAGGGGAAATCCTGTCTAGACACAATTAAAAAAGTCTTCCCTTGAGACTGTGCAGCACTGGGAAACTGTGCAGAGAGGCTGTGGACCTCATCCTGGAGATTTTAAACTCAGCTGGGTGATGTCCCTCAGTCAACTGACCTAGCTTTGAAGTTTCCCTTCTTGGAATTGAGGGTTTTAATATGTGATTTTTCTGAAGGTCCCTTCAAAACTTTCTATGTTGAACTCAATGCCCTAAAATGTCTTTTCCTACAGATTCTATGATTCTTTGTTTTGTTTTATTTTGAAAATGAAAACATTGTATCAAGAGATAAACCTTCAGAATTGCATTAAAATGCATTCCACATCAGTGGTTAAACCTTGGTGGAAGAAACCAGACCCTATTGGGCTTTGAAACCATTCCAGCTCTTGTTACCAGCAGTTGAAGTTGAATGATGTTAATAGGGGAATGGATAACTTCAGAATCAAGGTTGTGGGAGATGAAAAAGACATTGAGTTTAGTTTCCCTGAAACAGCAGCCTGCCTTTCAATTATTTAGCAACAAAAACGTTGCAACAGAGGATTTTGAACTTTTTGTGCCCTTGCCTAACTTTACCCTGCATTGTTTCATAGCATCTGTAGACGTGGCACCTGGATCTGTAGCAACGGGGAATCCCAGGTATGGTGGCTCTCTTCTTTACAGGTTTTGACAAGGTCTACCTTTATTCCTCCTATTCACATCCTGCTTACATGTATTTTTGTTTGGTTGGTTTTCCATGCAAAAATGAATCTTTTTTCTTGCTTGCTCCAGTGGCAATCTATAAGGGATCACAGGATGTCTAGGGGTTGGAAGGGGCCTCCAAAGATCATCAAGTCCAACCCCCTGCCAGATTTAGGGCCATGTAATCAAGCTGAGTGGTACACAGGCTCACAGGGATGTTAGGGGTTGGAAGGCACCCAAGAGATTTTTGAGTCCAACCTCCCTGCCAGAGCAGGACAATACTATCTAACACAGATCACAGAGGAGCACATCCAGACAGGCCTTGAAAGTCTCCAGAGAATGCAACTCCACAACCTCTCTGGGCAGCCTGTTCCAGTGCTCTATGCCCCTACAGTAAAGAAGTCTTTCCTTGTGTTGAGGCAGAACTTCTTGTACTGTAGTTCACATCCATTGCACCTTGTCCTAGCCCAGGGCACAACCTGACAAGAATTTCTCATCTCCCTCTTGGCCCTCAGCCCTTCAGATATTTAAAAACATTGATTAGATCACAGAATTTCTTAGATTGGAAAAGACCTTGAAGATCATTGCATCCAATCATTAGTTTCACACTGACAAGTCCTTGACTAAACCAAATCCCTCAGCACACATCTAAGCATTAGGAATCACCATGGTTGGGAAGGACCACCAGGTCCCCTCTCAGTCTTCTCTTCACCAGACCAAACAGCCCCATGGTCCCTGATATGGCAATGCTTTCTTTGTAGCCCTCCCTTGGACTCTCTCCAGTAGAACCTGGAACTGGGAAATCCAAACTGAACACAATTATTCTAGGTAAGGTCTTATTAGGGCAGAGTTAGAGGGGAGGAGAACCTCCCTCCATCTGCTGGCCACACCTCTCTTAATGCCCCCCAGGATCCCATTGGCCTTCTTGGCATCCAGGGCACATTGCTGTGCCATGGATAGCTTCTTGTCCACCATCTCTTCCAGCTCCTTCTCCACAGGGCTGCTTTCCAGCAGGTCATATTTCTGAATTCTTCTTGTGAGACAAGACAAGTTTATGTTTAGTGAGAAGAGTTGTTCCTCTTTGCTCACATAGTTTACCAGGATATAAAGGTCTGTATGTTATGAGGATTGGCTTTCAGAGGGATGAATGCTGCTGGGTTTCTTGGATGAGGCACTGTTTCCTCTCTGCCTGGACCAGCATACCTTTGTTCATGGGATAATTTGAAGTGCTGGGAGTAGATTTGATCAATCCTAAATACCTCGTGAGTCTGGGCCCTAAAGGAGGGAACTCCACCCTCAGGGAGAAGGTGACAGCCCCCTCTTCCATGGATGGTGGCAGACTGGAGTGGCATCTCTTCAAGTGTTCTTGTTCTCCTTCCTCCTAGTCTGCCTCACAGATGTACCAGCATTGTGGCTGCCCATCCCAGTTTTGAGAGATGTGGCTTTTAATGCTGTGCATGGGCCAGCAGAGTGCTAACTTTATCGTTTTCTCCTGCCTAGATCTTGAATTCATCCCCTGCCTCAGTTCCTGCACTATGTTTAGCTGTGGAAGTATCCTCTTGACTTGAAACCAGCATTTGACCCCTGTGGTAGTGTACATTGAAGTCTGTAGGGAGACAGCTTGGCTCTTATTCTTCCTTGCTTTAGGAAATTGAATGGAAGAGCAGAAGGGATGTGAAGGAGACAGATTATGGCAGGATAGGAAAAGAGCAGGATTTGGGTCTTAGTTGTTTTTGGTTTGGGCATTTTGAGATGATGCTGTGCTACTCTTCTAGCTTAGGAGAACCATACCAGCCTGTTAAAAGCCTTTCTATTAACCTTAAGCTTATGTGACCCATCAGTGCTCCATTACCTCCTGCTTTAGACTGAAAGAGACCTTGTCTCAGAGTGTCAGCAGTGATTAAAAAAGGGAGAATGCAATTGTTCAGAATAGAATTGTAGAATCAGTCAGGGTTGGAAGGGACCACAAGGATCATCTAGTTCCAACCTCCCTGCCATGGGCAGGGACACCCTGCCCTAGAGCAGTCTGGCCACAGCCCCATCCAGCCTGGCCTTAAACATCTCCAGGGATGGGGCCTCAATTGTCTCCCTGCGCAACCCATGCCAGGCTCTCACCACTCTCATGATGAACAACTTCCTCACTGTGTTCAGTCTGAATATTCCCATCTCCATCTTTGCTCCATTCCCCCTAAGTTCTGTCACTCCTGAGAGCCTAAAAAGTCCTTCCCCAGCTTTTTTTGTAGGCCCCCTTCAGATCCTGGAAGGCCACAGGCCACCACCTTCTGGTCACCTGGGAGCCTCCTCTTCTCCAGAATGAACAGCCCCAACTCTTTCAGTCTGTCCTCATGGCAGAGCTGCTGCAGCCCTCTGAGCATCCTCGTGGCCCTTCTCTGGACACACTCCAGCATCTCCACATCTCTTTGTCATAGTGGCTCCAGAACTGGATGCAGCACTCCAAGTGGGGTCTCAGCAGAGTGGAGTAGAGGGGGAGAATCACCTCCCTTGCCCTGCTGGCCACACTTCTCCTGATGCAGCCCAGGATCTGGTTGGCTTTCTGGGCTGCAGGTGCACACTGCTGGCTCATGTTGAGCTTCTCATCCACCAGCACCTCAAGTCCCTGTCATAAAGGCTGCTCCCCAGCCACTCACTGCCCAGCCTGGATTTGTGCTTGAGATTGCCTTGACTCAAATGCAGGACCTTGCACCTGGTCTTATTTTAGCTCATGAGGTTGGCTTGTGCCCACCTCTCCAGCTTGTCCAAGTCCCTCTGCATGACATCCCTTCCCTCCAGTGTGTCTGCTGCACCACACAGCTTGGTGTCATCAGCAAACTTGCTGAGGGTGTACTCTGTGCCAGTGTCCATAGAGATGACAACTTTATGTACATAGACTAACAAAAGCTGAAGGGAGCTTCATTGTCTGTTTTGTTTGTTTGTTTGTTTTTTTTTTTAACCAACCTGTTTGTCAGGTTGATGACGCTAAACTGAGTGGTGCTGTTGATATGCTAAAGGGATGGGATATCATCTGGAGAGACTTGAATGGATTGGAGAGGTAGCCTGAGGAGAATTGTATGAGGCTGGATAAGGCAAAGTAAAAAGTCCTGCACCTAGGGTGAGGCAATCCTAGATATTAATACAGGGTGCGGAATGATGAGATTGAGAACAGCCCTGCAGAACTTGGGGGTGCAGGGGGGATGAGAAGCTGGACAGGAGCCAGCAGTGTGAGCTTGCAGCCCAGAAGACCAATGGCATCCTGGGCTGCATTCAAAGAAGCATAGCCAGAGATAGAGAGAGGGGATTCTGCTCTGCCAAGACCTCACCTGCAGTGCTGTGTCCAACTCTGAAGCCCTCAGCACAAGAAGAAAATGGACCTTATAGAGCAGGTCCAGAGGAGGGGCCACAAAAATGATCAGGGGGTTTGGAACAGCTCTGCTATGAGGACAGGCTGAGGGAGCTGGGGTTGTTCAGCCTGGAGAAGAGAAGGCTTCAGGCAGACCTAAGAGCAGCCTGCCAGTAGCTGAAGGGGGCTTTAAGAAAGCTGCAGAGGGACTGTTTGCAAAGGCCTGCAGAGACAGGATGTGTGCAATGGTTTGAAATGAGAGCAGAACAGATTTAGATTGGATGTGAGGAATAGTTCTTTAGCATGAAGGTGCTGGACCACTGCAACACGTGCCTGCAGGAGGTAGTTAAGGCTCCATCCCTGGAGATGTTCAGGGTGAGGCTGGACAAGGCCCTGGGCAACCTGTTCTCGTGAAGGATGTTCCTGCTGACTGCAGCGGGTTGGAGTAGAAAAGCTTTGGAGGTCTCTTCCAACTCAAACCATTCTCTGATTCTGTGAAAGTTTTTCTCTAACTTGCCTAGCTGTGATCTTGGTGACAAAGCTGGGCTGGGTGTCCAGCTGGATTTCATGCTTAGAAGGTAATGCTGTACACCCCAGAAACAATAGCTGGCTGTCACTAGCAAGAAGCTCTCAAGCTGATGCCATAGTTTTATTAATTATGAAGGAAGGAGGTTTCAGGAACTCTCATGGGATGCATTACACCAAATGGAGTAGACAGAGGGACCCATAAGAAGGAGATTTTTCCCCAGGAAGGAAATTTCCTTTCTAGGAGCAATGCCAAAGGGCTGGGACTTGTCTTGGGTAGTAGTGCCTATCTTTGCTTGCTGCCATCCTGTCCTCTTGTCTCCTGGCTGCAGAGACATTCTAGAAATCAAACTTTCTTTAATCTCTTCTCTATACCTGCCAGCCAGGTAATTGACTCTGGAGTTGACCAAAATAATCCTTGTTTTACCCTTGTCCAAGTTTAATTGAACAGAGAGTAGATTTCCAGGGTGAGGCAGTAAATACCAAACCTTGCAATCACAGAATCAGTCAGGTTGGAAGGGATCACAATGAGCATCCAGTTCCAACCCCCCTGCCATGCCCAGGGACACCCTACCCTAGCAGCAGGCTGACCACAGCCTCATCCAGCCTGGCCTTAAACAACCTCAGAGATGGGGCCTAAACCATTCCAGGTTCTCACCACTGTCATGGTGAAGAAACCTTCTTACTCTAGAGTGGATGACAAAGATCCAGCGGGTGCTGGAATTCTCTTAAGGCAAATCAGAGCTGTGTGAGGTGAGAATCCTCAGACTCTCTAAGGTTGTGCTTTAGCAAAGGCTGGTTTAAGGTGTTAATGCTGATCATTATGTTGAAGAGGGAATATTCCACTTGATGTTCATTAGATCTTATGTCTTACACAAAGGCAGTAGAGAGACAATAACTCACAGGGTTCACCTGCCAGCTCAAAATACTTAACCTTTCTCCACCCTTTGTCAGTGGATTGCCAATGTAGGCTTAACATCTGAAGTCCTGGTCAGGGAGGTCTCCTGCCCACCTTGCTTGCCATGAGACCTTCTCTGTGTGTGGTAGTCTGTGAGTGTGGGGACTGAGTTTGCAGATGACACTAAATCGAGCAGGAGTGTGTTTTATCTGCTTGAGGGTAAGAAAGCTCTTGCAGGTTAAATCAATGGACTGAGATCAGTGGAATGAAGTTCAACAAGGTAAGTTTTATGTCATGCACTTTAGTCACAACAACTCCAAGCAATGCCACAGGCTTGCAGAAGAGTGGCTGGAAAGCAGCCTAGTGCAAAAGGCTCTGGAGTGCTGATGGATCGCGTGAACATCAGCCAGCAGTGTGCACAAGTGGCCAAGAAGGCCAAGGGCTTCCTGGCCTTACCAAACCCAGTGTGGTCCAGCAGGAGCAGGACAGTGATAGTGCCCCCTTACTTTGACCTGGTGAGGGCACATGCTTGAATGCTGGGTTCAGTTCGTGGGTACCACAGGATAAGAAAGATATTGAGAGGCTGGAGGGTGTCTAGAGCAGAGCAGTGAGAATGAGGAGGAGTGTGGAGGAATATCATATGAGGAGAGGCTGAGGGAGCTGGGTTGTTCAGTGTGGAGAAGAGAATGCTGATGGGGAGATCTCATTGCTCTCTCAGCTACATGAAAGGAAGTTGGAGTGAGGGCTGGTGTTGGTCTCTTGTCCCAGGTAACCAGTGACAGGATGAGAGAAAATGGG